>NW_023270323.1:33376141-33475021 GCF_011800145.1 Mirounga leonina | reverse complement strand
ATCCTGGACATTACTCTAACTATATTGTGTCTCTTCTTGGGTTAGAAAAGGGATAACTGATAAGCAAAAAAAAAAAAAAAAAGCAAGGATTTCTAGACCTAAAGTCACATAATTATAATAAAGATATTGGATTAAGAAGCTTGGGCATACTTAAGTGATATCCTAGTAAAGTGATTTATCCAAGGTAAACCAATATGAATTCTGTACCCCTTCAAGGCCAGCTTCATGAATACTGTGCAATTGCACAGGAACCTGAGTAAGAAAGGCTGCACTTTTGGCTCAGTGGGCTTCTCTTGCCCTTTGGAAATTCCTAATGGTTTTGTAAAAATGGGCCCTGGGTTTTCATTTTCAGTTGAGCCCCCACAATTATGCAGCCAGTCCTGCACAACTTACAAACTTGATGGTGGACTCAGCTCCATTCTTCAACAGATTTTTTTTTTTTAAGATCTTATTTATTCATTTGAGACACAGAGATACAGAGAGAGAGAGAGAGAGAGAGCATGAGCAGGGAGAGAGGCAGAGGGAGAGGGAGAAGCAGGCTCCCCGCTGAGCCAGGAGCCCGACGCGGGGCTCGATCCCAGGACCCTGGGATCATGACCTGAGCCGAAGGCAGACGCTTAACCATCTGAGCCACCCAGGTGCCCCCTTCAACAGATTTTTTAATTCCCAGAGTTTGGAGGGCAAGGGCCTAGGTATGTAAATAATTAAAATGATCCTGAGATTTATATCAAAATAATCCTTCCCTTCTTTCCATTCTAAACTTTGATTTGTCTTTGGCCTAGGGACCCCATAAGCAAGTCATTGCCTAGAAGCTTAAGGACTGGATATCTCTGCCTCTTTGTGTATTCAGTTTCTGTCTTTGTTATGTTCCCAAGAGCCTCATCATTTATATTACTTTTTGCCCCCTACATATTTCTGGGCCATGAACTCTTGCTCTACTTAAGATTTCTATATATAAAAAAACAGATTTTTCACATTGCCTTAAGATGAAAGGGGGATTAATTATAAGATACATAAAGCTTCAATCTATATACTCTAGGGATGGTCTGGTTCTTCTGAGGGTCTCTCACTCTTTTGAAAGCCACATAGTCTCCTTTATTGTGTCTCTGGATGTGTAAAAATGTTATGTCTTTCATGATGACTTCCTAATGTTACCTCATGGCTGTTCTTCTTACCTCTTTCTAGTTATAGCATCCTCTGTAAATAATTTGCTATTTTGATATCTTTTAATTTAGGCATCACAGAGAGAACTTGGTTGGCCTACTATCTAAGGCAGGACATGTTGTCAGGTTAACTCTGCACTCTATGGGGACATGTTGTCGGGTTAACTCTGCACTCTATGGGGACATGTCAGGTTAACTCTGCACTCTATGGGTCAGAGGCACATGCCAGATAGCAACAAGCCTAGTTAGTAAGGCCAAGGATTAAAATTATGTGGTACGTAGCATGACTTACCTACTAAGAGCTATGATTTCTATCAGAACTAAGTGGCAGAAAATATATTTGAGACCTAAGTTAAAAATCCTGCCCCAGAATATGCATCCCAAAGTCTCCATGGCAGTAGCTAGAATACTATTCAGCTAGAATGATTAACAGGATCTTCCCTGGTGCCAATTATGAGATATACAGATTCCTTGCTATATTTTTTCAATGATCACTATTTTTCATGCTGAGCACATATTGCTTGAATTCACATCAGTTATTTACTTATTGTACATCTTCAAAACAGCCATCAGCTCTTTCTGAAATAGTCTATTTCTGAATATTGTCCAGGAATGATCTGATCCTCTTTCCTGCTAATCAGGTTCCACATACAATGCATTTGTTTTTAGCTTATTAAAAAATGTTCATTTACAGTCAAAAAAAAGTATTTCAGAAGTACTTTCTCCATTCAGTATATTTTGATTTGAGAATAAAATAACTGTGTTTTGTACTGACTTCCAGTTACTTCATTTATAATCAAAACGTCCCAGAAAGTTAACTAACAAAAAGCATATTGACATTTTCTTTTTCTTTAATTTTTAAAAATATTTTAACTATTTGATTTTTCTAGCTATTTTAATAAAATACTTTATCTTGATTTTGGCCTTATAATTCCAAATTCTCTCCTTTTGCCATATATCATAAAGTATCAAATTGAAGTTCAAGGTACAAAAATGTTTATCATTGTATATTCCTGTGGTCTATTGTAGAGCATAACTTAATGTCTGCTATTTGTAGGTTCTGGATCCTCTACACTTTTCTATTCTTTAGACATAACCTCAGTTTATGAAGTAATTTCAGTTTAACATCATTTATCTATAAGAGGATGCAAAAAAGTATCAGATTTAGATATCACTGATAAGTAAAAACTTTTTTTTTCAGTTTTCTGATGCTGTGAGAACATTTTCTGAGAAAAATAATTAAATTACTATTAAATGAAATAGCATGTGTTGTAAAATATACGGGTACACCTTTTAAAAATGAACAATGGATCGTGGATCACCACATCAAAAACTAATGATGTATTGTATGGTGACTAACATAACGTAATAAAATTAAAAATAAATAAATAAAAATAAATAAAAATGAAAGTCAAGAAGAATGTGTACGAAGATTTTATAAAGGGAAGGACCTCATTTTATAGAAAACATGATTAAATAAAGTTTCTTGCATAATACTAGAAAATTGTTTTATTAAGATAAAAATAACTTCTCAACAACAAATTATTTCAGAAGCCAGACAGAGCTACAGACTAGGTTGAAAAAAAAAACAAAACTTTCAAGGAACATGAAAACTACAAAACTACATGCCAGTTTTTTTGTGTCTAAATACTGTGTTATGTCTTTTGTCTGTTTTGCTTTTTTTAAGAAAAGCCATCTTGGCTTCTCTTCTCAACCTCTAGCATTTGGTCATTTAGCTAGAGGTGCCAATGCTCACTTGCTTAAGTAATTGTATTCAAATGATTTTTATTGCCTAAATATGATCCCACTGCTGGATATTGCCTATGGTTTAGAGTGTATAGCATAAGGCATTTAAATGACAAGATATTTGCTTCCAATTTGAATCCTGCCTGAAGAGAATAACAGGAAATGTCTAGCTTCATTACCTTTTAGGGGTTTAATGTACAATATTTATTGGTGTTGCTACTTTCTCAGTGTCCATAACAATTCTTCTGTCCCATTTAGTAACTGTTTGTGGTAAATGCTCTTGCATCCTGTGGTTTGATAGTATTTCTACCATTTATCACCATGTAGAATAGTAGAATAAGAAGGTCTTTGCATAGCTCCCTGAAATTTCACTCTATCATATCATAGGATCTATGTGTTGAAACGTGTGTATGTGTGTGTGTATGTATATGTATATACACATATATTTCCATATATATAACACACATATAAATATATGTTGTACAATATAAATGCATAGATATGCACACTGTTTTTTTTTTCTGTTGACTTTAAGACAAGTTTTAAAAACTTAGTAAAACAATATGTTTCTTTTATACACAGGAATTAATTCAGTATAATCAATAAAAGGTGTTAGGTAATATCAACATCAGTGAATGAAGCATTCGTTAAGGTTACGTTAAGGTTACATAAGACTGCATTTGCAAAGCAGATTAGTCTATCAATTGCACAGCAGTAGGAACTAGGTTCTAGTCTCTAATATTATCTGTAGCCTTTCAGACTTAGTCCAGTCATTTAATTTATACAAACCTCAGTTTCCTTACTTATAAAACAGATAAGAAACTATTTTTGGAGCTAAAGTCTTCTGTATTCCTGTAGTTTACAGGGTGCTCTGAACTTTCTAGAGGCTCAATAAATATTTGTTTATCAGACAGACTAAAGCTAGTGATTATATCAGATGATCTTTTAAAGACTGTTCTAGCTCAAGGAACAGTCAGTTATTCACAATGTCAATTTTTCTTTTTTTGAAAGCAAATAGCAGAGAAATGTAAACATATATGACAAAAGGAAGATATTTTTACAAGTACATTCTTTTACATTTAATGTCTTAACCATTTTCCAAGGACTAAGATTTCTGGATTCAATTTGAAGTAGTTTATGGTAGCTATATTTCTTTTTGGATATCTATGTTCACAAATTATGGACATTTGAATGAAGTTAAATGGTGTGTATACACATACACACACATTGCGCACACACGCAAATATACACACATATCAGAAGTAAGTCCTTGAGTTTCCTATCCTATGTAAGATGTAAAAAGGATTGTTTAACTTAAGTCACATTAAGAAGCAAGAGTTACTTAAAGTATTAATCATGCCCTAGACTCTGTGTAAAGTGACTTCTATGCATTATCTTAGTGTATGCTCATAAAAATTTATGTACCAATTTTATTATCCACATTTTACAGATGAAAACATTGAGACTTAAGGTGATTAAGTTATGAACAAATTCTCAGAGCTATTGTTGGCAGCTCAATATTCTTTCCAAAATTTTTCTGACTCTAGAATATAAGCTCATAACCTATATATTACTTTGCAGTCAGTCCTATGCTTCTTTAATTTTTACTGCATTTCATCCCTCAAAAGGAAAAAAAAAAAAGTTTTTGTTTGTGCTTTAACTGAAGAAGCTATTTTTTTCACTTTCATTTTTTAAAATACCACCTATACATGCAAAGCAACATAATTACTTGTTGGGAAATATATCTTCTTTTCTATTAACTTGAAAGAGTAGGCTAATGAGAGTATTTGAGTTGTTAAATCATCTTTCCAAGGACAAAATGAGTAAGAGGAGACCATAGATCTACTACCATTTCTGCAATTAATTAACTGTGCAATTTTGGACATGGACTATGCCATTGAAATTATTTAGCACTCAGATTCCATGTGACTAAATATTTCAAATGAAGATATTGTGTTAGATTACCTTCCATTATCCTATCAACCCCCAAATGTGCGTTTTTATATGTTTTCATGGAGCATTTCACATAGATGAACTACTTGCTTAATTAAGAGCCAGCATCTTCACCAAACTGATTCAGTTTATTTCCTACCAAATACTTACTTACTGTTGTGTTGATACAGGCTAGGAATCAGATACTTGATTTGATTCCTTGTATATTTTCTTTGATCTGTAATGTTTCATATTATGTTCCAAGCTTTCAAATGTCCCTACTTTATCTAGGAAACAGTTTTGCAAAGTGAAACTCTAAAATAATTGCAAGTGTGATTGGTTCTGGATATGCTTACATATTAAGCCTTAGGATTTGCTTGCACAGATTTAGGGAATAACTAATGTTCTATTGTTATAATTATTTATTATTATTATTATTTTGAGAGCGAGAGTGAGCAGTGGGGAAGGTCGGGGGAGAGAGAGAATCTTAGGCAGGCTCCACGTCAAGTGCAGAGCCCAACACAGGGCTTGATCTCATGACCTTGAGACCATGACCTGAGCCAAAAGCAAGAGTCAGATGCTTAACTGACTGAGCCACCCTTATTTTTTTAATTATGAGAAAGTGTTTAGAAATACGTTTTTAAAAGTTCATAAGTTTGATGTGTTTTTTAAACTATTTTATCACCATGATATTATGAATTTTATTTTATTTTTTATTTTTTAAATATTTTATTTATTTATTCATAAGAGACAGAGACAGAGAGAGGCAGAAGGAGGAGCAGGATCCCCACTGATCAGGGAGCCCGATGAGGGACTCGATCCCAGGACCCGGGGATCATGACCTGAACTGAAGGCAGACACTTAACCATCTGAGCCAGCCAGGCGCCCTGATATTATGAATTTTAATATAAAACATCTATTCCAACATACCATTTGCTGGAAACCATACCTATATAGAGGAAACCATTGCATGTATTATGATATTTGTAACATAGAATGACAAAATAACTGTATAATAGAAAAAGATAAACATTTTGCAACAGCCTGTTATAAGAAAACATGTTTGCATGGGTGCATGATCATACATCTTATTTTTAATTTTACTATGTTAAGCTCAAAACAGTTTATGTAAATGTAGAGTGTATAAGAAGGTTATGACCAAACAACTAAGCCTGAATCCCACCTATTTCAGACATGCTTATTAATTAATTTGACCCATTTTGTTGATCTCTTCACTGTAGTAGTCTTTGGGCAGGTAAAATGAGAACAGTCCTTGCCAGCCAAAGAGATTTATCTGGTACTTAATATGTGCAGTTACTCTACTAAATCTTTACATGCATTTTCTCAACCAACCTTTTATTGATGAGATTATAATTATTATCCCAGTTTTATGAATAATAAAACCAGAGAACATATCCAAAATATATAAGGACTCCTCAAATTCAACAATAGGAAAGCAAGAAAATTATTTTAATGGCCAGAAGATCTGAACATATGATAATGAACATATAAAAATGGCAAATAAGCATATCAAAAAGGTATTCAATAATATTTGTGATTGGGAAAATGCAAACTGAACACAATGAAATACTACTGCCTACATATTAGAATGGCTAAAATACAAATCAGAACAACAGCAACAAATCTAATGATACCGATTACTGGTGAAGATCTGAAGCAATAAGAACTCTCACTGAAGATGGGAATTAGGCCTAGTACAGCCACTTCAGTGAACAAGAAAGCTAAACATTACCTTACCGTAGAATCAAGTGATCATGCTCCTAAATATTTACCAAACTTATTTAAAACTTATTTCCACAGAAAAATCTGCATATAAGTAATTATAGCAATTTTATTCAAAATCATCAAGAACTGAAGGAGCCAAGACATCTGTCCAGGTGAATAGATACACAAAGTGTGGGGAATCCATATAATCAACTAATATTCAGTGATAAAAACAAATGAACTATTAAGCTATAGAAAGACTTCTTTGCAATTGAAATGCATATTGTTAAATGCTACATGAAAAGAAGCCAGTCTGAAAAAGCAACATATTGTTTATATGAAATTTTGGAAAAGGCATAGCTATAGAAAGAGTAAACATATAGTGGTAACTAGATGTTCTGGGCTGGGGAGAGTGAGCAAAGAGATTAAACAAGTGAGGAGAAATGAATTTATGAGGACAATGAAACCATTCTGGTGGATACATAATACTCTGCATTTGTCAAAACTCAGAAATGTACAGTACAATGAATAAATCTTAATATATGCAAATTTAAAAAAGGTTATAGATGACTTAGTGGTGAATTCCACCAAACACTTAATGGAGAAATATCTTCATACACTTTATACACTTCCAAGAAATAAGAGAGCAGGGAATGTGTTCCCTAACCCATTCTGAAAGTCAGTATTACCATAATACCAAAGCCAGACAAGGGCATTACAAGAAAAAAAAATTATTTTGACCCTTATTAACATAAATGCAAAAATTCTCAAGAAAAAACTAGCACTATAAATCTAGCAGGATATAAAATAGATTACATACCTTGACTAAGTTAGGTCTACTTAAGGAATTTAAGATTTGTTCAGTATAAGAAAATGAATCACTGAAATAACCATGTTAATAAAATCAAGAGAGAAAAAAAAATGTTCATCTCAATAGACACAGATTAAGACACACACACACACACACTTGACAAAACCCAGCACCCTTTCATGATAAAAATACTAAAAAACCTGGAAGATAGGGGCTCCTGGATGGCTCAGGCGGTTGGGAGTCTGCCTTCAGCTCAGGTCATGATCTCAGAGTCCTGGGATCGAGGCTCGCATCAGGCTCCTTGCTCAGCGGGAAGTCTACCTCTCCCTCTCCCTCTGCACCCTCCCACTCGTGCTCTCTCTCTCTCTTTCTCAAGTAAATAAATTAAAAAAAAAAAATCATTAAAAAAATTGGAAGAGAATTTCCTTAAAAGCTAAGTCATACTTTCTGGTGAAAGAATGAAGGCTTTCCCCTGATGATCAGGAATAAGACAAAACAGAGTACTCTTGCCAACATATATGCTATTTTTCTTTTTTCTTTTCTTTTTTTTTTTTTTGGATTTATTTATTTATTTGAGGAAGAAGGAGAGAGTCTTCAGCAGACTCTGCACTGAGCATGGAGCCCAACAGAAGGCTTGATCTCCCAATCCTGAGATCTCGACCTGAGCCAAACCAAGAGCCAGATGCTCAACCAACTCTGTCACCCAGGCACCGTTATGCTATTTTTCAATGTACTGTAGGTTCTAAGTAGGACCGTTAGGCAAGAAAAGGAAGAAAGGGAAGATATAAAACTATTTCTATTTGCAGATGGCATTATGTTATATATAGGAAACTTCCTCAAATCCACAAAAATCTATTAGAACTAATAAAAACATTTAGCAAAATTGCAGAATACAAGCTGAATATTAAAAAAAAGTTGTACTTGGATACACTAGCAATAAACAATTTGAAAATGAAATTAGGAAAATTCCATTTGCATTAGCATCAAAAGGAATAAGATGCTTAGGAACAAGTTTAATACAAGCACAATACTCATACAGTGGAAACTAAAATAAAACATCATTTAAATAAATTAAATACCCCCTGAACAATGGAAATATCTTGACTACAAATTGGAAGACATAATATTAAGACAGTAATAATCCAAAAATTGATTTATAGATTTAATGCACTCCCCATAAAAATTCCAATAACTTTTTTTTTTCCAGAAATAGAAAAGCTGATCCTGAAATTCATATGGTTGTTCAAGGAATCCAGGTTAACAAAAACAGTCTTGTAATAAAACAAAGTTAGAGGACTTCCACTTTCCAATTAAAAACCTAACTTCATAATTAGAGTAATCAAGATAACATAGAACTGGCACAAAGATAGAGATAAAGAACAGTGGAATAGAATTGAGATTTCAGAGATAAACCCCTGGCCAATTGATTTTGACAGAGGTGTCAAAAGCATTCAATGCTGATAACACTGTTTTCAACAAATGGTTCCAAGACACCTGGTTATCAACATGCAATAGAATGAATTTGAATCCCTATTTCATACCATATATAAAAATTAATACAAAACTGCTAAAAAACAAAACAAGAACAAAAAACACTCAAATGATTGCTAAAATTATATAACTCTTAGAAGAAAAAAAAATCTATCAATCTTTGTGACCTTGGGTTAGTCGATGGTTTCTGAGTTATGACATAAAAGCATAAGCAACAACAACATAAATAAATAAACTGGACTTCATTGAAAGCAAAAGCTTTTGTGCATCAAAACACACTATCAAAAAAGTGAAAAGACAAATCTATATCTGATCAGAGTCTAGTATCCAGAATATATAAATATCTTTTACATCTCAACAATAAAAAGACAAATAACTTAAAAATAGGCAAAGGATTTAGATAGAATTTCTGTAAGGAAGCTATACCAATGGTAAATAAACACATAAAAAGATATCCAACGCCATTAGTTGTTAGCAAAATGCAAATGAAAATCATAAGGTACTATTTTACAACCACCAGGGTGGCTATAATCAAATAAATGGAAAATAACAAGTGTTGATGAGCATGTGGAGAAATTGAAACTCTGACATACTGCTGATAGAAATGTAAAATGGTGCAGTGTCTATGAAAAACACTTTGTCAGTTTCTCAAAAAGTTAAACATAAGAGTTGTCAGATGACCCAGAAATTTTACTCTGAGATATATACTGAAGAGAATTAAAAACATATGCTTCCACAAAAACTTATACATGGGTGTTTATAGCAGTATTATTTAAAATAGTCAAAAAGTGGAAACAATGCAAATCCTCATCAACTGACGAATAGAAAAATAAATTGTGGTATAATACAATGGAATGAATACACTTAATGCAATAAAAAGAAATGGAGTACTGATATATGCCACAATAGAGATGAATCTAGAAAATGTTATGCTAAATGAAAGAAGCCAGTCACAAAGACCCACATATTTTGCAATTCAATTTGTAATGAATGTCCAGAGTAGACAAGTTTATTGGGACAGAAAATAGATTAGTGACTCCTGGGGATGAGCATAGGGCAGAATGGGAAGTAACTACCACTTGGTAGGGAGTTTCTTTTTGTAGGGGTGATAAAATATTCCAGAATTAGACAAAGGTGATAGTTGTATAACCTGTCAAACATACTAAAAATTAGTGAATCATACACTTTAAAATAAATGACTTTATGGTATGTAAAGTATACCTCAATTAAAAGAAGTAATTTGTCATTTCTATACATTTTATGTAAGACTTGATAGAGAGTATCACTAACATCATTTCTATGGTGAAAATAAAATTTAATCTCATCAAATGAGAATTATTTTTCAAAAAATGTTTCCAAATTACAAAATTATGCTGATCTAAATATGATATATGAAGTTATTGTGCTTTAAAGTGTCTTAATGTAATACATACATTAATATTTTTTGGTTTGGGCAATCCTGAAGAGCTGATGCTCTGTCTTTTCACTTTGACTACGAATGAATTTTTTTAGTGTTCACATGTATTTTTTCAAAGAATTAAAGAAGTTTATGAATATTGGAAGAATGCACTCTACTTTCTACATTGTGCACTGTTTGTTGAATGTGCTCAATAAATGATCACAACAACATCAGTATCATAAAATAATGTATAACAGAAATGTCTTATTCATACAGTTTTCTAGCACAATAGTGTCTACAATCAGGACTAGATATAATCCTCAGTACACTAACTCAGGTATTCAATGAATTATAATCTGATTACTTGATTATTTCGTAACTTGATTTTCTAAAACAATTTAATTGCCATACGTCTGCAAGTGTGGTGTCATCTTTATCATAGTCCATTCTCTGTGTTCACGTACACAGACTCTTGTTTCCCTAATGGTTCAGTTCAAGTTCTGGAAGGTTTACATCACGCTGAGGAGTGGGGGATGAATATCTGGTTCTGAATGCCACCCAGCTATCATTAGAATGTAATTTCTGCAAAGTCAAAGATTTTGAGGCATTGATCACTGCTGTGCCTCACTATAAAAAAAAAAAATGTTTGGCACATAATAGAGATTCAACAGATAATTGTCCAATTAATAATGTCTATGCTAGCATCTCCTGAGATGACCACTGGTCTTTTTTTTTTTTTTACATTTTATTTATTCATTTGAGGGAGAGAGAGAGCGACAAAGAGAAAGAGAGAAAGCACGAGCAGGGGGGAGCAGGGGGGAGAGGCAGAGGGAGAGGGAGAGGAAGAAGCTGACTCCCTGCTGAGCTGGAAGCCTGACATGGGGCTGGATCCCAGGACCTGGAGATCATGACCTGAGCCGAAGGCAAACGCCCAACCATCTGAGACACCCAGGCGCCCCTGACCACTGGTCTTACTGGTTTTCCATTATTGGTGTACAAATTACTATTTTAAAGCTAACTTCTGGCAAAGCTTTGGGAAAGTCTGAATTTTTTTTAGGTCTTATACGGCTAGAGACATCACATATACTTTTCTGATAGTTGCATTCCTACTATCTCCCAAGGGCTCTTCACAAGAAATGAGAAACAGGTCTCGTTTATGCTTGAAAATCAAAAATTTACCTGGAACTTGGCCAAAGAAAAGGGCACAGAGCCCCTTTCTCTAACAATACCGCTTGCTTCACTCTACTTTGTTTCTGCTTAGGGAATCTTATTCTCCTCTAGGGTATGTGGGAGGAGAATGTGAGGGGCTGGTTGCCAGGAGTAACAGAATCCTTGCTCTTAATTTTTTCTCAAAAGTTTTATATCTTTTTTATTCCCTTCTGGTTACAGAATTTTGAAAATTAAAGTCTTAAAAGTGACTCATCTTTTAGCTTCTTTTTCCTTTTATATTCTTTTCCAAGGTACCAAGTAAAAATACCTGACTCTTTAAATGTGGGGAAAGGCCGAAAGCAATACCACAAGTGAGAAATATTAAATAAGCATAATTTCTTAAATATGAGTAGGTAATTATATTCTTGTATGTACTGACATGTACAGCTACATCACAGCTTGAGCTAGGGGCAGAAATATAATGTCATAATTTTTAAAACTGACATTATATAAAATCACCTGTCAAAATAGTGAAATCCTCGGTTATTTCCTTTGTTCTGCAATATTAATAAAGGAAATTTAATTAGAATATGTAATAAAAAGAAGATAATTGCTGTGCATTTTATCATGGAAATATTTACTTCTAGCATAGGAATTAACTCCCTTTTAATTGAAGTTGGGGGATGGATACAAAAAATAAGATGACGAGGTAGATTCCCTGGTGCTCTTCTACAACGGAAAGCCAAAAAGAATGATGTTATAGAGGACCCCATATTCTATATGAAGGAGATTGAACTGTGTCCTATCAAGTAGTAAATAAAAAATCATCTTGTGTAGTCAACGTTGACTTTACTTTCATTAAAACTACCAACAAAGACCTCATTCTACTTTCTGTTTGCCCATGGTATTCCACCGCAATACCTATCCTTTCCTATTTTCAAGCAATTTTAAATTAACATCAAAATGTCCCCCTCCCATATTTTAGGAAGATTATTAGCTTGAGAATCTGATCACTTATACCTGCCTATTCAAGAATGGACATTAGTAAGTTAATATATAGCCCTGTTTAATTATATCTTTGTATTTCAAAGCTATTTTCAATAGATTACACTTTAAACCAGATCAATAACTAAAGTGTGATTTCTGGCACCTTGCTAATCAGTGAGGATGATACTCTAACATATTTGGGAAATTTCCTCTTTCCTTAACCATCTTATGTATTTGGCTCTACATTTCAATTCCATGTGAAACTGACCTTGCTTGTGAACAAAATTGGTAGCCTACAAAACACAGGGTGAAGTAAGTTTGAAAGGAGGCTGACTAAAGCAAAGAATTAATAAAATTGCTCAAATGGTATTTTAAATATGGACTAAAACAACAGCAAATACAAATATATTCATACTCCTATCTTTCTGGAGTGAGTGTAAAATATTGCTAGGTCCATAGAACTGTTTGTTTCAGTGTTATTTCTCTCTTAATTTTTAAAAAGAAAAATATGTTCAGCTTGATAGAACTAGATGCAAAAGTCAGTACAAATTAGACACAAACATAGTTTAAGTAGTTTAATTAGAATGGTGTCTCATTTATTGAAATTTTAAAAGTAAAACCCCCTTTTCATTTATTTATGCGGTATTGTGCTTATATATACCTAGATTTATAGAGAGAATCTACTCTTAGAAAAAGCCAAGGATGCTGAAATTTTAATTGGTATAATTTCACATACTTTTCTGTTAAAAATATATACCAGTAATATAGTATATATCATGTATATATTATATATAAATGTTAAAATTCTTTATTAATCTTCTGGTCAATGAATACCTTGCCACATTATATATTCCAGGTGGGTGTATTAACAGAAAACTCCTGGATGTAATAGTATAGCAACTTCAATCACCTCTAAAAGGACATTGTAATGGCCCGAGAGCTCAGTAAGGATATTATTAGAATGTCAAAACTGGGAGTAGGCATCACCTTTCTTCTAAGCAAATATTTTGAAAAGAAGCCCCAGGGAAAAGAGCATTTGGATGTCAATTTAGAACAGGTGGATGGGACAACGGGGCGCCCCATCAGACAGGAGCCAGCACGCAGGCCATAAAGGACAGGGATCTATTATTGTATATAGTGCCCATCAATTAACTCCTCAAAGAAATAAAATCACAATACTGATATCTACCACACATTTATTTGAAAAGAAGCAGTTCCAACATATGTTGATGCTCAAATATTGGGAAATTACAAAGCAAAATGCTTACTGAACCTTTAGCTTAAAGTTGAGGCTCTTTGAAACCGGACCATAATTTTAGTTAACTTCTCTTTCCACCTGTTTTCCCCATCCCTTCAAGAGGTTTAAGAAAATTTAAAAAGCATGATGACAGTGTCAGTCTTCATAATGTCACTCCTCAATTCTAGCCATCTTTTAAATTACCAACTTTCCTAATCTGATTACATCAATGGTAATTACCTATAAAATAGCAATTAATTCTGAGAAGCACCTGTAAAGATGGAAGTGCACTTGTAAAGCCTGAAACCTGACACTTGGTAGGGATTAAATTCGCTGAAATCAATGGAATGCAATGTCTGTAGGAAGCTTTGCACTGAGGTCTAAGATTATGAACTTTCTAAACATGGCAGAATAAAAAAGATAATTTCCTTCTTTGTAAGAACAAAGTCCTGTCAATAAAAAATGGTTGTCCTCCTTTTCACTCTGTCCTGTCACTTCAGAGTCAAGGGTTTTAGTCAAACATTTTATGTGCATAGATTGTGTGACCAATTGAGTTACTCGTTCCATAAATGTAGGGAAAAGAAGGAAATTATCTGTATCAGGATAAATCTGAAAATCTGTATGTAACCCGTGGTTCTCAGTAGGGGCCATTTTCGCCCTCCCCCAGCAGAAGATATTTGCAATGTCTGGAGAGACAATTTCCTTTGTCACTACTGATGAGGTTGCTACTGGCATTTAGTGGATAGAAAGCAGAGATGCTCCTAACCATTCTACAGTGCACAAGAAGGCTCCCCACAACACGAATTCTCTGTCCATAATGCTACCATCATGTGTGTCACCTGATACATAGAACATAAAAACAAGGGCCATCACACAAGAAAACACAAAAACGTGGTAGAAAGATGCTTAAATATGTATTAGTAATATAGTGCTGACCTAAAAAAAAGTAGTATGAAATACATTAAAATCTATATTGTGAGTAGAAACTAGCAAACAATAATCTTAGTGATAATTAGATATACACTGAAATATTGTGTGGGATGGGTGTAGTAGACTACCGCCCTCAAAAAGTGTATTTGCTAGAACTTCAATTCAATTGCTTCTAATATGTCTTCTTCTCTCTATCTATGATTTATGGGGTTTCCAATAATGTAAGTTCTAGAGTGGTCAGTAGTGCTTAGTGACTCTTGGCAATAATGTTGAGGCGAATTCATGAACTTGAACAGAGGACTGAGAAGTCAGATCATCAATTCATTCATCAATGAGGCTTTATTCTATTGGCTATGACCTTAGGTTTTATCAGAAAATTCTAAAGTAAGGGTTTGAAATCTAAGATCTCGGCTAAAAGCTCTCACCTGCCACCATGGAAATCTTGTTTCATATCTGGCTTTGGGTGTAGGAATAGTTTTTTATTCTAAGGAAAAAAACATATCTCCATTACATTTTTTTCTGTGTAGAGATATTTTATGGATCAAAACTCTTCATGTGAAGATGTTTATTCCTTTTAAATCTATCTCTGTTGTGCCACAACCACCCGCAAATAAATTCTCTCCATTGTTAATGGTTTTAATTTGTAGATATGTGTCCAGTACTTGAGAAGATCTCCCATAATATATGGAAAGTCATTCACCTACTGACAAAGACAACTACACACCACTTCACATCTCTTTCCTTCTACATCCCAGATAGGACTTTCTTGTTATAACCCTGAGCCATTTAAAAATCCTAGTGGGACAAACGCAGAGAAATGAAAAGGCAAGGTATCACTGATAAAAATGTTTAATCATTCACAAAATATTTTAAAATTTGGGAAAGATGAATAAAATAAACAAATATTTGTGATGCTTAACCTTGTGAAAAAAATACAAGATCATTTAATTATAGTGTCTGATATATCAATGTTTTTTATTAAGGGAATTTTCAGATCTATGAAGTATTAATTAAAGGAAGTTGCTTAATGAATTTAGTGGAAGCATGACTGTGAATAAACAGATCTTTGTGATTTATCATAAAAATTCTATCAAGGAATATTGACAAATTGTTTAATATTTATCCATCTGAAAATCTTATATTTACTTGTCATACTTTGTTTTAAAAAATCTCTCTATGGTACAAACTTAAGGATGGAATTTGAAAATAAATTACAATTATTTCAATATATACTAAGCACAATAAATCTAATTGGCTTATGTGGGATAATCCACTAATTCTATCATATAGTACATTTGTATCTAACGAGCCAGATGTTAAAAATGGAACTATTCAGCAAGCTTTACTGAGAAATTTATCACAAAATTCACCAACATTTCATCAATTTGCAAATGAGACTACATATATTATTTTTTTCTGTTGTTTTTTTAAGAAAAATTGGAAGGGGGAAATAGATAAACACAAAGACCCTGTTGCTCTGCAATTATTCTTTTAGAATTTCAGATGAAATCACATGCAAATTAGTAAGCTAAAATCATTTCTTTTATATGTTTATTCCCTCTGACCATTCTTACTTAATCAATTTGGTCCAAGACAATAGCAAAAAGCATCTTTATCCATACTACTACTAAAAAAAAAATCTCAGCATGAATTATAGGTAACATAAAAATGTTAATATATCTTCTGTTGATTTCTTCTGCCTTGAGTACACAGATTCGTTTTTTATCATGCTAGAAGCTGTGACAAGGTTGTTTCCTGAGAAAATGAACCTCTTGGTACTGTGCTTCAGAATTCCTTGATTATTGCTCATTGTGAGGCTTTACTGAGGGATAACATCACCTATCACACCTATGCTTGCATAAGAATGGGGTCCTGGGTTCTCCTTTGCCACCAGAGTGCCAGTACGGTGAGGATGCCAGGACACGTGGAAAGGGATGGAAGAGCCTTTAGATGATCAAACCCTCCGACTTTTCTCAGTCACACCAAATGATGGGATAGAGCTCCAGATAGGAAGCAGTAAAAGCGGAGAAAAAGCCACCAAGATAAGGAACTGAGCAGCCACACTAGCTTTTCTAACCAGAGATTTCTTTATGCAAGAAGAACTGACCGGACCCAAACCTACACTTAAAATGGCATAATTGTGAGTTACTGAACTCAGATAATTATGTTTATATAATATATAATTGGTTTGCTGTGGTGATTATTGTTCAAATTCAACAGCAAAGGAAGGGACAAAAGGAGATATCTAAGTGTCCACTTGTCTTACTTTTTATGGCTGGTAATTAATATGTACTCCATTGAATTTCTAAATTGATTAGATAGTTGTATAAATGTGATAAGTAAATATGAACAAGTCAGTGTTTTCTTCAGGAAAATAGGGATGTGGGTATCATTTTATACCCTTTGAAGATTTTTTTCAGGTTTTTTTGTACAGACAAGTTGTTCAATGTACTAATTATAGGAAACTAGTATAAATTAAATTGCAAGTGAGTCATTAGTTTTTAGACATAGTAGCTAATATGTAAAATATGCAGGTATTTAGGGTAGATTACATCATTGCTCTGCAAATACTCTTCCCTTCTCCCCTGCCACCACCATAAAAGTTGTACAGGCCCCTGCCTCATTGTCAGCTTCCATGTGATTCGCTTTGGCCAATTGAATACAGCAGTGTGCCTTTTCTTACCAGAGGGTTTAAGAAGCACAATGAGTTCCTTTCAGGCCTGTGCTTCTGCCATCTGCTTGGAGAAGAGCATACATGCCCCAGACTGCAATCAGCCCCAGAAGGTGAGGTAGGTAGAATATATCTGAATCCAACTTGCAGCTGTGAATAGAGCTGCCCCAGCCAATCCACACTTCTAAATTTAAAGATAAAAAGCTAGTGTGAGCATGAAATAAATGTTGATATAAGCCACTGAAATGTTAAAGCTTATTTGTTTCACAACTTGATTGCAAAAAATATGGATAATATCATGCTATCATTTTTGCTACAGTAAGTGAGTGCACTTCACTTCCTCAAATGAGTAATAGAAAAATTTTCTTACCTCCAAAACAGTTAATTGGAATTCCCGATGACAACTAACTTGAGCTGTCCTCTGTTTTACTGAAGTCATGACATTGAGGAAATTCTAAGGGTTTTAGAGTGACAGAGATTGTGTTCAAACCTTGATTCTTCCATTTAATACTCTAGTTAACTTTGAACCAGTTTCTTAACTCTAAGGATTTGGGCTTCTTCATTTATAAAAATAACATGTAAGGAGTGCCTGGGTGGCCCAGTCTGCTGTCTGCCTTCAGCTCAGGTCATGATCCCAGGGTCCTGGGATCGAGCCCCGCATCAGGCTCCCTGCTCAGCGGGGAGCCTGCTTCTCCCTCTCCTCCCCACTCATGCTCTCTGTCACTATTTCTGTCTCTCTCTCAAATAAAATAATAAAATCTTTTAAAAAAATAACATGTGAAAAGCACCTAGCACATTTTATGTCACATTGTAAAATTGATAATCAGTTGTTATAATTACTATTGAGCTGTATTTCACTATTTTTCAAAGAGAAAAACAGTTCTGGATAATATTGGATTTTAAGATTTCTGATATGAGTTTTGATTCCTTAAATAATGTGTAATGCCACCAAGACACCATTGATTTTGGAAGTGAATGCATAAGCCCCTGGAAGATATGAAATGAAAAGAAGAGCAATATAAGAAATGGTAGTATGAAATATGCAGTTATTATACATGCAGGGCACATTTAGCTATAAACTGCCTTCTTTTATAAAAAATATATTGCCTCACATACATTGAAAGTATGGCAAACTTAATTTGATTAAAGTTGATCTTTTCATATCTTTCATCTGTCATCCTATGCATTGACAATCTTTAATATTGTTCCAAAATAGCTAAAATTCTTCTGGATTTCACCATTTAGGGTGAGGTGGAGTGGGAGACCATCTCTTCCTATGGTTTTCTCTAGAGACAAGAAAACTATTCCCAGAAGGTCTAAGCAGAAGTTATCTTGGGGGACTCCTGGGTGGCTCAGTCGATTAAGCATCTGCCTTTGGCTCAGGTCATGATCCCAGGGTCCTGGGATCAAGTCCTGCATTGGGCTCCCTGCTCAGCATAGAGCCTGCTTTCCTTCTGCCCACTGTCCCCCCTGCTTGTGCTCTCTCTATCTTACAAATAAATAAATAAAACCCTTAAAAATAAATAAATAAATAAATAAATAAATAAATAAATAAATAAATAAAGTTACCTTGGAAAGATGAATGAACTTACTTTTAAAATACTGGGCCCTCGGGCGCCTGGGTGGCTCAGTTGGTTAAGCGACTGCCTTCGGCTCAGGTCATGATCCTGGAGTCCCTGGATCGAGTCCCGCATCGGGCTCCCTGCTCGGCAGGGAGTCTGTTTCTCCCTCTGACCCTCCCGACCCTTCCCCCTCTCATGTGCGCTCTCTCTCAGTCTCTCTCTCTCAAATAAATAAATTAAAAAAAAAAAATACTGAGCCCTATTCTAGAGCTGGTAGTGGCTCAGCTTCCTCTGGCACACAAGGCTCTGTGATGGAGGGATGGTTCCCAGAGCAATATACGGCTCTGTTAGAAAAGAGGAAGGGAAGCATGAAGCAACCAACCATGTCTCCTACATGGTACACATTTATTCACCTGATAAACTGGTGCTCCTATTGTATAAGGTTTTGTTTATAATAGATACTTTTAAAATATGAATCTGAGGAACAAAGGGAAACTTCTGAAAATGGTATAGGACATATTTTAGCCTAGTTGACCATTAAACCCACAACTGATTTGGAATACAGCCACCACAAGCTGTTCCAAGAAAGAAAAAAAAAATAAATAAAGAGCTTTTATAAAACACTCACCTAAGAATAGAAGTATGCATTTTTCCTCTATGTGGGCAATGCACATTATAGTACATTCTTTAAGAACTCTGCAAGAAGTTAAAATGTAGTTGTAAAAGTACAGCCCGACACAATGGTCCTCTGTTAGTCATTTGCACTGGTGTCTTGCATATAAAAATAGTTGGCTTTTAGGTCATTTACAGATAAGGAATTTCTGGGTCTTCAGAAGAAAAGGCTGATCATTTCTACATTCTATTCTAGGGTGACTCCCCCAAAGCAGGGAGAGTACTTCTATGATTAGCTGTTTTCGACTCTTCACTGCTTATTCACTTAGGCCATGACAGGAAGTACGGATATCCTCGAGGAAGTCTTCCTCCTCCTCAGGTAAGGTTCTACACAGTCTACAGGGTAGGAATAGTGCTATTTCTTCTAGTAAAAAGGAGGGGGCCACTTCCAATAGCCCAGTAGACTGAGAAGAATCTGAGCATTTAAAAGTCTTCAAGTGGGCGCCTGGGTGGCTCAGTTGGTTAAGCAACTGCCTTCGGCTCAGGTCATGATCCTGGAGTCCCTGGATCGAGTCCCGCATCGGGCTCCCTGCTCGGCGGGGAGTCTGCTTCTCCCTCTGACCCTCCCCCCTCTCATGTACTCTCTCTCTCATTCTCTCTCTCTCAAATAAATAAATAAAATCTTTATAAAAAAATAAATAAATAAAAAATAAAAAAAAATAAAATAAAATAAAAGTCTTCAAGTGCATGCACTCAAATGTTCCCACCCCAGGTCCCAGGACCCCACATTTTCCCTGATGGTGCCCTGATTTTAGTCTCAGAGACATGCTGCAACTGTGAATAAAGACTTTTCTTGATACTATGACAATCAGATCTTGGGTTTGATTTTCTGCCAAAACTGAGCTCCAGTTTCAGAAGTAAAGTTCTTTTAAAAGCTGCCATTGAGGATTCTGGCTTTCTCACCATCCTTCTGAGTTGAAGATTGGCTAACTTAACCCTGCCATTCCCTTTCTTCAGCACATTTATGGTGCTGAACAGTATATAACCAACCAATTCTTCAGACCTTATTATTACTATTGCTACCATATCTCTCAAATTCTAGACACATTAGGTTAACCAGGACATTTTTTATATGTGTCACGTCCCAAATCTCCATAGATGAGAGTCCTAGTAATTGTGATGTTACGATATGCCAGGGCTGATACAGTCTCACCGTCCCATTTACCAGCAGCATAATTATCCTTGCCATCTGGCCAGCCCAGGATCCAACTCAAAATCCTATCCTGAGAATTTGCTATTAGGACCAGTTCTGGTACCAAATCTTTTCTGGGTTTCCACAGATTCAGACCTAGAGACAATGATTCACATGCAATCTTGCAGGGAAATGGAGATTAATATATGAAAAAAGGAAGACAGACAAAAGTGTATTATTAAGCAGTAGGCAACTGAAACTCAATCCTACAGGAAACTTTTTGGAATTGATATAAAACCAACAATATTATTCATCTTGAGGGTCAAGGAAACTCTGCTATTCACGTATTAATTTTCATTATTGATGTTTTGAAGGCAGCTCACAGGAGTTATTAATTCTGTAACACTTCTGGTCTGTAGGAAGAAAGACCCCCTCCTAAGAAAGAAAAAAATCCACAAAGATACAATAGTCACAGAAGTTTTCTAGAGCACACTAAAACTGTAAGGTCGTAGTATAAATGGCGGTGCTGACAATCTCTGATATTTCCATATTTGACTGAGAAAGCCCATTACAAATCCAGAAGTTTCTCCCTTTTCTAGAGGTTGATTTTTTCCCTTACGTTTTGTCTGATAATTTCCTTAGTTTTTGATCAATGTTTTTAAGGAGATGGTTTTATGTTTTAAAGTATGTTCTATGAATTTACATAATATCATTACTGATAAAGAAATTAGCTATAATAGTCCCAGATAATATTGATCAATTGTCCCCAAAATGTGTTTTATAATTTTTTGTTTAAGTCAGGCTGTATTCAAAAACAATGGATTGTATTTGCTTATTATGTCTCTTCAGTATCTTTTAATCATGAACCTTTCTCTCGCTCTTTTATTTTTTGTCATGACATCAATATTAACCTGTTCATCTTTTGACCTTTAACTTGCTTCTGTAACCTCTATATTTTCTCCAAATTAGCCATTAGATGTGGGCTTTATTGAATTTAGATTAAACATTTTGTCAAGAAGAGTATATAGATGATGCTGTTTATTTCATACTATAATGACAGAGGCCTGTTAATTTAAATGATATCTCAATTCTTTATAAAAAATGAAATAAAAAACATTTAGAAAGTGTTTTAGTATTCAGCAAAAATCAAGTACCAAATCATCTCATCACAGAATGATATGCACCATTAGCATTTTAATATATATTTACCAAATTTTCATTTCAATATCTTCCAGAGTTTTTGTGCTTAGAAAATTCTGCTCCCCTCATGAACAAATCCTCGTCTATATTTCTTTCTATTATTTTTTAATACAAAATTACCTTTTCAATGCTCTTTTACCCTAAGATTCCCTTTTTTTTTTTCAATTATTAAAATTATTTCAAATTAAACAACTTGTACTCCCAGGCTTTGTCAAATATCACTTATACTTGAATTTTTTTCAAAGTAAGAAAACTTATTATTTTACAATTACATAATCTTAGCTTCAGTTTTTAAGAATTTTATTTTCTAAGATATTAGACTGTCCCAGCTAACTTCAGGTTTCTTTCCCACCTAGTACTAGAAGAGGCAATTCTCTGGCACTGGTTTTGTCTCTTCTGAATAGGCCTTGGGTTTGTCTCATTTTCTTCCTAACACCAGATCAGTCATTAGTCTCTTCCTGTTATCTGACCTACTTACCTGGGACAATCTTCAAATTACAGTAAGGCCTTTAGCTGAGCTATGTTAACATGTACTCTAAGACATTATTTATCCCTTGATTTTTTTCCTTCCTCCACATAAAACAGACAAGAAAAAAACAATTAAAGCTATTTCTTCTTGGTCTGATCTGTGCTCTTTTCCTTCCAAAGTCCATAATTAAACTCTTCCCAGTGGTCTTGCTTCTTTTTCTTCTGATCTTCTTACCTCTCTTCTTTGCCTCTCCCCTTCCACACAAATGGCTTTACACCCTAAATCATAAAATTTTCTATCTCATGTATTCATAATTTAAAACTCTTCACTTCAAAATTTAAAAAATTTCAACTTATTCCTAGAATAAAATATCCTATAAATACATCATTGCACTGTTTTCCAAATTATCTCCAAATTATTTTTACATTATATACATTTTTGTATGATTTGCATTTAGCCATTAAATGGTATTTGTTTTAAAAAAATTACAAAATAGTTCATTTATTACTTAATATGAAAAAAGAAACTTTTCTTTTGCACCATTTAAAATGCTTATAATGAAAACTTGTTCTGTTTTATTTTTTATTTTATTTTTTTTAAAGATTTTATTTATTTATTTGAGAGAGAGAGAGAATGAGAGACAGAGAGCATGAGAGGAAGGAGGGTCAGAGGGAGAAGCAAACTCCCTGCCAAGCAGGTAGCCCTATACGGGACTCGATCCCGGGACTCCAGGATCATGACCTGAGCCGAAGGCAGTCGCTTAACCAACTGAGCCACCCAGGCGCCCCTTGTTCTGTTTTAAATATTATAGTTCATAAAGAGCTATAGTTATAATGTCTCTTTACTCATTTTTCTTTCTCTGAAATGGTTAAAAATGAGATAAGACAAGTATATTTAGTTAATAATGTCTTAAGCTCTAAATGAGAAAACCTTATTCTAAGGCAATATTGCTGGTTGGCATGGTATTTTTTTCGTGACCAACAGCTACAAATCGTATTACTCTGTAAAACTTATTACTTTGAAATGTTTCTCTAGACATTTTATGTTAATCCAATTATAATGGGACTATAATCAAGCAATTGCAATGGTAGTAATTTTCACTGCTTTTACAGAAATTGTAGATAGATTGGACTGAATCCAAAACCTACTCCAAATAAAACAGCTATCAACTAAGTTCTTGATAACAATAAATGCTAAACTGTCTTCCATAAAAGGCTAACATAATAAAATTAGACATGCTCTCCTTAGAAATTATGGATTTTTAAAACTTCCAATTTTTGTTGTAGGATATTTTATGCAGAAATGTAATTTTAAGATTGGAGGGATAAAGTCCAAATTATTATAAGGAGTTTTCATACTGATCTAATCTTCACAGAGCTGTACACAATATGTGTTTAATAAAGCTTCTATAGTAAGTTTATCCCTGATAAAGTATATATTAATCATGTAGATTAAAATGAGAATTAGATCATTTCCATAAAATTGCTTTTAAGTATCGATTTTACTTCTATGTAGGTCATATTAAATTGACTAATTAATCTGAAAAATAAGTTTGACTAAAAGGTACTTTAATAAGTATACATAGAGTGCTAATATTTATTATGTATGTTCATTCACTTTTTTTTAGAGAGAAGAGGGGGAATCTCAAGCAGGCTCCATGCCCAGTGTGTAGCTTGATGCAGAGTTTGATCTCATGATCCTGAGATCAAGACCTGAGCTGAAATCAAAAGTTGAACATAACCGACTGAGCCACCCAGGTACCCCCACTTCTTTAATTATTTAGCAATTGTGTACAGAAGACTTACTCTGTACCAAGTACTGTGGTAGGTACCAAGGTTACAGTGACCCCAAGCCATGTATGTTCATTTTTTGAACATATTATAATCCATTCATTTTTTTGAACATATTATAATCTAAATTGTCTGCCAAACAGAAATATTATAATAATGATAATAACAACAATAGGTGATATTTCCTGAGTGCATTCTGTTCAGGCATTGTACTGTGTTAAGAGTTTTATATCTTTTATCCTATTTTATCTTCTTGACACTAAGGAAATGGTAAATATTTTTATTCCCATTTTATAGATAACAGACCTGAAATTTAATGAAATCAACTAACTTATGGAATGTTATAAGCTCTACATGAAAAAGGTAGGATTCAAATAAGGTCCTGATTGCCTCTGTAACCAGAACTTTTAATTATGTGATTTATGGAACCACTGAGATCCCATATGAAGACTGTATTAAAAAGTAAACTCTTAGAGTCCTAAGATTTAAGAATTATGGAAAGTATTTTCAATGAAATAAGAACAGATATAATTTCACATACTTTAAAATTAGCAATATCCCTTAAAAATATGAGCTTATGCCTGCAGAGCTTCAGTCATCCTGGATCACATAATATGCCAGTGACCTTGAGTACTCATTCTAGAAAACAGTATGTTAACATGTGTCAAGGGTCATGAAGAGTTTTTTCCATGTATGACACACATATTGTCACTTCTAGAAAACACTCTAAGGAAAAAATTCAAAGGAATGGTCAAAAAGCATCTGTACAAAAATATTTTAGCATATTTTTAAAATGAAAAATTGGCCTAAATATTCAATAGTATGTGAATTATTATTATTTTTAGTTAATCTGTCCAGAAACTGGTATGGCTTGAAATATTTTTAAATGATAATTATAAGAATAGATATATTTAACATAGCAACAATATGTCATAAATATAACTAAACATAGTAAAAATTATAACTTCCAGAATTCCAGCTATTTATAATTGATGAATATTTAGAGACAATGACTAAAAATGAGTATAAAAGTAAAAACACTTTATTCATTGTATCAGAAGGATAACGAGCAAATTTTTCCTTCATTTTTGTTTCAAATAAGTATTGTCTTAAAATTATTTTTAAAAGCTTACATTTTCAAAAAATGTCTTTTAAGGCCAGAAGAATGTCTTGATATACTTATTTAAAAATATGATGTCCTTTAAATACATCTTTTGGTATTTTAAAAATATGCTAAAATATTTTTGTACAGATGCTTTTTGACCATTCCTTTGAACTGTTTCCTTATGGAGCACTGGGTGTTATACACAAATGATGAATCATGGAACACTACATCAAAAACTAATGATGTAATGTATGGTGATTAACATAACATAATAAAAAATGCTATATAAAAATAATACTATAATTAAAAACACTAAAAAATAAAAAAATAAAAATATGTATAATTTATATTTTTCAATGTAATAATCTCCAAAGAATTTTTCTATTTAAGTATTCTTAGTATTATATACACAATTATGTTATTATATAATGATATGCAGTTAAATTCCTAAAGGCAATAACATCTTGTCTTTGTAAAGCTACAGGTCAAATAAGATGTAATATTTTTCTTTTTATTTGCAAGTTACTTGAAAAACTCAACTGACTTGTTATTATTTTTTCTTCTTGTTTGGACAAACAAGATAACTTCTGAGTTTAGGCAAAAATATCAACTTACACAAAAATTAATTTTATTTTTTATTCATATTAAAATGGCTCCATACATTTATGGAAAAATCAACTGAAAAAATCAAAGCAAAATTCAAGATGATTTTTTCCTCCCTATAAGAGGGCATATTGAACTGCCTCTTTCAAAAAAGTTGGAAGTTTTGACAACTCTAAAGAGAAAAAAAAAGCTTAACTAGTGAACAAAGCCAAAATCTTTGAGTGTTGCTTTTTATCTTTTTACCAGTTAAAAGACTTCTGCAGCTTAGCAGGTGAACTTTTATGGCTAGAATCAGCAAATGTATAAACTGCTCTCTGAACATTTTATATTATCTTGATACACATATTGGATTATTTAGAAATGAAATTTTTATTAATTTCAACACAGCATTTCTTTGGAAGGCAATGCCTAAACAAAATTAATATACCTCAAAAATAGCAAGAAAATGTGAAATAATATTAAAGCAGTACTTACTTATTTTATAATATTCTACAATAATCCCTGATTTTCCAGGTTGTGAAGATATATATAATATGTTCTCTTTGACCCAATTTTCAATCTCGGATAATAAATTGGTGCCTTTTTAAATTTTGACTTATTTCTTTTTGCTGGTTATAACTCTTGTTCCAATGTCCATTATTGTGGAATATACCACTTCCAACTTAGTGGCGAACAACAACAACCATTTATTATATTCATAGTTTCTGTGTGTCAGGAATTCAGAAATGGTGCTATCAGGACTACTTGCCTCTGATGCCACAAACTTGCCACAATGTCCGCCATAGTAGGAAAACTCAAAGACCGACAATGATTTGATGGCTGGGAGCCAGAATCACCTGAAGAATTGTTTGGTCACTTGTCTAGCAGGAAAGACTAGAGGTCTACGGACCTCTGTACCTACACAAGGACTCTCTATGTATCTTGGCTTTCACAGAGTGTTATGTCTTTACTATAACTGGACTTTGTATAAGACAGATCAAGGCTCAAAGCATGAGCATTCCAGGAAGCAGAGGCTACATAGCCCTCTAGGTGACACATTAAGGGAAAAAACACCACAGTACTTGATGGAAGGTGTTCCACAGTCACATTTTAGAAGAGCATGTGGAATTGGAGATATTGTTGTGACTAACTTTGGGAAAATATAATCTGGCATACTTCAGTTTCTGAACTTACTTGAAAATTTAGAGCTCATTTTCTGGGTTTTGTTAATATCTGTGCCTCTGGCAACCCATGTTGCCCTAGCACTGTTCTAGAAGTTGAGGTTTAAAGATGAGCAAGATACATCCTCATTATTAACAAGTAATGAAGCAATTATAGTAACTGCTAACTGAAAGATATATATAAATCAAGAGGGTTGAATATATAGGAAAGGGTTAGATATAGGGAAAAAGATGGTAATATCTAAAAGTAGTCTTTCATGATTAATAGAAATATGCTAAGAAAAAAAGAAGAAAGTGTTAGAGAGTGTTTCAACCAGGAGAAATACATTTTAAAAGTTCTGAAAACCTGAGACTGTGATCCAGTTGGGGAAAGAGCAAGTAAATGGCAGGAGCTTAAAATATGAGAACTCAATAGTAGGAATTGAGTCTGGAAGCTAATTATGAGCAGATCATAAGGCTTCCTGCATGTTATGCCAAAGAGATTTGATTTGAAGCTCCTTAGAATCACACACAGGATTTTAATCAGAGAAATAAAAAAAAAAAATCAGCCTAGAAAGATTGAGTTACAGAGTAAAGAAGGAATTAGAGGTAGGCAAGAACAGAAACAGAAAGATGAATTAGTACACTAGAAATCATGACAATTTCCATGATAATAATACTGAGAATTACCTAAATCGGGTTGATTCATGTGAGAAGTAGAATTGATAGAACTTAGTGATTGATTAGACTCAGGGCCTAAAGGAGAGTGTCTCAGTCCTTTTGGGCTTCTGTAACAAAATTCCACAGGCTAGGTAGTTTTTAAACAACAGAAATTTATTTCTTACAGTTCTGGAGGTTGGACATCAGAGATCAGAGTGCCAGGTGAGAGCTCTCTTCTGGGTCAGACTTCTTGTAGTTTCACATAGTGGAATTTGCTAGAGAGCTCTCTGGAGCCTGTCCTATTTAAATAAATTCTCCTTATGAGGTTGCCATCCTTATGACTAAAGCACCTCCAAAAGGCCCCATATACTAATAGCATCACCTTTGCACCTTTGGGGGTTAGGGTTTCAACATGAATTGTGAAGGGACACAAGCATTCAGATCATAAGAGAAAGAATCATGATCAGCATTGTCTCTGAATATCTGACTTCAGATACTAGGTTAATGTTCTTCTCACTTGAAATTAACATGGGAGGTGGAAGAGATTGGGATCTGGGGACAGGTTTAGTCAGTTGTGAATATGGTCAAGGTGGCCTAAATAAAGATGCATAGTGAGGAATTAGATTTAATATATGGATTAGGTCCCATCAGTTTATACATGATAGATAAAAAAATGTATGTAGATGAAGTCTTCTGAGGAGAGTCAATGGAGTAAGAACAGCAGAAGACTAAAAACAGAACGTGAAGGAGTGGTAATTAACAGTTGACACAATGATTCAGTCAAGAACTCTGGAAAGGGGCAGATAAAACATAAGAAGGAAGCAGAAGAGTATCAAAATAATACTAGAGAAAAGAATTTGAAGAGCAATCAACAGTAAATTCATATGAAAAAAGACAAAAATGTTCATGAGTTGTGTTTAACATCAAAAGCTAAGCATAGAAAGAGCAGATTTAGCGGACGAATTAGCAATGATTTGAAATGTCAGTAGAAAGTAAGGAGGTGGACAAAGAATGAGATAATTCTTTCAACATAGGCTTTAAAGTGAGCAAGACAGAACAGTAGCAAGTCTGGTTAAGAGATGGGAAAATCTGAGGCAGTGTAAATGTGACTTCAAAAGAACAAAAAGAGAAAGTAGTTAAAGAGACTGAAGAGAGATTAAATAATCAACTAGCATTTTATTTTCTTATTCTCCTTTGCAAACCTGTGAGTTTTCTGGGCATGGAGTGCAGACTGAAGTAAGATATCGTAGAACCATTGGTAGATTACTGGAGTAATCGCTATTTTACCAGTAACGTGTAGTGTATCACTGTTAAATGGGCATTCCAACAGGCATTATTCAGAATCAAAATGAAAAATAAGCCAGAAAAACAGTCCAATTTGCTAACAATTAGTACACCAAAGATTGTGAAATTATGAGGCAAAAACGTAAAATCCAGGTATAAACCAATAGGAATGAACATTAGGAAAAAAAAAAAAAAACTAGCAGAAATGGGAATAAAGAATGGCGAGGTAGAATTCAGAGTGATTTCCTGAGCTAACTAGATATTGATAACCCTAGATTTTAAGACAGTAGCTGAAAGATGCAGCAAGTTCTCAAGTCAAAAAGGGTAGTGTGTGATTGTTATGGACTGAATTGCAATCCCCCAAAATTTCCGTGTTGAAGCCCTAAGCCCCTCTATGACTGTATTTAGACACAGGGCCTTTGGGAGACAATTAAGGCTAAATGGCATCAGCAGGAAAGGGCTTTGATTAGATAGCATTAGTGTAGTTAGAAGATGCCATGGAGCTCACTCTGTCTCTCTCAACTAGGAAAAGCCATGTGAGGACATAGCAAGAAGGTAACCATCTATAAGCCAGGAAGAGAGCTCCCACCATAAACTGAATGCTGCTGGACCTTGGTCTTGAACTTTCCAGGCTCCAGAACTACAAGAAAATAAATCTGTTGTATAAGCCATGTAGTCTGTGATATTTTGTTATGGTAGCCAAAGCAGACTGAAATGCTGATATTTACATGTGTAGGGGAGGAAAAGGCAGCCTGTCACACCATATAGAAAGCAAATTATTACACTGGAAATCTGATGAATAGACTTTAAAAATTTCTACTCACTCCCATTGTGCACTATTGATTTAGGTTGTCTTTTAATTTTGTCATTGAAAACATTTTTCTCATTATTCTGGTATATGAATAATTATACTTTTATAGAATATCATATTGGTTTGTTACAGTAGGGCATTGACCTTTCATTATAGTAGTTGCCAAGAAATTAAAGAATTCCTAATATTGTGCAAAAACATTAAGGCAGATGCAGTCATTAATTAGTTCCTGAGATCTGTTTACCAGAAGATTCTGGGGCCAATGTAGTTTTTCAAGCCAGTTGGCAGTATGTTTGATAAAGTGTTCTACCAATATATCAGAAAAATAAAATATGAGAGATTTAGAATATTGGATCATATTCTTAAGTCTATTCAAACAATATAAGAATATATGATAGTTGTGATCAGTGTCAATAATTAATAGACATTCAAATAAATTTCAAATACATCAGTAATACTTGTTTTTACCTTAAGGGCTTCCCCTCATATTTGTAAACATTTTTAAAATGTTAAATTAACATGTTGTTAATTTTTTCAAGTTTTCTTTAATTTTCTCCCAGCGATGTTTTATAGTTTTCAGTTTGTAGCCCACTTTTTGTTAAATGCATTTTGTTTTATTTTTTAAAATGCTATCATAAATTATGCTGAATAAGACACAGCACCTGTATTACCTCTGGTCACCAAAAAGTTTGTCTAGGTAGCATGGAGGTTGACAGAATCAAGAAACTACTAAAACCTGGGTGTGTAGTAGAAAAGAGTTATCTCATTTTGTAGATTGGTATCATTAGCTTCCTAAAACCCTCTACTAAAATTCATTGAGAGATTGATTAGCTTAGAAGCAGTCTTCTTGGTTTTGAATCCTGCAGAATAGAGAGGTGTGTTCGGGTGATACAAGATCCACAGGCGACTGCTGAACAATTACATATGACTACATTTGACCCAAACACATAGCAGGTTGTTCCCAAGGGGTCAGCTAGCATGATGGATTGGATAAAGGCTGCTATAAAGTTTGTTTACCCTGAGAAAGAGAATTGTACTTCCTCTTCAATATATGCCAAGTAGAACTCCCCAGATGAAGCAATTGATACGGTGTATATACAAACCATGCTGGATTGGCTTTATGATAATAAGATGCCCGTCCACTTACGTACCCCTTACCCAGGTCATGGTAAATGCATGAGTAAGGAACGCTTTTTCATGATCACCACATGTAAACTAGCTGCTTCAAAATCAAGCAATGATAAAGAAAGTCATTAGATTGGGTGTGTCAGCTTCCTCTTATGAGTCTTAGAAATGCTAAGAAAATTAGAAGGAATAGTCAAGGACTTCCCCAGCAGGGTGGAAATCTTAACATCTATTAAGGAATGGGATGAATTAAGCAGACACTGATGGGGTCAAAACAAAAGTCTTCATTCAGCGTGGTGGTTTGAACTGATGGGAGCTCCTGCTGGTAGCCTAATATTGAAGGGCCCTAAGAAAATACTCTCTACTTGCCCTCCTTTGAAGAAATTTAAAAATCCAAAAGCCAAAAAAAGGCAGTGAGAAACCTGACCTTGAACTGTCAAATTGATGGTTTGGCAAATTAAGAGAATGAGGATTGCCAAAGGGTCCAAGTTCTCTGAAGGCCATATAGATATGTAGAAATAAAATGGCCAAGGGTGGAGGTGAAATTTCTGGGACTCCTTGACCTAGGACCCCAATGCACTATGATTCAAAAAAATTTGATGAAGTCTAATAGGGGCTATAATTAGATTGGGATGATATGGGGATGTAATGGCTGATGAGATTATGGTAAAAAAAAAGTTTGGAAGAAAATCAGAATTTTTGAATAGATTTTTATGTAAGGCAGTTGCATCTTTTACATTAATTTATTATTGGGATGGATATTATGTCTGACTGGTGAACACTTCCCCTTCTAAAAGGGGTATCATAAAACGGAAGTCATGTAAGTTTGCCCTTCAGTCAGTATTAATGGGACATACTAAATGGCAATATAGAGATATGCCTGAGTCCACATAGGTTGTTACTTTGAAACAATATCAGATACCAGGCAGACAAAAAGAAATTGCCACTTGAATTAAGGCCATGTTAGAAGTTAAAGTTCTAGTACCAAAAAATTTATTGTACAACAGTCCTGTGTACCCTGTGAAAAAAGGCAGATGGGTTATGGAAACTAACAGTATATTATTGAGGCTTGAATAAAATAGTACCACCTATAACATCAGCAGCCACTGATTTGGTTTCATCAGTGGGGAAAAACTATACCACAAATTAAAGGAAACCAGTACTCAATGATTATTTATCTTACAAATATTTTTTTTCTTGATCTTGAGCTCATAATAGCCAACTGCAGTTTGTCTTCATGGGAGAAAGATTCCAATTTACATTTGCTAAATTGGCATAGGATCATTTGAATTCACCAGTTTGCTGTCAAAATTTGATTAGGAGGGATTTGGACTTCATACAGGTCAGGAGTCATGATAATATCAACAACTGAAGAGGAAGCTATGACTGAAGAACCCTGTGAATATACCAAAATCATTGAATTTCATATGGGTGAACTGCATGGGTATGTGAACTGCATGGGTTAATTTATATCTCAATAAAAACATTATATAAACAAAAGCAATACATTGGTGCATTGAAATTGATTTGGGGACATTTTTTAATATTTCTAACTTATGTATGAGAAAAATATGTGTTGGATAATATTTACATTTGTTAAAATGTGTTAATGAATTGTGTTCTGTGAAAAAGAAATCAGAAAAAGTAAAGATGAACTGACTATGTATCAAGAACTGGATAAGAAGATCATAATGAGGATAATTTATCATCCAAATTAGGATAGTTTTAAATTTTATGGGGATGTAATTTGTAGTTATGCTGGTACAATAAGTGTAAATTGGGACTCTTGGGCAAACCAAGATATATGATAAGCTTAAACTACACATGCTAATGGGTATGGGCTCCCTACTAAATTTAATGAACATCCATAGGATAAAATAATGGGGAAAAATGACTTGATTTATATTTTAGGATCATTGAGATTATAAGAAATATAGTGAAGAATGGATTGGATTTGAACAGTTGACAAGACTGGCCAATAGAGACAAGTTAGGAGGATGAAGGAGTAATTCAGGCAAAAGAGAACAATTTCCTGAAACAAAATGGTTTTAGTGGGAATGGATTAAAGTGGAGGACTTAAAAGATAAGAGTAGATGTATTACATAACAGTTGTTGATTAATGGTAAGGAGACCAACTGAAAGAAAAATTTTGATGACAAAGAGAACAAACAGTTGATGGAAATGTAAATGGGTAGAACTTGGAACATAGAGAAAATAGATCAAAGGAGCTATTTTACAATGATGTTACAGTTATTGCAATTATTCTAGGAGCAAAAATTGGATTTTCATTGTGATTACAAGCAATGTCAGGAGCCTCAGTATGATGGTGTCTGACAATCAAAATAGATAGGTCATTTCCTGAAAGTAAAAAGTGGTTAAGAGGTGGGAGGAGACTAGAGAAAGTTGAAGTTATACTTGAAATGAATGATGAATGGTGATTGTTGAGTAGAAATAAAAAGGATAGAGATTTAGTACTTTTGGATAAAAATCTAGTACTGCCTGGGACTATAAATTTATACAGGCAGCACATTTGCAGTTATGTGATTTTTTTTTCACCAGCACTGTATCAGTTCAAATATAGTAGGAGAGAAGAAAATCCAGAAATAAGATATAATATTTGATGCAATACAATGACAACAGCTGAGGCTGAAATGATCAACTCTTTTGCCTAAGTTAGATGAGGAATCACCGAAGACACAGGAGAATTGACTGAGAGTAATGCGTCAAAGGCTAGTGGGCTTAATAGAGTCAAAGCATATATCAAGTGAGATTTCAAGTATGAAAAGATTATATTTGGGTATAGGATTATTGATTTTAATATCTATGAGGTTTATCAGTCATGGGTGTTAAATTATAAGTTGTGGTTTTGGAATTAGGTAACAAGAGCAGAGTTTTGACCATAGGTGTGGTGTATTGGTTTCCTAGGGCTGTCATAACAAAGTGCCACAAACTGGGTAGCTTAAACAACAGAAGTATATTGTCTCATAGTTCTGGAGGCTAGAAGTCTGAAATCAAGGTGTTTGCAGTTGGTTTCTTCTGAGGGTTAGGAGGGAAAGATCTTTTGCAGGCTTGTTGATGTACATTTTCTCCCCATGTCTCTTCACATGATTTTCCCTCTGTGTCCCTTATGAGGACACCAGCCATATTGGACTAGGGTCTCCCCTTATAAACTTATTCTAACTTGATTACTTCCATAAAAACCTTATCTTCGGGGGCGCCAGGGTGGCTCAGTCATTAAGTGTCTGCCTTTGGCTCAGGTCATGATCCCAGAGTCCTGGGATTGAGCCCCGTATCAGGCTCCTTGCTCAGCGGGAAGCCCGCTTCTCCTTCTCTCACTCCCCTGCTTGTGTTTCCTCTCTGGCTGTGTCTCTCTGTGTCAAATAAATAAAATCTTTAAAAAAAAATAAAAATAAAATAAAAACAACAACAACAACAAAAAAAACCCTTATCTTCAAACAAGGTCACATTCTGAAGTACTGGGGTTAGGTACTTGAACATATCTTTTTTTTAAATTTTATTATGTTATGTTAATCACCATATATTACGTCATTAGTTTTTGATGTAGTGTTCCATGATTCATTGTTTGCGTATAACACCCAGTGCTCCATTCAATACGTGCCCTCTTTGATACCCATCACCGGGCTAACCCATCCCCCCACCCCCCTCCCCTCTAAAACCTTCAATTTGTTTCTCAGAGTCCATAGTCTCTCATGGTTCATCTCCCCCTCCGATTTCCCCCTGAACATCTTTTCTGAGAGGACACTATTCAATTCATAGCATATATGATATAGGGAGTTCACAAAATAGGAGGAAAGGGTGATACCTCAGGTGTCCTCATAAAATTGACATTACCTGGGACACATGAAGTTCTTGGGATAGAGAAGAGGCAAGTTCTCCAGCAGCTGAGAGATACTTTCTCAAGAAATGAGCTGGAGACAAAAAGGATAATATTCCTCAATAACATGGCTTTTAAATCTGTGAAGGTTTTACACTGTATGGGTGGTAAATGGTATTTGAAAATAGGTTGTGGAGGGAGAAAGTTGCTGACATGACTTCTCAACTCTGAAGTAACCAGGATAAAGGAGAATAAGCGGAAAGACTGAGAAGGCTACTCAGGCAGTTGTGTCAAGAATGACAAGTTTCCATTTGGACAAGGAGGGATGGGATATTTTTGTGGAAGATGCTTAAAGTAAAGGTGATTTTTTTAAGTATAAAATGCAGGTTCCAGATTGCAGCATGGAACATTTAGAAAGGGAAAGGAAGGGAAGGGGAGGGGAGGGGAGGGGAGGGAAGGGAAGGGAAGGGAAGGGAAGGGAAGGGAAGGGGAGGGGAGGGGAGGGAAGGGAAGGGAAGGGAAGGGAAGAAGGGAAGGGAAGGGAAGAGAAAATAAAGGAAAGGAAAGGAAATTGGATCAAAGAAGCAGATGTACTAAAATGGAGGTGAAGGGAAGAGATTAAATTATCATTAGTGACCAAAAATGACAAGGAAAAGGACAAGATGGATCCTCAGGATTTTCAAAGTATTAGTGCCAAAATTCCCGTTTTGGATTCTTTGGGCTTCCTAGGTACTCTGGGTTTGGGGAAGAGTAGTAGCCTGTGAAGCAGAGTTAGTGAATGTGAGTGAGATGGAAAGCTCCCTATAAAAAAGCTGGAGTCAATTTCGCAGCCAAAACAAACAAACAAACAAAAATCCAATCTTTAATAATAATAAGCGGTAGAATTAATTAACCATATTTCCTCTATTCAAAGTCATAATTAATTGAAAAAGTACCAATGATGTAAGAGGTGTTTAGAGAAGCATGGGAACAGTGGAGGGTTGGTGTGAGATATATATGAGAGGATTAGTGTGAGCTATAATATATGTGAAAATATTTCTTCTAACTGATGAAATATAGACATTTTAAGAACCCTAATTCTGTACTGCAAACAGCCACTGAATCAGGTTAGAGGAGGTAGAAAAGGTGACCTCTCTGAAAAAGAGTTAGCTGAAGCAGGGAAGTCTACATATTGAGATTCTCTGCAAAGAAAACTTTTTTCTCTTTTGTCTTTGTTACTCTTTTTTTTTTTTCCCCCAGCTGGAAACATGAAATATTTACTCATACAAAAAAAATTTATAAGTCTTACAAATCATTTGTATGAAAATGTCTTGAAAAAAATGAATCTTTAATTTTTATTTTAATTGGGAAATAACTTATGAATACGTCAGGAGTCTATTGGAGGATAGAAAATGTGATCCTGTTCTGACAAATGGGGCTGCAAGCAACACGATTCAGAGTAGTAAAGGTTTTACATAAGGATGTGTATAGCCTCAAATTTGGATGGAGTGTGAGGAAGTGGTTGACATCATCTCAAAACTTTGAGACACTCCATATATGAAAATTTGAAAAAGGATTCAGAAGGCCACAAGGAAGTGATGCTTCTAGGGGTAATTTGGTTTTGATAAATGCAACATACAGAAATCATTTTGTTAAAAGAACTGAAATATAGAAGGACAGTGAGTCCTGAGAATTTAAATTGTCATCAAAGTAGAAAGAGTTGGGATCAGTGTTCTGCTCACTTCTTTCCAGTCAGATGATAGAAGGGGAAAATCATTATGGGTTTCAGATGTAAAAATCCATTAGACACAGTATCTTCTGGACAGGATTGCATTTTTAAAGAAAGTTGCTGTGTAATTCAAGGGTTATAATGTTGGGAACGTGGGCCCCATATAAGAATACAATATATATATTTTTTTTATCAGAGAAAAGAAGTAGGGATAGTAGTGAGGTGGTTCATTCTCTCTCCTCATCTTCAAAGACCTCTGAAAATAGGACAGGATGAAGTCTTTTTTTTTTTTTTTTGATATTTTATCTATTTATTTGACAGAGAGAGAAAGAGCAAGAGAGGGGACACAAGCAGGGGGAGTAGGAGAGGGAGAAGCAGGCTTCCTGCTGAGCAGGGAGCCCGACGCAGGGCTTTATCCCAGGACCCAGGGATCATGACCTGAGCTGAAGGCAGCCGCTTAACCATCTGAGCCACCCAGGCGCCCCAGACAGGATGCAGTCTTAAGAGCACAAGTGAAGTAAAGAGGATTAACCATAGACAGGGTCTACATTGGTGGTGAACAAAATTCTTAGGTGTCCTGGGGCACCTGGCTGACTCAGTTGGTATAGCATGTGACTCTCAATCTCAGGATTGTGAGTTCAAACCCCATGTGGGTGTGGATCCTGCTTAAAAAAAAATAAAAATAAAATACTTAAGTGTACATTTGGGCACTGGATTACTTGCTTGGTGGTACAGGAAGCATCTTTAAAACAGGAGTTATTCAATTTTTGGCTCAATCATTGATACATACGTGATCATGATAGCCTTCAGACAAACATAAATGAGGATGGGTTAGAATCAGCACTGGAAAAAATGGCCTAGGGAGGAGAAAATGTTATTCTCTTAATGGGTAATCAACTAACTTGTGCCATTAAACAGGAACATTAAAGAGTATAAGACTTCTTGTATCTTGATCTGCTGACAAGGACACAATTATTATACCTGAATTTGAAGAGCATTTAACAGGATATGAAAATATTAATGACATGTAATTAAGTGGAAACAAGAGCTCAGAATTCTTAATATATTACCCAAGGTCTGTAAAAAGTTTTTACATACAAGCAAAGAAAAAGGACAGAGGTAAATGTTTAAAATTATGATAATATAGAACTTTGGGAAAATATACTGGACTTGCATAAATGCTATTCTAGGTGTAACTCTAAATGTCTGAGAAACATGAGATTATTCATTGTAACATATGTGTTTTTAAAATATCTTCAACAATACCTTTTTACCAGAACTTGCAAATAAATGAATCCCTATTACTGTAAAGACGAAACTGAAGTACTTTAAATTGCAGAGGTTCACAGAGCAAAATACATAAAAAAGACAAATGCAAAATAGCACTTTCAATACTGCCCTCTAAAGAGAGAAAGGCCAGTGTTTCTGAAATAAATTTCTAAATTTAAAACATATTTTCTGTATTCAGAATTTTGCATGTGATTAGAATGAAAGGAAAATCTCAAGAGAACAAAACATGAAGTAAAATGTGGACATTTGAGCAATTATCAGAGGAGACAAGACTTGAACCTAAGAACATTTTCTCAAAAGTAATTTTTCAGCTGTTAGATATCAAAAGAGGCCAGGCTTATTCTGCGTAAAGCAAGACTTCAGAATCCTGCTTTAAAAACTATTCCAATATGGAAATAATTCTTTATATTTTGTAGCTTTATGAATTCTTTCATCTAAGAATCTCAAAAAGGAAATGAAGTAAGTGCAATGATTGAATTTTTTGAATATTAATGACCTCAAGAAAAATGGAAGCAATCAAAAAGAAATACAGGTCTACTATAATGAAAGCCACTTTTTAATGTTATACATAAAGTTTGCTGGATAGTTATTGAAAAGTGAAAGCTGATAGCTATTGTTTTGTTCCTGAGTTTGTTTCTAAGGAGCATAATTATGCTACATGAGCAGGGTGGAGATGTCTCAGAAGGGAGCATGTGTTTTATTCTAGCAGGAAGCCATCACTTTTATACCTATCAGAGCACTTGTATTCATGAAGTGTTTCCATATTAAAGCATAGAGTAACTGCATTCAGGATCATTTACAACTGGAGGCCTCAAATAGAAAAAAATTTAAAAAAACGCTTTTTTTAAATCTTAAAATGCTGCACTGTTCTTTATAGTCAAGGCCACTATTAAGTAGTAACACAATGGCCTGCAAAGATGTGATTTACAGGCCTCTAAGAGTTCCATCTGCTCCAAAATGAGAGTCATATATTTAAAACAGTTTATTAGGTAGCCATCTTTATCTAACCCCCTTCTGTCAAGCAGGGCCTCCACTGCCTTAGATAGCACTTCCTCCAGTCTGGCTCAACCTCGAAATAGAGCGAAGGGTTTGACGAGCATAGAAAGTGCTAGATTTTACCTGTCTACTCTACTCCTGGCCAAATGCCTTTGTACAGTGCAAGTACACAGCAGTATTCACAACACCCCGTTGCCCTACAGTTAAGAAGTCATTGTCAAAAAAGCCATCTTAAAATGCAAATTACATTACCTAGGAAGAGATAACACATATGTTTGAAGTTATATTAAGGGCTTAAATAAAATCAATGGCTTTTAAACTTTAATTACATTCCTGAAATGTTATTTGCTAGAATATATTACTGCTCACAGCTCTATTTCCCATAGAAGGGAAAGGCATTGGCTAAATTCCCTGAGAAGGAAAAGCATGGAAGGAATACTTGTGGGTGGCTTACTGCTTCCCGCTGAAGACTTTAGGTACGTAACTGAATATGCGGGATAAGCTGCACATGTGTAAACCAACCCTTCTGGGCTTTCTCTATGAAGTTTTCAGGACCACACATCCTCAGGATGCACTTTTTTTTTTTTTTTCTCTTGAATTCAGTAAACTCCCTGTCCCTCTGGGGATGCCTCTGACTGATTAAAGCAACTTAATTAAAAAAAAAAAAAAAGGTGAAGGGGATATATATTAGAAAATATTTAACTGTAGATCTAAGCCATAATTTCTAATTATCTTATCACTACAAATTTGACTCCTGTCTTATGTCTTAATTGATTCAGAAGTTGAGAGGTAAATAGAAGGTATTATTACACATTCTCTAATCTTCAATACTATTTTTGATAGTAATCACTAAGATTACTTTTCTCTAATCATAAACTTTTTTATTTTTCAATTGCTTTGGATTTTAGAAAACATTTACATATTGGTAATATCGCAGCATTATTACTTTGTAGCTCTTACATTTTCAGTATCAATTTGTGAAAAGTATTTATGGTTTGTTACTCTAAGACAAGTATAAAATTATTTGTACATCTTGTAAGCATCTGTTAATCAAAAGAATTATAATCAATAGCTTTCGGTATAATTAAATGCAAAGGAGGAAAGACTAGAGTATTAAATGGAAAAATATAAAAATTTAAAACAGTAGAGAAAAAGAGAAAACCAGCAAAATCTTCCCCATTTTAAAACCTTGCCAAGAAATTCCTACCCTGGATTGTCAGTAAACGGCCCATGCTGAAAAACCAATTTATTTGAAAGGAAGAGTTAATTATTATATAATTAAAATGGAATGTCCAGTAATATTAGAATCTCCAGATGCTATCCATTTGCAAAAGAAAACCATAAGCAGTAATGTAAAGTCAGAAAATCTGTATCACAGAAAGGCATGGTGTAGATTTATGCCTGTCAAAACAAAATAAAGAAAACCAAAATGAGCTTTGAAAAAGAAGGTCTGTCCAGACCATACCTGGCTTTAATGATGAGAAAGAAACTCACTAGATGAATTATCAAGTCCTGCATGTTTATTAATAACATAATTTTAAATCTGATAATCTAAATCACCATAAATTATCAAAGGGAAAGTAAATAAAGTCTCTGCTGACAAATGAGGGAATGTGTTTATGCCACCTGAAAAAAATACACCCAGAGAATGGTAAATATTTCTACATTTCAGAAGAATCAAGGAACATAGGAAGATCAACCTAAAATCAAGCCTGAAGAAAAATGAACTATGTACATAAACGCTTAGCTATTTTCATTGGGTAAGGTTTTGTGATTCTCCTGGAGTTCTAGACAAATAATATTTGATCTGAATTCAAAGTGAGAATACCTAATCCTGTATCAGCCATTGCTGGCACCATAAATTCTTCGAATGATACCACCTAAGGATTCACTAAAACTATGTTAATTTCTCATGAGAGACAATGGACTCTGAAAAACAAACTGAGGGTTCTAGAGCGGAGGGGGGTGGGAGGATGGGTTAGCCTAGTGATGAGTATTAAAGAGGGCACGTTCTGCATGGAGCACTGGGTGTTATGCACAAACAATGAATCATGGAACACTACATCAAAAACTAATGATGTAATGTATGGTGATTAACATAACAATAAAAAAATTTTAAAAAAACTATGTTAATTTCTACCCCACTGTTAAAAAAAGATATATATGTATGTATATATGCATACATACAATTGTCATCTGTATAACTATATTTTACAATTATACAGCTATTTTACATATATTAAAATTACATATTGATAAAGTTCACTGTTACTAAGCATTGGTTAAGGAAAACAAATACTTCTACTCAATGTGAAACATTCATGAATTAGTCACAAACTACTTCATGAGAATTGGGGAGCAAAGAATAATCTGAGTACATGAAAGCTAGTAATGATCTTTCAAAATGAAAAAAATAAGAATATTTTGAATATGAAAATAAAGCTAAAAGTTTTGTGTTAAAAATTTTAAATGATTACAACTCAGACAATGCAAGGAAATATCATTTAAAATACAAAATTCAGGATAAAAAATGTTGACAAAAGGTGAACTGAAATAACTGTGTGCCATGACATGAAAGAATTTTGGAGAAATGTCTTAATTCAAAGCCTTAGTTTCTTCATCTACAAAGTTTACGTATATTGGGGGGTTGTATGGATTAAATGATGTAGGTGTCTAACTTAGAGTAAGTTCCCAATAAATGAAGGGGATTGCCAAACTAAAAGCAACTATATAAATCAAATTCCCTTCCCAAGTGCTAAGGAAATTTCTATCACAGTGAAACATATACAGTAAATTCTAAGTGGCTTTTAGGTATTTACCAAATGGCATTTTAGGCTCCTCTCAATGATAAATCTAAACAGAAGTTTATATTCAGTGAGTCTCATCTCTAGCAGTAGGCATTTAAGAGTAAGGGATATTTGGATATATCCAGGATAGTAAATTAATCTTCTGATACTTTCTTATTTATTAAAATTTAATTTAGCATTTTACAACTTCTTCATTATATGGTTCAATGAGATATGACATCAATTTAAAATAAAATAGACACCTTACAATAAGCATGCATTTATTATAAAATCATTCTTATCATATATTATAATGTATATTTTCAAATATTATATTTAAAAATATTTTATTATGAATTCACCCTTTTGAAATATATTGAAGGATAGCACTGGCATAAAGTGCATTCTAATTTAAACTACAGCTAGATATAAAAGTTAAATATTTATAAATGGAGTTCTAAATCTTCAGGCTCAGTTAACTATTCATTTGATAACTATATTCTTCTGACCTTTTTAAAATGTAGTCAGCACTGTTGCAGAGAAAATTGCAGCTAAGAGATGACGCACTGTAAAAACATAGGAACATTCAAAAGAAGTGAATATATCTAGAAAAAAATATGTTTGGAACATTTTCATTTATTTCAAGGATTTTAAATGAAAGCTTAGAAACACATTCCCCCTAAGGCTTTAAACAGCATAGCCTGGATTGTTTCAATCCCCATAAGGTCTATTTCTTGAATGGCTTTTACATGTAAGCAGAACAACCTTCTGCAATTGACTTCAAATATGTTTCCGTATGCCTCATAGGAACAGAGATGAGAAAAAAAATGTTACACCCCATGAATACTAGAGACCAGCATTCATGTATTTAAAGTTATTTTTAAAGACTGGGTCTACAAAGTACAGCATGAATTAATAATTTGGCAAATGTCTAGTCAATGTAATCAAAAACAAAACCAAAATTCAGGATGAAATGCTAGCTTAGAAACTTGTGTGTGATAATTGCCAAGCTGCTTCTTGACCTTGTGATGCATAGATCTGAAGCATTTAAAAATCTACTTCTCATGGGCTCTGCTTTCAGGAAGATGGAGGAGATTTACTTTTCTCTATTCTTCCAATTAAGTAATCCTAAAAACTTGAACATTGTGTGTAAAACAAACATAGACTTTCGAAGGGGGAGAGAAAAAGGCAGACTGGATGGGAAGCTTGAGACCCAAAATATGACATGGGGGTAGGTCCCTCAGTTTTCTTTTTGCTTCATATGTCTCAGACTTGGAGCCAAAGACGTCAGCCCCCAGGAAACACTGAAAGTCACAGACAGTAAGATCCCCAGCAAAAGCCTTTTTCTAGCCAAAGGAATAAGAAGTAAGCAACCTAAAAGGACAGAAAACTTTTAGACAATAATTGCTTTCTTATTGCCAAACACCACAAACTTTTTTTTTTTTTTTAAACCATGGCCCCACCTTTGCCTGTGTTATCAGAGCTGTGTGGGAAGCCTAGACTTCAGCTCCTGCTAGTTATAACAAGGCACCTATGAAAGCTAATTTTATCAACTTGACTGGCCATGGGTGCCCAGACATTTGGTCAAATATTATTTGGGGTATATCTGGTCTGTGCAGTTGTTTCTGGATGATCTTCATATTTGAATTGGTAGACTGTTTAAAGCATGATGCTCTCCCCAGTGTGAATGGCCTCATTCATCCAGCTGAAACTTGAACAGAACAAAAAACCTGACCTTCCTGTGAATAAGAGGGACCGTCTCCTGCTTAACTGTTTTTGAGCTGCTACATCAGTTTCTTCCTGCCTTCAGACTCAAACTAAAACATGGGTTTCTCCTGGGTCACAAGTCTGCTTGTCTTTGAACAGAAAATACACCATCAACTCTCTTGGTTCTCAGGCCCTCAGACTCAGATTGGAACTATACCATTGGCTCTTTTGGGTCTCCAGCTTGTTGACTCTAAAACTTGAGACTTCTTAACCTATATTATATATATTATCTGAGCCAATGCCTTGTAATAAATCTCTTCATTCAGACACACATACACACACACACACACATTTGTTTGCTATATATGAGATACAATGAGGAAATATGGATGTATATATACATATTTGTATATATACCCTATTGGTTATATTTCTCTGGATAATCCTGACTAATACATCACCCCAAACCCTCCTCCGCACAGTAGGGTGGTATCAGAAAAACCAATTAGGGAGTCAGAACTTTCATTCCCACAGGGCAGTAATGAACCATTTTTCTATGGTATCAGTGGAGCTGACAAGGGGAGTCTGGATTTACACCACCACTAGGTAATCACCTCCTACTCCCCTCTGAGGTAGTGTTGGGAAAGTCTCGTGCAGAATCAGAGCTTTCACTATCACCACCCAGAAATGAGGTCACTCTGTAACTGTGGTGTCAGTGATAACCATGTGGAGATCAGTAATGAGACACTCTTTCCCACCCCAGCCAGAGATACTATTGGAGATATAGTGGGATCCAGAACTCCCATACATAGCAAGTAGTAATGAGGAGTCTTCTCCTCAGGTATCAGTGGATCCTGATTGAGGAACCTAGATATCTACATCCATTTGGCAGTGTTAGGACAGTGCCCCTATCACCGCTTTCTTGTGTCAACGTGGTGTGAAAGGAAGCCAGCTAAAACAGAAGTTTAAGTAAGATCTCCAGTCTTGTAACATATTATTCAAAATGTCCAAGTGTCAATAAAAAAAATCACTTGTCCTATCAAGAACCAGAAAGATCTAAGACTAAATGAGAGAAATAAAAGACAGGGAATTGATGTCAACACCAAGATGAAAAGGATTTTAGAATTCTCTGACAAATATTTTAAAGCAGCTGTCTTAAATGTGCTTCAAAGAGCAATTTGAAACATGCTTAAAACAAAAGAAAGCATTGAACATCAGAAAATAAAAAGTTGAGCAAAAAAGACAATATATAAAGAAGAACCCAGTGAAAATGTTAAAATCGAAAAAGGAGAGATTAAAGACTCAACATATGAGCTCATGTGCACAATGAAGAAAATAGAAGAAAGAATCAGTAAAATTGAATAAAGAATGATAACAATTGCCCAGTTAATGAACAGAAAGAAAATGGACTGAAAAAATAAATGAACAGAGACTCTGGAACCTATGGAACTATGAAAAAAAATTTAAAAATCATGTCACTGAAGTCCTGGAAGGGAAGAAAGAAGGTGAGGCTGAAAAAAGCACTTAAAAAACTAATGACTGAAATGTTCACAAATTTGGCAAATGATATTAATGTACAGATACAAGAAGCAAAATTTATACCAAACTCAGCAGCTGGAAGAAATCCACATCAAGACATAGTCACAAAGTCAAAATTTCTTAAAACTAAAGACAAAGGAAAAAAATCTTAAAAGTAACAAGAGAAAATAATCATATTATATGGGAAAAACATTTCAAATAATACTGATTTCTCACTGGAAACCATGAAGGCTAAGGAAAGTTGCACATTATGCGTCATGCACTTAAGCAAAACACTACCAACCTGGTATCCAATGTCCAGCATAAACATCCTTTGAGAGTGAAAATGAAGTCAAAACATTCCCAGATGAATGAAAACTAAGAAAATTTGTTGCTAACAGACATACCCTAATAGAATGGCTAAAGGAAGTTATCTAAACAGAAAGGAAACAATGAAAGAAAGAATCTTAGAATATCAGGAAGGAAGGAAGAGCAGAGTAAGTAAATATATGGATAAATACAATAGACTTTCCTTCTGTTGAGTCTCCGAAATTATGTTTGAAGCAAAAAATTATGGCACTGTCTGATTTGGTTCTAAATATATGTAGAGAAAATATTTAAATCAATTTTATCATAAACAGAAGTTAAGGAGATATAAATTCATGTGTAAATGTTCTACACATGACTTGAAGTTGAAAAATAATGATCCCAGAGACTGAGAGTTATTAATTACAACAATAAAAATTATATGTGTACCAAAAAAAAATATCTAGAGCAACCATTGAGCAAGTTATACAAAGAGATACACTTAAAAATAGTAGAGATAAATCAAAATGGAATTCTACAAGATGTTCACAGACCCTACAGAAAGTCAGGAAGAAGTAACAGGAAGTGGAAGATCTGTATAGTAGAAATAATAAGATATTAATGAATGAAATTGACAAAGACAAAAATAAGTGGAAAAATGTCCTGTGTTCACGGATAAGATGAACTTATATTGTTAAAATGTTCATACTACTCAAAACCTCTTCTAGATTCAATAAAATCCATATTATAATTGTAATGGCATTTTTTTAAGAAATAGTAAGAATAATCCTAAAATTCATAAGGAACCACAGAAAACCCTAAACATCTGAAGCAATTGCAAGAAGGAACAAAGTTGTAGGCATTACACTTCCTGACTTCAAACTATATTACAAAGGTATAGTAATAAATAAAAATGTGATGCCAGCATGAAAACAGAAGAGTAGATCAATGGAACAGAATCAAGATTCCAGAAGTAAACCCTCGTGTATACAGTAAACTACTATTTGACAAGGGAACCAAGAACACTCAATGGGAAAAGGATAGTGTCTTCAATAAATGATGCTGGGAAACTAGAATAACATACAAAAGAATGAAATTTGAAAACAGAGAAAGACATGTATCATATGATCTCACTGATATGAGGAATTCTTAATTGTAGGAAACAAACTGAGGGTTGCTGGAGTGGGGGGTGGGGTGGGAGGGATGGGGTGACTGGGTGATAGACACTGGGGAGGGTATGTGCTCTGGTAAGCGCTGTGAATTGTGCAAGTCTGTTGAATCTCAGATCTGTACCTCTGAAACAAATAATGCAATATATGTTAAGAAAAAAAAAAAAAAAGAAGATGAAGAAGGTAGCGGGAGGGGAAGAATGAAGCGGGGGAAATCGGAGGGGTAGACGAACCATGAGAGATGATGGACTCTGAAAAACAAACAGGGTTCTAGAGGGGAGGGGGATGGGAGGATGGGTTAGCCTGGTGGTGGGTATTGAGGAGGGCACATTCTGCATGGAGCACTGGGTGTTATGCACAAACAATGAATCATGGAACACTTCATCTAAAACTAATGATGTAATGTATGGGGATTAACATAAGAACTAAAAAAAAAGAATGAAATTTGACCTCCATCTTACACCACTCACAAAAATAAACTCAAAATTAATTAAAAGTTAAACATAAGACCTGAAACCATAAAACCCCTAGAAGAAAACAGGGAAAAAACCTCCTAACAGTGGTCTTGGCAATGATTTTCTTGGATTTGACGCCAAAAGCACAAGTAACCAAAGCAAAAATAAACAAATGGAACTGCATCCAACTGAAAAGCTTATGCACTGTAAAGCAAACAATCAACAAAATGAAAAGATAACCTATGGAATGGAAAACAAATTGCAAACCATCCACTGATAAGAGATTGTATCCAAAATATATAAGAAAAAAGTATATAAGGAACCTCATACAACTCAATACGAAAAAGATTTAAAGATGGACAGAGGATCTGAATTTTTCCAAATAAGACATATAATAGGTACATGACAAGGTGTCCAACATCACTAATCACCAGGGAAATGTAAATCAAAATTGCAATAAAGTATCACTTCAGACCTGTTAGAAATGGCTATTATCAAAAGATAAGAGATAACCAGTATTGATAAGAATAGGGAGAAAAGAGAACCTTTTTGTGCACTGTTGGTGGGAATGGAGTTTCCTCCAAAAATTAAAAATAGAACTACCATATGATCTAGCAATCTCACTTCTGGGTATATATCTAAAGGAAATGGAATCACTCTCATGAAGAGATACCTGTAACCCATGCTCATTACAGCATTATTCACAATACCCAAGATGTTAAAATAACCTGTGTCTGTCTACAGATGAGTGGGTAAAAAAGATGTGGTATGGTGTGTGTGTGTGTGTGTGTGTGTGTGTATGAATATATATAATGGAATATTATTCAGCCTGAGAAATAAGGAAATCCTGCCATTAGTAGCAACATGGATGGGCCTTGAGGGCATTATACTAAGCGAAGTAAGTCAGTCAGAGAAAGACAAATGTTGTATAATCTCACATGTGAAATCTAAAAAGGCCAAACTCACAGTAATGGGATAGAATGGTCATTACCAGGGGCTGAGAGTTGTGGGAACTGTTGGTCAAAGGGTACAAATTTCCAGTAATAAGATGAATAAGTTCTGGGGATCTAATATACAGTATGGTGACCATAATTAACAATAGTGTATTATATACCTGAAAGTTGCTAAGAGATTAGATCGTATATGCTTTCACCACACACACACACACACACACACACACACACTCCAGAATAATTGTGTTGAGGTGATAGAGTTGTTAACTAACCCTACTGTGGAAATTATTTCCCAATATATACATGTATCAAATTATCATGTTGTATTCCTTAAACTTATACAATTTTATACATCAATTATACCTCAATATATCTGGGAAAAATAAAAAATAAAAGGTCCTTTTTTTCATTATGTTGAGAAAAAAACAAAATGTATATTTTTCTATCAGAATAGTTTTAATAAAGAGGCAGATTTTAGAAACCTGATGGTTATAATCCCATGATGATAATTTTCTTACAATGGTAGCATAATTTTGAAGGATGGCAATACATATTCCATTGTATATATTTATCTTGAATCAAACAGTTTTTCAAAAATGTATTTTTATATATTCTAACCAGTAAGCTCATTATGATAACATGATAATTGTAATTGGGAGGAAATTGTGATTAACATTATACTTTTTAAAATTTTTTTCAGAGTCTGTCTAAATTGCACTAATTTATTTTTAAAGAAGTATTTAATGTTTGAGATTTATGGAAAGATGATGGAGATTCTTGCCTAAGGAAATTAAATTGTGATCAATAATTTACTATCATAGAATCCCAAGTCCTTACAATCTAAATTTAAAATACATATTGCACAAAATATTAAAGATAAAGAGTATATGTATATTAAAGGCAATTTGACTACACTATATAATTCTATTTATATAAATTCTATATCCTCTGTAAGTCAGATTATTGACAAGAGAAATTTCTTTCAGTTGGAATATATATATGTGTATATATATATACACACACACATCTATATACACACACATACACAAATATATGTATTTCAAATATATGTATTTGAAAATAAAAGGCATAAAATTATTCATGTTTTCAGTAGATATCTGCAGTTAATATTTATTACTATAATTAACTAAGGCATTCATAAAGAAATAAAGTGAGCTAAAATTAAATACATAGGGCAGAACTGTTTAATCTTATTATGAAGAACAAAGAAATAATTTTGCCAACATAATATAACTACTCAGAGTAGGTGGCACTTAACACACATTGGTATTATGTTAGACAAACCTTTTTGCCCTTCCCTTTCTGTATTATGTGAGGCTCAAAGAAAGGACACTTAACTAAGCTTTAGAAGTGACACACATTGGAAATAGGACAAGAATTCACAAAATAGAAACTACTGACCAAAGAGACATTTCGTTCGTTTCATGTCCCTATTTTATTCCATTTATTTCCATTTATTTTAAAGCATCTCTCCTTGTTGTTTTGTTCTTTTACTTGGCTAACTGAATCATCAAGGAGGATTAATGTGACTTTCAACCACCATGAACTTCTTTTTCCTTTTTCTCCGCACTCTTCTTACCCACCCAGGCCAAAGTTCCTTTGAAGTCAATGGGAAGTCCACATCAGAGATGATTAGTAGGGTTCAGAGAAAACCAGAATAGCTTCCTGACAAAGGCATTGTACCTTTCCACAAATATCTCCAGCCTGGAGTGTCACAACTCTTTTCTAAAAATCCAAGTTACTTACCTATTCAATCGAGCCCACTTTTAGTCCCTGTGCCTTAGATCTGAGTCAGGCTGTTTGTTTGCTTGGGACAAATCTCTCTTTGGGTTGCATATTGAACCATGAACTTTTCCTCTCAGGACTTCTCCCACAGTGTGCAACTATCTCTGTGTGTCATCCTCCATAGAACATTGTAAAGGACCTGAAGAACTATGACAGAATGAAATGGGAAAGGTAGCTGCTGACAGGACAAAAATGATGAAACGGATACATTTTGAGACAGCTGCTGCACTCTGACAGCAGACTGAAAGCCAATCAGGCAAAGCACCACTGCCAACACGGAAGAAAAGTCTGGCAGAGGGGTGCAGCACGCTCTCATAATTATGGGAAATAGAGAAGCGTTTGCCATGGGAAGAGGACCAGCGACATTCTGAATCTGCCTCTGCTGCTAGCCCCTGCATACCTTTGGGCGAGACAAAGTGCCTCTTGGAAACTATTTCTTAACGAAAGCAGTTTGGAGAAGAAATCTGGTTCCTCCCAGAATCTCATCATGAGAAATGTCACAGAATTTACTCATCCAAATGTTTTCATCATTATCACCGGTGCTGGAGACTAGTTGGAATTTAAGGTACAAGAAGCAAAGTAATCCACAAAGGACCATTAAATATACAGAGGAAAACAGAATATAAGAAAGAAATAAATCAAATGTCATGTCTTCAGAAATGTCACTAACATGAAAATAAAAACTGGAAAGTCGAGTAGCTGTAGCTAGCATAATGTCATGTGCAAAAAGATCCTGATTTTGGATGGAAATGTCTTCTTGTACCTCACATATCATCCTGTCATATGTAGCTACTTCTTATTTTGATCTCGATAAAGATATTAAAAGAAAAAAAAAAAACCTTCCTGCCAACCTTTTTATTACACATATCTTTTTTTTAGGCAAAACAGACACATGATTCTTAAGTATTTTCTTATTCTTTTTAACTATTTCTACTTCTAATTACTTATGGTGAGACAGTTGTGATTGCTGAATTATTCAATATCAAATGTACTTTTGCATGACCTACAGGCAGATGTAACATATTAAAAGCATAGAGCTGCAAATGTTAGAAAATCCATTAAATATTTTTTTTTCTTTTAGCAGAAATCTTTTACATGAAACCTCAGCAGGCACATGAATTTCATAGAAATAAGCCAGGAATGAAGTAATGTAAGGAAGACCAGCATCCAACAGAGGCTAAGGGGTAAGAACAAATTAAGTCTATTTTGATTATGGATAAACTAACTTATTCAGAGCAAGACAAATTCCAGGGATATTTTATTTCATGAACAACATTAATTCAAGCAAAATCCATAAATATGAAACAAGTTTGTAGGAAATAAAAATATAGAAAACAGTATTTAATTTGGGGGGAAAACAGATAAGGGAGAAGAAAAATCCATCAGGTCTGAAATATGGTAAAACATTCCATAACCGGGGCGCCTGGGTGGCTCAGTCGTTAAGCGTCTGCCTTCGGCTCAGGTCGTGATCCCAGGGTCCTGGGATCGAGCCCCGCATCGGGCTCCCTGCTCTGCGGGAAGCCTGCTTCTCCCTCGCCCACTCCCCCTGCTTGTGTTCCCTCTCTCGCTGTCTCTCTCTGTCAAATAAATAAAATCTAAAAAAAAAAAACAAAAAAACAAAAAAACATTCCATAACCAAATTAACACAGCAGTTTTAAGAAATTCCAGTTATTTGATAATGAGCATGACATAAGAATAGTTCTCAGCAAATAAGATATTACTTTCTGTGGCAAATTTTTTCTTCAGAAAAATAATTGGTTTCTGAGTCAATGCCTTTCCAGACAATAATTAATGAGAGCCACTGACAGTGGATTGAAGAAAACAATACTCACGGGTTAACTGTGGAAGAAATTAGTTCACTATCTCAGCTTATGGAATAAATTGTTAGCCACTTAAAAAAAAAGGATGAACGGGCGCCTGGGTGGCTCAGTTGGTTAAGCGACTGCCTTCGGCTCAGGTCATGATCCTGGAGTCCCGGGATCGAGTCCCGCATCGGGCTCCCTGCTCGGCAGGGAGTCTGCTTCTCCCTCTGACCCTCCCCCCTCATGCTCTCTCTCTCAAATAAATAAATAAAATCTTTAAAAAAAAAAAAAAGGATGAACATAAGAGAATGCATATGTATTTCTCAGTATGACATCATCATTATATTGGCCTATCTAAACAGGAAGTAGAGCCAGGACATAAGCGTATTTCATTTATACATTATTAATAGAATGAGTTATATAATGAAGGAAAGATTAATTCACTATAAGTGTAGTTGGCTGGCTCTAAGTAATTGTTAGTTACAAAAGCAAATCAGAATTAACTTCAAAATTTATTTCTAAAATTATGCTACATATTTGCTCCACTGTTATATATTGAGAAATATGTTTGCAGATCCTGAAAAGTCTATTCTTTCTAATTTAAGTGATCCATCTGTTTCATTGAATTATCAATAGACACTATATTAATAAGACTGTAAGATAAATTTGAAGTTTCGAGGAGAAAAATATTTCAACATACATTATGTCTATTATTTTCGAAAATTTAAATACTTAATAATATAAAAAGGGAATGTAAAATATGCTTGAAATTTATTGATTTATTAAATCCCTGCCTGCTGTGAATCAAAGATAAGTAGGAAGAACCTAAATGAATAACAAATGGCTAATTTGAAATTGTTGAGTGCTTTGCTCACAAGTCAATCAACACACCTCAGTGATAAGAATTTTTACAATTCAGTCAGAAAAATGGTAGAAAAATATAAATACGTTATGGTCATCTTTAGGTTGCAGGATAATTACATTATTTCTTTTCAATTAACTAATTATGTAGTGCAAATTTCCTAGGTATCATTTTAAGTGTGTCCTCAAATTTTATTCCCATTGTGCAAGTGAGGAAACTAAAACACATAAGTTTACTGAAAAGAGACATATTAATTATACTAATTATAAATTAGTATGCTCTGCCAGATGTATAACATTTTATCATTATTTTGAGGGTTCATATAATCTTCTTTTTCAATAAGAAGTCAATTGCATAGTCAAGGAATTTGGATAGAACCAGGAAATTTACCAATACAGATAGTTTAAACAAGATCCTCTGAGCTTAAAATTAAAAACAAAAGTAGTTCTTCATTAAAAAAAAAAATTGTGGCAGAAAAAGAAATCATGACTAAGTTTTTGTTTTTGTTTTTTTGTTTTTTTTCCTTATGAAGAAGGAAGAAATTAGTGACAGGCAGACAGAAGAAAGGAAGAGAGGGGATGTGGGAGGAATGGAGGAATGAAAGATGGGAGAAGTGGAGAAGGGACATAAGAAAGGAGAGAGGAAGGGGTCATTATTCTGTTGGACTTCTTTCAATAGATTTTATTTTAAATATCAAATAAGTATTTAAGGTTGATTACCTTGTGTATCAGTAAACTGATCTCTTGGATGTATTTTTTTCAAGATTTTAAAATTATTTATTTGTCAGAGAGAGGGAACACAAGCAGGGGCAGCAGCAGGCAGAGGGAGAAGCAGGCTCCCCACTGAGCAGGGAACCAGATGTGGGGCTCAATCCCAGGACCCTCGGATCATGACCCAAGCGGAAAGCAGATGTCCAACTGACTGAGCCACCCAGGCATCCTTCTTGGATACATTTTATAAATGAGAAAAAAAAAAAAATCATAAGAAGCTAAGATATTAGCAAAAGCCAATATCAAATGTTACTTCCCTATTTTGAAAAAAAAAAACTATAAAAACATGTGATAACTAAAAGGGAGTTCTGTTTAAGCAAGGTACACTAACATTAGAAAATGTTTCCAAATGATGGGCACCCTGAAGCAGAACGTATTTGTTAGAGAAAATGTATTATAATTTCACCTTAAGCAAATGTAAACACAAATCTACCACGTAGGGATTGTCCAACATTGAGGGATGACTTTCCTACTTCCTACAATGGCATTCATGGGCTAACAGCTACTCTGTTTATATGACAGATCCTTGAATTACCTGGTCACCCATCAGTGGACCAAGGTTGGGGAGAGAATCATCTATAAAGTAGCAGTTTCATGACTCAGGCTGGGGTAATCAACAATGAAAAGTGCTGATGAAATGTCAACTCAAAATTATTTCCTTTTGCTAAAGTAAAATCCTATGAGATCCTGAATAACTAAGTTTGCTCCCACGAGAAAGTAACAATGGTTTCCTCAGTAATATAGAGTACTACGGTTTGATGAGATTTACTTTCCACGAAAACAAAGCAATATTCTTCCAGTGTCCTGTGGAGAGTCTTTCTTCTAAACTTGGTCAAGGGCTGGTCCTGGCCTGCATCTGGATTGCTTCTATAAAAGAGGATTATCCTCTTCATATAGCTTTGAAGCAGTACTTCTCAGCACAGAAAGATTTTTTTTTTTTTTAATTGAGATCCTGTCGGTATCTGCACTCTCTTTCATTTTATTTACTTATCTAGCTGTACATGTAAAACTAGACAATGAAATATTTCATTTTTTAATATAGACAAGAGAAAAACAAATGCCTTCATGTGACTGGTAGCTAAAGAGCTGGGTATAAAAGCTTTTGTGGTAGTTAATGTTTGATGAGAGAAGGAGAAGGACTCTCAATGGTATAGAAAATGAAATTATTATAACAATTAGACTTTGTGCATTTGTGGAAGCAGGTTCAGGAGTTGAGTGGCTATGGCCTCTGCTTCTGGTTTTAGGCCTGAATTCAGGTTTAGAGGTTGGAAAGGAAAGGTAAATGTATAGTTGAGGGGAGAGCAAGAATTAACTGGAAGCCTTATCTGTCTCTCTCACCCCTTCCAACCTCTGTGATAAGAAAGGTTGTGTGCAGGAGAGCCTAGCCATCTTCACTGTGGAACTGTATGCTCAGTGTCTCAGGATTTGGGGAGTTGAGAGAGGAGATCCAAAGAGGACAGAATGAGCTGCAGGTCTGACTTCTGGCCCCAAACAACAGATGAGTAATGTATGGAAGCAGCAGTAGCCCCGGGCCCTGTGCAAACTTCAAAGCATAAAAATGAATGAATGAATGAACAAACAAACAAATAAATAAATAATGGGGCTGCTTCTCCTCCTACACAAATTTCTCTTATGGCCAACCTAATTTGATAGCATGTCATAAAGGAAATCTGTGAAACAGAGCTCCAGTTTAGCTAAATTGACATAGTAAAAAGACACCATAGGTTTCATTGTAGAAAGCCAATGAAGAACACGGGCAAAAATCTTTTTATACATCTTAACTGCAAAGATACATAAAAGGTTTCCTAAGATTGTGCACAGGCTGCCTCAGGTTGTGAAGAAGTCTCCACAGGCTTTAGTCATAACAAGAGGGCCTGAATAATCTGCCCAATCCAGAAGAGGACATCTGATGCCCACAATGGAAAATAAGCCAGAAGAAACAAAAAAACTTTATAAAAATTGTATATGCTCAAACAGTCCCTTTACACTTTCACAAATAGATGAGTAGATAATGTCGATAGACACAAATATATATATAAAATATAGATATATAAAATTTTGAATAATTTATTTTTTAAATAGTTGAAGATACATCAGTACCATCAGCCATGATAGTTCTGAGCTTCTGAGCTCAAACTGACATTTGATCAGAAAAGATCTTTAATGATCTTCACATTAAAAAACCTGTATTCCCTTCCCACATTTAATTTAGCAAGAAATAAGTGAAAGCCTTACATTTTGGTGAGACAAATCCATTTGAATTTCAGGAATACACAAATTTTTTAGTCGGGGAGAACAGTTTTAAATATTGTTAATATTTATCCCATGCAATTATGAGTATCTATGTTTTCATGTGATGCAGTTCACAGAACAAAGTACTTGCTATCCTGTGAAATGTCTCCTTTTAATCCAATATATAGTAGATGTGAGTTGCCATAAGAATATTGATTTGAATGCAAATTTCTATGTGTTGAGGGCCTTATTAAGTGCTTATTTGAATAACTTGCAATAGACTGGCTTTTATTACAATCGAGTATGGACATGAAAAAAAAATTTTGAAATTTATCTATCTATCTGTCTGTCTTCATTTATCTCTAACCTGCCATGTTTAATTCAAAACAGATCCTTGGGATGCAGTTGGGTGGCTCAGTTGGTTTAGTGTCTGACTCCTGATTTCAGCTCAGGTTATGATCTCAGGGTCCTGAGATGGAGCCTGCTTAAGATTCTCTGTCTCCCTCTGCCTTTCCCCCCTTGCTTGTTTGTGCACATGCATGCATGTGCACACACTCTCTCTCTAAAATAAATAAATAAATCTTAAAAAAAAAACAGATCCTTAGGATTTTAGCACCAAGGTCCTCCAAGAGATTCAACCAGGATATCATGTTTTACTCTAACATCTCACTCCTAGAGTATCCACTTAGTGATTATAGGAGTGCCTTAGAGCAGGATAGGGAAGCTATTGAAAAGAAAAAGAAGGACATTGAATACCAAGATATGGAAAGAAATTAAGTAAGAAATAAAAAGAAGTGAAAAGAAAAATAAGAAAAGTACAGGTGGCACCCGGGTAGCTCAGTCAGTTGTGTCCAATCCTGATTTCATCTCAGATCAAGATCTCAGTCAGGGTCCTGGGATCCAGTCTCATATCAGGCTCCATACTCAGCAGGAAGTCTGATTCTCTCCCAGTGCCTCTCTCCCCATTCTCTCTCTCTCTCCCCCTCTTTGTCTCTCAAATAAATAAATACATTCATAAATAAATAAATAAATAAATAAATAAATAAATAAATAAATATTTTAAAGAGGAGAGAAAAATTAGCTTTCCTTTGTTGACTAGTTATCAAGGAATAGTGTTAATTTTTTCTCTCTCTGTGTTTTTCTCTCTCACACACATACATACAAACACACTCACCACACACATGCACACCAATAAACAACATTAAAAAAATAACTTACTGTGCACTGTAATAAGATCTATAAACACAACAAAGGTTAAAAAACAGAGAACACATAGGACAATTGTGGGAACTTCTATCTCCTTTATCCCCCATCCCACCAGAGTCCTGGTTCCCACTCTACGTCTAACAAATGATTATCCATTGTCATAGCTAAACTTGCCTATCCACTCTTTCAAGCTTTCCCTAACCCTACTGAATTGGTCATCCCCATTTTGTGTGGTCTAAATATTTGTGACAATTCTAAGTGATCTTCATGAAAATTAGTGCTAGTAATTATAACAGATACTTTATCAATGAAAGATATAATAGATACAATATTATGTTATATATTATGTAATATGTAGATACCATAATGGACACAAGTTGAGTTTGAGACTGTCTATAAGAATGTATTTGTAAGCAGTTGAAGCTTGAGCTACAATTATGGGCCTCAGGCTCAGAAGAGTAGTTTTGTTTAATTTTCATAGTAAATCTTTAAAACAAACGTCTTTTCACATTGTTTATAGAGTTGAACCCTACAGAATTTATTTATCTTCAATAAAAAGTCTTACAATGAGTAGAAGAAATAAGATTGGCCTCAGGTGTTTTCAAAATACCCATTTCTCAGGGAATTGCAATCTGCATAACAACTGTATTCTCTATTTGTTTTGAGCACCCAGCAGAGGGCCTGGCTCATATAAACACCTGATACATATTTCTTATACATCCAAAGTTGATATGTACCAATGTGGTTCTTTCAGTTGTCTTTGGTTGTTGCCTTTTCTGATTGCTCAGTTCAACTACCTTCCCAGTTTTAGAGAAATTTGAATTCACTTCTAGCTGTACCATTTCTTCACCCTATATTGATTTCATACTAAAAAAAAATAAAAATAAAAATAAATGTCAGTAATAGCAAAGAATTCTCTTACTGGGCTAATAAAATTAGGTTAAGTCCTCATTGATCAATGGAGATAAATGATGAACAATTTAATGTATGTTTATTGCATATTTAATTATTTGTTCAGAGACTTGATGATTTAACCTATGGGTTAAATAAAATGTTCATATATGCATTAGTTAAAATTAGTTGAAATAAGTGTGGCCAACCCATTAAGCAGCAGAAATGAGGTTTTGCTTAACTGAAGCTTTAAGAGTCTTAGCAAAGGAAATATAGATATTAACTCTGAGTGGGGTCAGAAAGGAAAGTCTACTGGAGTGCCTGGGTGGCTCAGTCGGTTGAGTGTCTGCCTTCAGCTCAGGTCATGATCCCAGGACCCTGGGATAGAGCCCCGCATTGGGCTCCCTGCTCAGCGGGGAGCCTGTTTCTCCCACTCCCTGCTTCTCCTTCTCCCTTTGCCCCTCTCCCCCTACTCCTGTTCTCACGTGCTCTGCTCTCTCTCTCAAATAAATACATTAAAAAATCTTGAAAAAAAAAAAGAAAGGAAAGCCTACTGCTTATGGCATTTCCTAACTTGTTAAAAAGAAAGAAAGGCAAGTAGCTGAGTTCAGTCTTCTTTATAGAGAGAGAATGAGTGGAGAAGAAAATAATACGTAAGAGATGCAACTGATTTGTATGACTATTAGGTTAAATTTAAAGTTTGGCAATATGTCAATCTACTGATGGGAACTCAGTTGTTCAGCTCTTTCCAAAAATCCTTGATCACAATAATAAATAGATACATAGACCTACAAAGTTATTTGAAGCCTCTGGTAAAGCATTTAGAAACATGCATTTTAACAAATGTACCAGTTAATTTTTGTGTTCATGCACATTTGAGAAACACAGACATACTGGACTTTTAAGTAGGAAAATATAATTTAGATTCTTAGCTCTCCTGTTAATTATCTATATGACTTTATATATAAATTTTCTTTAGTTATCCTTAGCAGAATTTTAATGAGTGTTTATTATGTTTAGAAAGGGTTTTATGCTTGGTGCTTCAGTTGAATATCTTATTTTATCAAGTAACAGGTTCAAAAGAGATGCTTTCAAATGTCTTTTCTAGTTCTACAATGTTGATACCATAAAACAGGCCCATTTGTTTTTTGTTTATCTGATGTGTTATTTTTAAGAGATATATGGGAATGTAGTTTAATTAGAAAATGTTGACATGAAAGGGTTATATTAACAGAAGTTAAGCACATTGAGATGATCTCAATAGCTTTCTGACATACACAATTTCAGACACATTAAACTAATCAAATGAGATACAGCTTTGATTACATGAGTCACTTATGAGAGTGAGAATTTTTTTTTTTACATAATGATATAACAATATCAATGAGTATAAAATGTATGTATTTGACTTTGCTGAATCAGTTTTGTGACCATCTGGATTAACTGTTTTTAGAATACAATTAAACTAATTTATAAAGTAAATTTGTACTAATCTCCTTATAAAAATATATAGCTGGGGCACCTGGGTGGCTCCGTCATTAAGCATCTGCCTTCGGCTCAGATCATGATCCCAGGGTCCTCAGATCGAGCCCCGCATTGGGCTCCCTGCTCGGCGGGAAGCCTGCTTCTCCCTCTCCCACTCCCGCAGCTTGTGTTCCCTCTCTCACGTCTCTCTCTCTCTCTCTCTGTCAAATAAATAAATAAATAAGATCTTTAAAAAAAAATAGCTAAAATTTGAATCTCAGAAAATAGGGGCGCCTGGGTGGCTCAGTCGTTAAGCATCTGCCTTCGGCTCAGGTCATGATCCCAGGGTCCTCAGATCGAGCCCCGCATCGGGCTCCCTGCTCCACGGGAGGCCTGCTTCTCCCTCTCCCACTCCCCCTGCTTGTGTTTCCTGCTCTCGCTGTGTCTCTCTCTGTCAAATAAATAAATATCTTTAAAAAAAAAAGAAAGAAAATATTTATATTGCCTCCAATATATAATCTTATTAACCTTAATATATTTTCTAAAGTGTGCTGAAACATATCCTCAATGTAAATTAGTTGTTAAAATATATTCACAGTAAAAATAATCACTAATTCAACCAAGAAACAACTTGGGTACCAACATCATGGGAGGAATTTCAAATGATATAAGAAAAGATATATTTCATCTTAAATATGAACTATAATATAGATATATTCCATTTTCATCTTGCTGAAAGGGAAGATATTATGCTGTAATTTTATTAGTCATAAAAATATAGTGATTAACATAATAATCAAATTTATGGTATTACTAAACTGGAAGGCACTGAAATGATAGTAGTTTGGAGGAGCGGGAAACTGAAAAAATCACTTAAGAACTATTAAATGTTATGCAGCAAAGATGAAATAATCCTATATAATATAGCATGAAAACATAAAGATAATTATTTATTATATGAGAAAGTAAATATTTTCAATTTTTGGCCAATAGAAACAGTCCTGTGTGATATATTTATGTGTGTGTATATGAACAAAATAGCTATTTTATTTTTATAAGCTAACATTATGCATATTTTAAAAATTTTCCAAGTATGGTATGGTAGTTAAGAACTGATCAGCAACAGGGGTGCCTGGGTGGTGCAGCTGGGTAAGCATCCTACTCTTGGTTTCAGGTCAGGTCATGAGATCAAGTCCTGAGTCAGGCTTCACTCTGAGTCCAGAGTGGACTTTCTCTGCCCCTTTTTTGTACTGCTAAATATGCATACCTTTCCTCTATTATCATGGGTGCCCCCCTGGCTTAGGGTTGATCAACTCCCATGTTTTTTCAAGTTTTCTCCTGTTATTTTCTCTGAAATTTGTTATTTATTTATTTATTTGGTGTTTAAATCTGTGATATATTGGGAATTACCCATTTATAGCAGTAGAATAAAAAATAGAAAATGTGTGTTTGCTTTTAAACGGATTATCAATTAAGATGAGATCATTAACAAGTAAACCCCTTTTCCCCACTGAATTGAAAAGCAAACATTTTTATATTAAATTTTATGGAGTATGTATTCTGTTACAGTGATCTAATTCACTATTCCTGTGACAATATCATGTTATAATTACAGTGGTTTTATAGAAAAATTCAATATCTTGTAAACTCAGTCCTCTATAATTCTTTTTTTTTCATATTTTATTGTTTAATGGAAATGTAGAACTTGCTTATTAATATTAGAATCTAGAAAACTATCCTCAGGGATTGTCAATGGAATTTCATTACATTTATATATTATTTTTGGAGGATTGTTTCTTTCTTGAAATTAATTTAATTAAAATTAAATCTTCTCATTGAGAATTAGAGTCTAACTCTCCATTTCTTTTTATAGTTTCAATGTCCCTAAATATTGGTGTTCCCTTTCTATAAATGTTACAAATTTATTACATTTATTCCTTGGGTTCTTATATCTTTGACCACTATTTTGAATATATATTTACATGTTTGTATGTCTTTATTTCAATCATATATAGTCTTTGCTTGAGTTAGAGAAAATCTGTTTTGTATTTATCTTATATTCAACTATCTTTAAAAATTCTTATTTGTTTTTAACTAAAGTCTCTTGTTCTTTTTTCTTAAGTTTGTAATCCTATCATCTTTAAAAAATACATACTCTTCGCACTTCTTTCTGAAATGTGTAGAAAATTTCCCTGATCATAATAATAGTAGGTGAGGAAAAGCTTACCTATTTTATTCCTGAATTTAATGAAAAGGGCTTCAATATTTCATCATGTTGTCTGATATTTTCTACTTTGCTTTAAAAATTAACTTTATCTTGTTTAATTACTCTCCCTCTCTTCCTGTTTTATTAGAATTTTACTATGAATATTTGTGAAAAAACTTTAAGGATGTGATAAATTTTCTACAAAATGGAAGACACAGAAGATAAAGATAAGTAGAAAAATAAATAATGTGTCAAAGCTAAGTAATCATGCACAGACCACTGTGGCTCCAGGATTTTATTATTCTTCAACATTTTCTGGTTTGGATCTCTTGAGGTCAAGCAGTTTTCTCAGTAGTGGACTCTCAAAGGGATAACTAAGAGATCAACAAAAACAAAACACTTTATAAAGTTATATTTTGTCTTACCAAATCATGGCTTTTAGAATTTCATTGTCATACAAAGTATTAAACCTCATTTTCCTGGGGGCAGAAAAAAAGAGAGAAAGGAAGGAAAATTCTGGAGAGATGTCAGGGCTCGGGTCTCTTTAAATCAGCAGCTCAACATCATCAAGACTGGGTTTCTTTCAGTATGTGCCCTCGGTCATTATTAGGATGATGTTTTTCCTCTTAACTCAGTGATTCAAAACGTTGTTTATCAGATCCACCTAGAGGGTTTGTGACACCACAAAGCGTCTGCTTTAGTAGCTCTGGCCTGGAATGGGCACAAGATTTTTAGTCCCAACTTGTTTCCAGGTGAGGTTGATGGTTCTGAGCACACTGACTCCCCGTATGGCCCCCCCAAATGGTTGGAAACTTTTCTGGTATTTCATATGGATTACAATACCCTTAAGCAGAAGATAAAATATCCTAGGGAACCAGTGTTCCATATTAGAAACATTTTTTTTTTTTTTTTTCAAAAACCACGAAGTTGACTTTCCCTCACTTCTTATTTTCTAGAATGTTGCTGTATGTCCATAACTAACCAAGGTCTTTACAAGATGATTGAGTTCATTAGTGTTTGTTTAGACCCATCAAGTTTCACCATCTGAGATTCTCCTAAATACCTTGATGATCACTTAGAGGATAGTAAAAAAAAAAAAAAAAAAAAAAAAAAATGAAATTTTGTAAGTAAAAAAAATGGGCAGAATGACTGTAGATAGAAAATTAACAGAGCCTTAAACAATAAAAGCTAATATACTTTTTGTATCTTTTTTGACATAAATTATGTTGCCAAAGAAGTATTGGTCTTTTAAAAAAATGAATTTGATTTTATCATTGTTCTACTTTTTCCTTTTTTCATGTTTCATCAGTAATAACTTAATTTCCTAATTCTTTGATGTATTTATAGTTTGTTGTTCAATTTGTTAATTTAAATATTTAATTTACCTAATTTTAATCTGATTTTATAATAAGTTTTACAGTGGTAACTATTGCTCTAAATGCATTCTTGATTCCCATAGGTTTACTAAATTGTTCTGTTTTTCATTATTTTCTGTTGATTTGCAATTACTTTCCATTTGTGATATTTTCTGGTATCCTGTGGTTATTTTAGAGAATGTTTCTTAATTTTTAAATACATACGTTTTCTTTGAACATGTTTCTACTATTGATTTTTAGGTTTCATTTAATTACATCATATAAAATATCTACCCTTTTGGAACTGTATTAAGAGTTATCTGTGTGATAAAGTATATGTTAGGTTTATGTAAGTGATGTATGGGTAAAAGAAAAAAAAACCTGAATTCTCTATAGATAACAAAATTACATATATCTAATGATTGTAAACATATAAACATTTAAGCTTTTTGATGACACATTATTCAAATCCTCTATGTTATTGCTATATATTTGGTTTTCTGTATATTTGGCTTGTTTTATACCCATTTTGAAAAGTGTACATATATATTTTTTAAAGATTTTACTTATTTATTTGAGAGAAACAGCACATACCTGTGCATGAGAGAGAGAGAGAGAAAGGGAGAGAGAGAGAGAGAACGAGGTAAGGGACAGGTGGGAGGGCAGAGGCAGAAAGAGAAGCAGGCTACCCAATGAGCAGGGAGCTCTACGCAGGGCTGGATCCCAGAACTCTGGGATCACGACCTGAACCACAGGTAGATGCTTAACTGACTGAGCAGCCCAGACATCCCAAAAAGGATATGTTAAATCATCTACTACATTTCTTCTTTTATGAAGTTGTCCTTGCAATTGAAACTATTTTTATTCATTTATTTGGCTTCTTCTGATTGATTCATAAATGTTCAATGTCTTTGTGGATTTTAAAATTTATTAGTATATATGTGTCCTTCTTTCTCTCATATAATATGTTTGGCTCTTAGCTCTAATTTATCTGGTATTTATATTGATATGCATAATTTCTTTATTTTCATTTGGTTGGCATATATTTATTTAAGCCTTAGGTTTCATGTTTTTAGTTTAGTTTTTTGTTTTTTAGTTTCTTATAAATGATATTTAGCTGATTGTGTTTTTTCAATAAACTAATCTTATTATGGGCTGATTTTATAATTCTAGAGTTTGGACTCAAATATATATTTTTTTCTTTTGCAGAGACTCTAGTTCACAAAATATGGGCCAAACACGAACAAACCGTTTCCCACCATCCTGAAAGCCAGTAGAAGGAGAAATTCTATAGCTAAAAGTAGAGTTAAATATTCATCCCTGAGGGGGTTTAAACACAAGTTCATGATTTTCTTAATCCCATAGATCCCCAAGGGAATTATGTGTTTTTATATATATATATTTCAAAAAGGGCATTGGGGACTAAATTCAAGCTGATGTGTTATAATATAATCAAGTTCCAATAACTATTTCTTTTAGGCCTTTAGGCCTCAAATAATTTAGGGAATAGGCTGGTGACTGTAGTCTTACACAAAGTTAGAAACTCCCTGGAGAAGGAGTCTGTTCACATTCTAACCAGAACTTGCATCACTGTGGCTCTTTGAAATTTTGCTCAGGAGCCACAAAGGCAAATGGCACCCGACCCAAGACACCCAATCTAACAATGTCTATTTTTTTTTGTAAAAATACCAGTTTAAAAAATATATACATTCAATTAATTAACATATAATGTATTATTGGTTTCAGAGGTGATTCATCAGTCTTATATAATACCCAGTGGTCATTACATCACATGCCCTTCTTAATGTCCATCATCCAGTTACCCCATCCACAATGTCTATATTTTGACAAGGATTTAGCCAATCCACATTTAATATAATAGCTGACATTTGATTTTGTGCTTCTCAGTTGTACCTACAACCTGGTTACATTTCTGCTCATTCATCTTATACCTTTCCTAGTCCTTAAGTTCTACTCTACTTTTCAATTTCACCTGATCCTTCCTTTCCTTATCAATAATAAATCAAGCCATACTACTTTGGTCTTTCAAATTATACTCTCGCCCAAATGATTAATCACCAACAGCATTTCCATCGGAATGAAACATTTTGAATACTTTCCTGTTTTATCCCTTTCCAACATGAAATCTTAATGTAAAATGCTTTTAATTCCCTAATTTTATCACCAAAATATAAAATGCTTTACTTTGGGGTTATTATATATTTTTCTTACACATTTTGTCTTTTGTTTCAATAATTATTACTTAATTATCTTATTTAAGCAGAAATTGTTTAAGACTTTTGCTAACAACTGTTTACCTAATGTATTTTCCATATCTTGAGATATCTATGATGATTCAATTGCTATTTGGTTGGAGTACACAGGAGTAAATAGTTTCTGAATTCTTGTATGTCTAAATATGTAGCACTTTGATGGTGATAGTCAATAGATGTAGTGACTTAGTAGAGGATTCTGGAATTGCTATCACTTTCTCTCAGTAGTCTGTAGATGTTCTTCCAGTCATTGGCTTCTGGAATAGCAGGTAAAATATCTGTAAGTAAAGTTTTCTTTGGGTCTGAAGTTTGGTAAGATAGCCATTTACCCTGGAAACGTAGGGATATTGCTGTTATGTCTAAGAGTAAGTCTTTAAAATTAATTTTTCTTGAAGTTATTGAATTTTTTTTTAAAAGTCTTTTTTAAGCTTAGGGAAATTCTCATATGTTCAATTATCATCTCTGCAATATTTTTCTGTTATATAATTTCTATTATTTACAAATGAGATTTCCTACACCTGTTCTCCTTATCTTTTATTTTTCCCTCATGAATTCCATTTCCATATATATTACAGACAGAAAGAAAATCTTTAATCTTCCTCAATAATATTGTTTTTTCTGATAGGAAAAATCCCTGTTTTTCAGTTGATCTACTGACCTTAAAATTTGAAAACCATGGGATTTCTCTTGTTTCAGAAAATCTTTGTGAATATTTTTTAGCTTTCTTATTACTTTGTTGTTGTTGTTGTTTGTTAATTTTCTCACAATGGAATCTTGTCTTTTTTATTTAATGTACTTCAGGGAGAGACTTGTTCTGAATGTCCACCTTGAACATCCATCTTCATTGTTCATGTTATCATGTTCCCTTAATGAACTGTAATTATTTTTTCTTTGTGATCATGGTTTCTGAAATCAGTAAGGCTCAGTGCATTATTTTATGATTCCTTACTCAGTGGCAAATGAGTGATAAGTAGAATATGTGATGGATTCCTTCCTAGGGAACATGTAGAGAGAATGCTTGGTAGAGAATTATTTCATTGCTGATGTACATGGAAGAATTTCACATCCCAAGATTTCCTGGTTCTCCAAGCAGTAAGAATAATGACCATCCACTCACAAGAGCAGTTTAGCTATAAGTCAATTGTAGTCAGCTGAATCTAGTAGGTCCTCCCAAAATAACCCCCAGCTAAATGGTAGGCATAGCTAGCCCCTTTCTGGTAGAATTTACTGACTTCTCCTTGCTAAACCTTCAGGAAATCTTGAAGTCTTCATTATTTGCCTCAGATCTGGAAGAAATGTACAATCTCTAGTCAGCTATGAACACTGATTTACAATCCGTACAAAGAAAAACAAAGTACCATGGTTTTTCTTTCTTATAGAGATACTGAGTTCAGACAAATGTTCTGGACTCTGCAAAATTTCATTGCCCTGTAAAAGAATTTGGGAAGAAGAATGAAAGCAGATAGCAACAAATAAACTTATGTGCGCAGGTACTGCTACAAGTCTTTGGAATGTATTACTCATTTAATTCTTATAATGAGCTCGATAAAAGGAACAATTATCTTCATTTTCTGTGTGAACAAACTGAGGCATAGAGGCATTTTGCAACTTGACCAACATCTCGCATGGCTGGTAGAGTAGAGGAAAAAAGATTAAACCAAGGAAGTATAAATCATGAGCTAAACCATCATGCTATATTACTTATTTCATTAGCTTCCTGTCAGTTTATTTCCATCTGAACACAAATCCACAGAATATAAATCCTTGTTATTTGTTTATCTTATCCATATTTTATCTTAGAGAAAAAAGACCTTTGTTAAGACTTGAGATTGTGAACAAGACAGCTCAAAGTTTTAAAAGCTCATAGTTTAATGGGCTTGATAGACCATAAAAATCAATATTCGAACATGAATTCCAACTTTGCTAAATGGAAGTGTGTGTATAAGTATATGTGTGTGTATAGAGAGATTTAAAAGTCTACACAAAACATTTTCAAAATGTTCACAAAGCAGCTTACTTTTTTTTAAAACCAGGAGTTAGTTTTCTTTTTTTTTTAAGATTGTATTTATTTGTCAGAGAGAGAGAGAGAGCACAAGCAGGGGGAGCTGTGGGCAGAAGGAGAAGCAGGCTCCCCACTGAGCAGGGAGCCCGATGCGGGACTTGATCCCAGGACCCTGAGATCATGACCTGAGCAGAAGGCAGTTGCTTAACCAACTGAGCCACCCAGGTGTCCCATACAAAGCAGCTTATTTTACCAATTTAGCTATCAATTTACCTAAAAGATGACAGCAGATACTTAAAAATGGATCATGGCAGTAATGACATGTAAATACTGTACATTTTACTTCACTGCACGGTTTCTCAACCTAGGTACTGTTGGTGTTTGGGGCTGAATACCACTCTCGTGGGGGGTTTGTACTGTGTACTGTAGAATGCTTAGCACAAACCTTTTTCTTCACCCACTCATTGCCAGCAGCACCCACTCCTCAGGTGTGACAACCAAAAATATCTCCAGACGCTGCCAAATGTCCTTCAGGAGAGAAATTTTCCTTAGTTAAGAACCATAGTTCTAGTGTTCTTCTTCAGGGATAACATTATTGATAATAACAAGAAAGAAGTTATATGTTTAAAGATATTTCTGGAGGGGGCGCCTGGGTGGCTCAGTTGGTTAAACAACTGCCTTCGGCTCAGGTCATGATCCCAGGGTCCTGGGATCGAGTCCCACATCAGGCTCCCGGCTCAGCGGGGAGCCTGCTTCTCCCTCTGACCCTCTCCCCTCTCATGCTGTTTCTCTCTCTCTCTCTCTCAAATAAATAAATAAAATCTTTAAAAAAAAAAAAGATATTCCTGGAGGAAAAGGGCCATTTAAAATTTTCAGGAATCTAATTGTTAGTCTGCCAGTGCCAATTCTTATCTCAGGCAGGTTTAATGATCATTCGTTAGTAAAAATATCATTTCTAAGTGCTTTTAATTCATAATCTCTACAGGATCACTCACAAGGCTCTCTCTCTGTCTCAAGTTACATTGGTCATGTCTTCTGCTTAGTTTCCTAAAACAGTATCTGCAATTCATCATGTGGATAATTGCATTCACCTTGGTTCTGGTATTTCCGTTAGCTGGAATTAAAGTGTCTAACTTTCCAGAGCTGGTTGGGCGTCCAACAATAGTTTGACACATCATCCAGAGAAGTTGTCCTATAGGAGACTAACTCTTCAGTATTTGATAAGTCATTGGGTCTGAGAGCAGAGCATCTACGGAAATAAAAAGAAAACAAAGACTAAGGTTTATGCCTCAGTCTTTGTCTATTGAAACTCCAACTTTAACATTGGCGATTTCGTCTGCTAAAAACTAACTTGCAGCCTTCAGTCAGCTTTTTCTAAGCCTCCCATACAGTCATTTCAGTTTGCTCACAACTGACAAAGAGCTTTCAATATCAAAGAAAGGCATTAGTAGATTAGTCACATTTTTAGCACAAATCTGCAATATGCAAACTTTGTGTTACCAGAGCTTTGCATGAATTAATTCAGATGGTGTTTACTATAGTACCCAGCACTCAATATAAGTGAAGCCACACCATCATTAAATCTTTGAACTTCTTAATTCTATGTTAATTCCTAGGCTTTTATAATAAGCTAGCCATTAATCAATGTTACCTAGTATAGCCATAGATAGTCTTGTGAGTTATTGGAGTGGCACATATAGACAAATAACTTTTTTTTTTTTTTTTGGAGAGAGAGAGAAAGAGTACACCTGAGTTGGGGGTAGGGGCAGAGGAAGGAAAGAATCTTAAGCAGACTCCACACTCAGTGCAGAGTCTGATGCAGGGCTCAATCTCAAGACCTGAGATCATGACTTGATCAAAATCAAGAGTTGGATGCTTAACCGACTGAGCCACCCAGGCACCCCTAGACAACTTTTTAATTTAGAATGGGGGCTCTCTCCTGTTTGACATATTATTACAGTTCTCCCTAGCAGTCAACTGTACCCTTGAAAAACAGTTTTGTTTATTGTTTTAAGTGTGATATCCAAGCTTGCGCCTGAGTGTTTACCTATGCTTCATTTAAGGAAAAGTACTCTAGCATTGTACCAGGCAGTATGATACGACTCAAACCCCAAATAAAATATTTAAAATAAAAATAACACCCACCCATAAGGTCCTAATATTCCACTGCTTCTTCTTTTTAAATAAGAGAAGTTACTGCTACTCCTAACATCTCAACTTATTTTGCAATAGTCCAAGTTTTAGTTTTCTTGGGCACTAAATTCCCTTCAAAATTTTTATATCTAATGCCAGACATAGCAACTTTCAAGCTGTGAGATCCATTTGTCACATCCTTGAAATTAGTTCCAGGTCTAAAGCAAGAATAACAGGCAAGTATAATTTTCCATTGCTTGAAAACCAAATACAGGTTTTGAATGGGAAAAACACAAAAAGGGTATTTCTTATCAGCTGTGATCACTGAGTGCCCAAAGTAATATATGTGCATTTATAATTGGCTCTGTTACATATATATGTAACATACATATATATACATGATTATTTTACAATATTGTAACTAAAAAAGGACCTTTTTAAAAAATGTTGACAAGGAATTTAGAATTAGAGATTGTTGGTAAGTGGAATTGGTTTCATCATGTCCAGTTAAGGCATCAGTGTTCCTGATAAAGCTAAATAGTATCTATTGCCCTTGGATCTAGAGTTTCAGTTCTGAGTTCATTACTTATTAGTTATATTATTTTGGCCAAGTTTTTTTTTTTTTCCTCTAAGCTTTAGTTTCCCCAGTGTATTAGCTAGGGTTCTCCAGAGAAACAGAAACAATAGCATGTATAAATATAGATACAGATATATAGATACCAATATAGAGAGATAAAGAGATATAGAGAAAGATAGATAGATGATAGATATTTATTGTGAGAGATTCATTCACACAATTATGAAGGCTAAGAAGTCCCATGATCTGCTGTCTGCAAGCTGGAGGCTCAAGAAAGATAGTGGTGTGTAGTTCCAGTCTAAACCTGAAGGCCTGAGAATCATGGGAACCAATATTATAAATTTCAATCTGAGTCCAATGGTGCACGAATGTCTAAGGGTAGGAGAAGATGAATGTTCCAGCTAAAACAAGAAAACAAATTCACCTTTCCACTGCCTTCTAGTTCAATTCAGATCCTCAATGGATTGGATGATGCCCACCTGCGTTGGTGAGGGCAATCTTCTTTCCTCAGTCTACCAATTCAAATGCTAATCTCTTCCATAAACACCCACAGATCCCTCAAAAATAATAGTTTATCAGCTATCTAGGTATTCCTTAGCCCAGTCAGTTGACACCAAAATTAACCATCACACCCATCCATAAAATAAGGGTTATATTTGAAATCTTAAATCTGTTATGAAGATTAAATTAGATTATGCATGCCAACACATTTGTAGAATGTTGGACAAAATGCAGTGTTTAATATGTTAGCTGCTAGTAGCCTTTCAATTTATCTGATTATTCAAATATAAGATAGGTAGAGGTTTTTCTTGAGAGCAAATGTATAAGATCCTGATAATGATCATGCCACTGATAATGATTGTCCCCACACACCTGTCCAAGACAGATTATAAAAAACAGATTCATGAACCATTTAAAAATAAATGTACTCTAGTTAGTAACTACTTAGGAGATGGGGTAGTCTAGACACTATATTGTTTTTAATTTAGCACTGGGTCTCAAATTGTCAAATAAAATGACTATTTCTGACACAACATATACCTGACTCTAGAACCAAATCCAGCCCAACTCCATGTATATGTGTGTGTGTGAATTCAGAGTTGTTTCCCTCTTGCTATAAACCCTCAGATTCCCCAGGAAGTTTTACAATGAAATATCCCTTTTTGAGTATAGTCAAAGAGAAGGAACTTTCTCCCTTAATCCTCAAGTAATCAACTCTGTAATAGTATAGTGGGGAATGTCTGTGCAGGGCTCAATCTCAAGACATTGCAGTCCTGGCCTTTGGATGACTTTCTAACCATAAATAAGATTTGGGAGGTAATCCTTGTTTTAATCTTTTTCTTTATCCCTTCCTGTTATGGGGGTTGCTAGTGTTACTGATGAAAGCCCGACTAAACTTCCTTTCACTAATGGCAGGAATCCTATCAATATGTGTTAGAGGAGCTAATGCATAGAATATGCTTTTACTGACTTTAACTTCTTTACTTCCATGTGGAAAAGCAAACCTGGCGTGACCTATTTTGTCAGATTTTGTTCCTCTCCAAATACTTTCTCTTCCTTTTGAAACAAGGTAAGTAATGTAGTCATCCACACAGCTGGCCAGCCTTGGAGTATGCCCAGCAGAGCCAGTCTTCTCTCTCGCTCTCTTTTTTTTTTTAATTTTATTTTTTTTAAAGATTTTATTTATTTAGGGGCACTTGGGTGGCTCAGTCGGTTAAGTGACTGCCTTTGGCTCTGGTCATGATCCCAGGATCCTGGGATGGAGTCCTGCATCAAGCTCCTTGCTCAGTAGGGAGCCTGTTTCTCCCTCTCCCTCTGCCTGCCTCTCTGCCTACTTGTGCTGTCTTTCTCTGTCAAATAAATAAAATCTTTAAAGAAAAAGATTTTATTTATTTATTTTGAGAGAGAGAGCATGAGCAGGGGGCAGGCAGAGGGAGAAGCAGGCTCCCCACTGAGCAGGGAGCCCGATGGGGGGCTCGATCCCAGGACCCTGGGATCACGACCTGAGCCGAAGGCAGACACTTAACCAACTGTGCCACCCAGGCGCCCTCAACAGAGCCCGTCTTATCTCACAATATATAGGCACACCTGAGCAAATGAATCCAAATACATTACTCTTTCTAGAATAAGAAGCAGGAAGTCCCTCTTTAATATCAAGTAAAAGCCATGTTTTCTAATCTAGCCTTTATTATACTCTATCTTTCTACTGGGAAATCAGAAACTTGTTCATTTATTAACATATTTTCCATTTCACTATTTTCTTTGGTTACATATCCTGTATTGCAAGGAGACCAGAGGAGAAGTAAGTGGCATCTCAAACCTGTTACAGCCTGGATCATATTTTGCTTCAATGGCAGTTACCTCAGAGTTTGCTCCCAGAGCAGGAGCAGGAAGGCAGTCAGAGCCTCCGCTCCACGAGTTTTCAGGGTTTTAGCAGTATGTTTTAGCAACATGGAAGTTCACTAACAAGCCAAAATACAAACGTAGTTGGCAAACAGTGTCTTGAATTAAAATTTCCTGAAGTCAGCAGTGGCAGATTTGGACCTCAAGAGTCCACTTAGATTCTGGTCATCCTGGCAAAAACAGTATATTATGGGAAAGCTGAAGAAATCCTTCAGTTTATCAGAAAAATCTTGCAGGAAGAAACTTCTGCAAAGTACTAGATTACTACTACTAAGTTAGGATGTGGTCATTTAGAGATTTTTTTTCTTTCTTACATGACCTTACTCTATGTTTGTGAAATCAATGTCTTTTTTCCCTAAGGGTGTTCCAATAAAAATTAGAACAAAGCAGCAATGGTAGAACATTTTCTAAAGATTATTTTATTTGCCACTCGATACACCCAACTTTGTGAGTGGTTGAGGAGAGGCAATATTACCTCTGTTAATATAAAGGTCATTTATTTAATAAGTGACGTATCTGAAAGAACCACATGTCATAGCATCCCTTTTACCCTTACACCACACTGACACTGAATAATTTCAAATTGCTTTTTACTTCTTCTATTTAAAATCCTGGACGTCTGCATATATTTGAAGTTGGCACAGGCCTTGAATTGTTAATCAGATACCCCATTCTTATCATTCCCTCATTATCCTGTGATTCGTTGTGCTTTGGGAAAACTGTCAGAAATGTCACGTTACATGATTTCTAAATATCTTTCAATATGGTGGATTATCACCTACAGGATGATAGCAGAATAAATGCACTTAAGAACTTTGCCCAGAAATGAGCTAGAGGTCTGTGGCAAAGGATGCATGTTTTATTTGCAAAAGCTGGTTGTTAGTTTATTCAGATTTTGTATAGGAGAAATAGACAATACAGTATAGTAACAGAGACTGAATATCTTTGAGTCAGACAAATCTTCATTTGAATTCCACTTTGGTTTCTACTGGCTGTTTGAGCAAGTTCCTTAACCTCTCTGAATCTTTTTCCTCCTCATATATAACTTAAATAAAATTTCACTGGGCAAGTTTAAGTATCAAATGAGATGATTTATGTAAAATACTTATCACAGTACCTTGTGAAATATTCAAAATAGCTTTATTATGATTTAATAGTACATATATATTATAATTGCATAAATATAATAAGTTATAGGATTCAATCAACGCATCTTTAGTTATTATTAAAATGTGTCAAGCACCGTTCTAAGTTTCAGGAATTGGAAGATAAACAGATTCTTTGTTTATAAGCCTGTGGAGGAGATATACATTAATCAAATAATCATACAAATTAATGTAGAATTACAGTTGTGATTAGTAATAAGGAAAATACATCATATTAATAATTTTAATAAATTGAGTCTTTATAATAAAATTAGAATTAATATTTTCCTGAGTATAAGAAGTTAATAATGCTTTTAAAACAAGGTGCTAATATGATTATCTGCGTTAAAAAGTTACCTTTGATCACAGCCTGAGGAACAGATAGTAGAACAAGAATGGATAAGAAGACAAATATTACAATCCAGCCTACAGATGGTGGCAGATTTTGGTTGTACATATTGAGAAGAGTCAAAAGATTTCAAAAAAAAAATTATGATGTAAGTTGACTGAACTTGGTAATAAATGAATAAAGATGATGGAAAAGAGTTGTCAATGATGACCCAGCTTATGGACCTGCCTAATGAGATGAACGATGTTGTCATTACAGTAGCATCGATAATAATAACAATAAATAATGCAAATTACATATTTCGAAAAGAACCTGTTAAATTAAGGACTGAACATTCACTTTTACTCATCCTATTGGGGTTAAATAGGTCCTTCAGAAATGTAAGTCATGGTTCAAAATTCATTAGAACAGATAACAGCTGAATGTTGAGGAGATGAGGGAAATGCCATTGTTTCTAATACTTTCTGATCTTGAAAATTGTAAAGGTCAAAAACCTATGGGTAGTAGTTCTACTTCTCTTCAAGGTGAAGTAAACGGGATCAGATTTACTTTCTGCTGCTAAAAAACCAAAACAAAAAACAAAACAAAACAAGGACAGGCAATATGAAACAATGGTTTTAAAGTCACTGGTCTTTAGGTAAGTTTAATGATCCCTGAGAGATGAGAAATAAGTAAGATAAGCCCCTGTGACCACTCAAACATAGAAGCCAAAATGGTTTCTAAGTGTGGTCCAGGGAGCATGAAGTCAGACAGACTCCTGTGCATTCCCTGAGTTGTGGAGATAGAGTTGAGTGTACAAAAAAATCAAGATAGCTAGTGTCCACAAAAAAAGACTACAGAGAAGAGAGAACAGTCCAGAGAAAAAAAAATTCCAGAAATTTGGAGAGTTCCCCTGTGAGTATTCAGCTGCCTACTGATCAGCATATGAGGGGACTAAGGAAAGTAGCACTCAAACAGGGTTTAAGTCAGAGTATTTGGTATTCATGCAGGACTGTGAATAGTGTCCATTCCCAGCCATTATACTGAAAAGCCTCAGGACACATGAGCATGGGGTCATATACAGAGAGTCTTGCCTCAGTAGTGGGGGATAACTCACTCTTCACAGATCACTGCTCCAATGCCACCTAACAAATATTAAAAGCAGGACCTGAAAAGATTAAACTGTTTCCAAGTAACTCAATAGCATCCCAGACAAAGCTCAAGAATTATATAGGAATATAGGGGCACCTGGGTGGCTCAGATGGTTAAGCGTCTGCCTTCGGCTCAGGTCATGATCCCAGGGTACTGGGATCAAGTCCCACATCGGGCTCCCTGCTAGGTGGGGAGCCTGCTTCTCCCTCTACCTCTGCCTCTCTCTCTCTCTGACTCTCATGAATAAATAAATAAAACATTAAAAAAAAAAGAATTATATAGGAATATAAAATAAGCCAGCACCAAACAAGCTGAAAATTACAATGCCTCTTATACAATAAAAACTTATAAGACAAATGAGGAAATACCACTCATAATGATAAAAAAAATAATCAATCCATTGAAACTTACCCTGAACTAATAAAGATGTTAGAATTAACAAACAAGTACATTAAAACAGTTATTGTAGCCCTATCCATATGTTCACAAAGTTAAGTAGAATATGGAAGATATAAAAAGGACCCAAACCAAAATTCTACAGATTCCAGTCACAATATGAGGAAAAATTCTCTGGATAGGATTATCTAGTAAGCATTGCAGAAGAAATGATTAGTGAACTTATAGAGAGGGCAATAAGATATTTAAATATGAAACAGAAAAGAAAAACAAATTTAAAATAAATAAAAATTAATAGAAATCAGTAATCTGTGGGACAACTTCAAGAGGTTTAATATACTTATAATTTGAGGCTCCCAACTAGAGGAAGCATATGTAGAAATAGAAAAAAAATTCACATTTGAAAAAAAAAATGCTGACAATATTTAGATTTTTAGGAACATAGTTAAGAAACTCAAGGAAGGGCTGTTTTAATTACTAGGATTTATAACATATTTTGCAATCAGGAAGTGTGATGTCTCTAGCCTTGCTTTTATCTCTCAAGATTGCTTTGGTTATTCAGGGTCTTAGTTTCAAATGAATTTTAGAATTGCTTACTATCCCTTTAAAAATGTTTTAAATGGGAGGAAATATTTGCAAACCATATACCTAAAATGAGTTTAAAATCCAAAATATAAAAGAAACTCAAACAGTTCAATAACCAAAAAAAAAAAAAAAAAAAAAGACCTAATTTAAAAATGGACAAAAAACTTTAATAGACATTTCTCCAAAGAAAACATACAAATAGTCAACAGGTAAATGAAAAGGTAATCAATATCACTATGCATAAGGGAAATGCAAATCTGCTATGGAAAACAGTATGGAAGTTTCTCAAAAGATTAAAAATAGAATTCCTGGGACACCTGGATGGTTCCATCAGTTAAGCATCTGCCTTCAGCTCAGGTCATGATCCCAGGGTCCTGGGATTGAGTCCTTCATCAGGCTCCTTGCTCAGCCAGGAGCCTGCTTCTCCCTCTCCCTCTCCCTGCCACTCTGACTACTTGTGCTCTCTCTCTCTGTCAAATACATAAATAAAAATCTTAAATAAATAAATAAATAAATAAATAAATAAATAAATAAATAAAAATAGAGAATTACTATATGACCTAGCAATCCCATTTCTGGGTATATATTTAACAGAACTGAAATCAGAATTCAAAGAGATAGCTGCACTGCCATGATTACTGTGGCATTTTTCATAAAAAACAAGATATGGAAATAACTTAAAAGTCTATTGTTGGATGAATGGGATTAAAAAATGTGGGGGGCGCCTGGGTGGGTCACTTGATTAAGGACCTGCCTTCGCCTCAGGTCTTGATCCCAGGATCCTGGAGTGGAGTCCTGCATCACGCTCCTTGCTCAGTAGGGAGTCTGCTTCTCCCTCTCCCCTCTCCCTTGCTCATGCTCTCTCTACATATATCAAATAAATAAATAAAACTTTTTTAAAAATGTGGTATATGCACACAATGTAATATTATTCAACCTTAAAAAAGAAAGAAGTCTTGCCACATGAGACAACATGGGTGAACCTGGAAGACATTATGCCAACTGAAAGCAGCTAGTCACAGGAAGATAAATACTGCATATTTACACTTAATATGAGGCATATAAAATAGTCAAACTCACAGGAGAAGGGAGTGGAATGGCATTTTCCAGAGGCTGAGAGAGGGAGAATGGGAGGTTGTTGTTTAACAGCTGAGGGACATTGCTCCAGTGGCTAAGCAGGAGGTGGAAACCTTGCGAAAGGTGTGGTCTCAGGACCCTCAGGGTCACAGAAAGACTGGGGGTGCCTGAGTGTGGCAGAGCTCCCAGGTATCAGAGCAGGGAATCCGGCTGCAAAGACAGAGCTGAGGAGTGGGCTCTCAGCCCAGAGTTGCCATAAACTGTGATCCGCAGCACAGTCGGGCCACTGCTCTTCAAGCAGGGACCCAATAAGTGGCAGATCCAGGAAGGATCTCCTTCCTCCCCTGGGAGGAGCAGCACGGGAGCGCACCACAGGAATCTGCTGGGTTTGGAGACTGCAAATAGGGTCATGTACCAGAGATAAAAATGCTCGGTCACAGGCAAGGTGAGCTCAAAGTGGGGCCAGAGACCAGGGAGACAGGAGTGATTGACTGCTTTTCTCTGGGGGCTCACTGAGGAGTGGGGCCCCAAGTTCTCAGCTCCTCTGGGGCCAGAGATTGGGAGGCTGCCATTTTCATTATCATCCTCCAAAGCTGTATGGAAAGCTTTCAGGGAAAAAAGCTACCGAGAGCAAACCCAACCAGATTACTTAGCCTGACCCCTGGCAAGGGTGGTGCAATTCCACCTTGGGCAAAGACATTTGAGAATGATTACAACAGGCCCCTCCCACAGATCAGTAAGAACATCCAGCCAAGAACAAGTTTACCAACCAATGAGAACTGCAAAACTCCAGCACTAGGGGAATGTAGCACATAAAATTCATGGCTTTTATCCCATGATTCTTTAGTCTTTCAAAGTAAATTTTCTTAATTTTCTTTATTTTTTTCTTTTTCATCTTTCCTTTTTCAACCAACATCTTATCTTACCAATTCCTTTTTAAATTTTTTTTATTTTCATTTTTACAGTCATATTATATCCCTTCATTCTATTTAACCTTATTTTTTTTTTGTATATATATAAGTTTTTTTTTTCTTTAAAATTTTTGGGTACAATTTCTTCTAACAGACCAAAATATACACTAAATCTCTAGTGAATGGCTTTGTTCTACTCTCCCACTTGATCACATTCTCTCCTTTTTTTAAAATTTTCTTTCTTTCTTTTTTCAACCAATGTCTTATCTTATTGATTCCTTCTTTAAAATCTTTTTGAATTTTCATCTTTATAGTCAAATTCCATCCCTTCATCATATTTATCCTTATTTTTGTATATATATATATATAAGTTTTTCTTTCTTTAAAATTTTAGGAGGCAGTTTCTTCTAACAGATGAAAATACAACCAAAATCTAGTGTGTGGCTCTGTTCTGTGCACCAGCTTGATCATATTCTTTTTGTTTTCTTTCTTCCCCTCCCTCCACCTCCCACACCAGTTTTGGGGTCTCTTCTGATTTGTTTAGTGTATATATTTCTGGCATCATTGTTACCCTTTTAGCATTTTGTTCTCTCATTCATCTATTCTTCTCTGAACAAAATGACAACCTGGAAAAATTCACCTCAGAAAAAAGAACAAGAGGCAGTACCAACTGCCAGGGACCTAATCAATATGGACATTAGTAAGGTGCCAGAACTAGAGTTCAGAATAATGATTATAAAGATACTAGCTGGGCTTGGAAAAAGCATAGAAGATACTAGAGAATCCCTTTCTAGAGAAATAAAAGAAGTAAACTCTAACCAAGTTGAAATCAAAAAGGCTATTAATGAGGTGCAATAAAAAATGGAGACTCTAACTGCTAGGATATATGAGGCAGAAGAGAGAATTAGTGATATAGAAGACCAAATGATGGAGAATAAAGAAGCTGAGAAAAAGAGAGATAAACAACTACTAGATCATGAAGGGAGAATTTGAGAGATAAGTGATACCATAAGATGAAACAATCTCAGAATAATTGGGATCCCAGAAGTAAAAGAAAGGGAAAGAGGGTCAGAAGGTATTTTGGAGCAAATTATAGCAGAGGAATTCCCTAACCTGGGCATCAAAATCAAAGAGGCACAGAGAACCCACCTTAAAATCAATAAAAATAGGTCAACACCTGATATCTAATAGTAAAACTTACAAGTCTCAGAGACAAAGAGAAAATTCTAAAAGCAGCTCAGGGTAAGAGGTCTATAGCCTACAATAGTAGAAACATTAGATTGGAAGCAGACCTATCCATAGAGACCTGGCAGGCCAGAAATGACTGGCATGATATATTCAGAGCACTAAACGAGAAAAGTATGCAGCCAACATTAATCCAGTGAGGCTGTCATTAAAAATAGAAGGAGAGTTAAAAAGCTTCCATGACAAACAAAAACTAAAAGAATTTGCAAACACCAAACCAACTCTACAAGAAATTGACTAAATTCATCTTTCAATAGTTATCCTGAATGTAAATGGGCTAAATGTACCAATCAAAAGACACAAGCTATCAGATTGGTTAAACAAACAAGACCCATCAATATGTTGTTTGCAAGAGACTCATTTTACACCCAAAGACACCCCCAGATTGAAAGTGACTGCATGGAAAACCATTTACCATGCTAATAGACATCAAAAGAAAGCTGGGGTGGCAATCCTTATATCAGACAAATTAGATTTTAAACTAAAGACTGTAATAAGAGATGAGGAAGGACACTATATCCTACTTAAAGGGTCTACCCAACAAGAAGATCTAACAATTGTTAATATCTATGCCTCTAACATGGGAGCAGTCAATTATATAAGCCAATTAATAACAAAATCAAAGAAACACATCGACAACAATACAGTAATAGTAGGGGAATTTAACACTCACCTCACTGAAATGTACAGATCATCTAAGCAAAACATCAATAAGGAAATAAAGGCTTTAAATGACACACTGGACCAAATGGGCTTCACAGATATATTCAGAACATTCCATACGAAAGCAACAAAATACACATTCTTCTCTAGTGCCCATGGAACATTCTCCAGATTAGATCACATCCTGGGTCACAAATCAGGTCTCAACTGGTACCAAAAGACTGGGATCATTCCGTGCATATTTTCAGAACTGATTGCTTTGAAACTAGAACTGAATCACAAGAGGAAAGTTGGAAAGAACTCAAATACATGGAGGCTAAAGATTATCCTACTAAAGAATGAATGGGTCAACCAAGAAATTAAAGAAGATATAAAAAAAATTCATGGAAACAAATAAAAATGAAAATACAACTGTTCAAAATCATTAGGATGCAGCAAAGGCTGTACTGAGAGGAAGGTATATAGCAAAAGAAGTCTTTCTCAAGAAACAAGAAAGGTCTCAAATACACAACCTAACCCTACACCTAAAGGAGCTGGAGAAAGAACAGCAAATAAAGCCTAAACCCAGCAGGAGAAGAGAAATAATAAAGACCAGAGCAGAAATCAATGAAACAGAAACCAAAAGAACAGTAGAACAGATCAATGAAACTAGGAGCTGGTTCTTTGAAAGAATTAATAAGATTGATAAACCCCTGGCCAGACTTATCAAAAAGAAAAGAGAAATGACCCAAATCAACAAAATCATGAAGGAAAGAGGAGAGATCACAACCCACACCAAAGAAATACAAACAATTATAAGAACATATCATGAGCAACTATATGCCAGCAAATTAAACAATCTGGAAGAAATGGATGCATTCCTAGAGATGTATCAACTACCTAAACTGAACCAGGAAGAAATAGAAAACCTGAACAGACCTATAACCACTAAGGAAATTGAAGCAGTCATCAAAAATCTCCCAACAAACAAGAGCCCAGGGCCAGATGGCTTCCCAGGGGAATTCTACCAAACAATTAAGGAAGAATTAATACCTATTCTTCTGAAACTGTTCCAAAAAATAGAAACGGAAGGAAAACTTCCAAATTCGTTTTATGCGGCCAGCATTACCTTGATCCCCAAAACAGACAAAGACCCCATCAAAAAGGAGAATTACAGACCAATATCCCATTTTGAACATGGATGCAAAAATTCTCAACCAAATACTAGCCAATAAGATCCAACAGTACATTAAAAGGATTATTCACCTCGAATTTGTGGGCTTCATTCCTGGGCTACAAGTTTGGTTCAACATCCGCAAATCAATCCATGTGATGCAATACATTAATCAAAGAAAGAACAAGAACCATATGATCCTCTGAATAGATGCAGAAAAAGCACGTGGCAAAGTACAGCATCCTTTCTTGTTCAAAACTCTTCAGAGCATAGGGATAGAGGGTACATACCTCAATATCATAATAGCCACCTTTGAAAAACCCACAGTGAATATCATTCTCAATGGGGAAATACTGAGAGAGCTTTCCCCCTAAGGTCAGGAACACAGCAGGGATGTCCACTAGCACCACTGCTATTCAACCTAGTACCAGAAGTCCTAGCCTCAGTAATCAGACAACAACAACAAAAAAAGACATCTGAATTGGCAAAGAAGAAGTCAAACTCTCACTCTTTGCAGATGATATGATACTTCATGTGGAAAACCCCAAAGACTCCACCCCAAAACTGCTAGAACTCATACAGGAATTCAGTAAAGTGGCAGAATATAAAATCAGTGCACAGAAATCAGTTGCATTTCTATACACCAACAACAAGACAGAAGAAAGAGAAATTAAGGAGTCGATCCCATTTACAATTGCACCCAAAACCATAAGATACCTAGGAATAAATCTAACCAAAGAGACAAAGAATCTGTACTCAGAAAACTATATAGAATACTCATGAAAGAAACTGAGGAAGACACAAAGAAATGGAAAAACGTTCCATGCTCATGGATTGGAAGAACAAATATTGTGAAGATGTCAATGTTATCTAGAGCAATCTACACATTTAATACAATCCCTATCAAAATACCATCAACTTTTTTTCAAAGAAATGGAACAAATAATCCTAAAATTTGTATGGAATCAGAAAGACCCCGAATAGACAGAGGAATGTTGAAAAAGCAAAGCAAAGCTGGTGGCACCACAATTCCAGACTTCAAGCTCTATTACAAAGCTGTCATCATCAAGACAGTATGGTACTGGCACAAAAACAGACACATAGATCAATGGAACAGAATAGAGAGCCCAGAAATGGACCCTCAATTATATGGTCAACTAATCTTTGACAAACAGGAAAGAATGTCCAATTGAAAAAAGACAGTCTCTTCAACAAATGGTGTTGGGAAAATTGGACAGCCACATGCAGAAAAATGAAACTGGACCATTTTCTTACACCACACACAAAAATGGATTCATAATGGTTGGAAGGTCTAAATGTGAGATAAGAGTCCATCAAAATCCTAGAGGAGAACAGAGACAGCAACCTCTTTGACCTCAGCCGCAGCAACTTCTTCCTAGAAATATCACCAACAGCAAGGGAAACAATGGCAAAAAATGAACTATTAGGACTTCATCAAGATAAAAAGCTTTTGCACAGCAAAGGAAACAGTCAACAAAACCAAGAGCCAACCGACAGAATGGGAGAAGTTATTTGCAAATGACATATCAGATAAAGGGCTAGTATCCAAAATCTATAAAGAACTTATCAAACTCAACACCCAAAGAACAAATAATTCAATCAAGAAATGGGCAGAAGACATGAACAGACATTTTTCCAAAGAAGACATCCAAATGGCCAACAGACACAGGAAAAAGTGCTCAACATCACTCAGCATCAGGGAAATCCAAATCAAAACCTAAATGAGATACCACCCCACAGCAGTCAGAATGGCTAAAATTAACAAGTCAGGAAACAACAGATGTTGGCGGGGATGTGGAGAAAGGGTAACTCTCCTACACTATTGTTGGGAATAATAACAATAATGATATCATTAATTAACTGGACAAGAAAAATGAATGAATAATAATAATAATAATGAATAATAATAATATGAATAAGAGTTTTGATCAAGAAAGGATGCTGTACTTTGCCACGTGCTTTTTCTGCATCTATTCAGAGGATTATATGGTTCTTGTTCTTTCTTTGATTAATGTATTGTATCACATGGATTGATTTGCGGATGTTGAACCAAACTTGTAGCCCAGGAATGAAGCCCACAAATTCGAGGTGAATAATCCTTTTAATGTACTGTTGGATCTTATTGGCTAGTATTTGGTTGAGAATTTTTGCATCCATGTTCAAAATGGGATATTGGTCTGTAATTCTCCTTTTTGATGGGGTCTTTGTCTGTTTTGGGGATCAAGGTAATGCTGGCCGCATAAAACGAATTTGGAAGTTTTCCTTCCGTTTCTATTTTTTGGAACAGTTTCAGGAGAATAGGTATTAATTCTTCCTTAATTGTTTGGTAGAATTCCCCTGGGAAGCCATCTGGCCCTGGGCTCTTGTTTGTTGGGAGATTTTTGATGACTGCTTCAATTTCCTTAGTGGTTATAGGTCTGTTCAGGTTTTCTATTTCTTCCTGGTTCAGTTTAGGTAGTTGATACATCTCTAGGAATGCATCCATTTCTTCCAGATTGTTTAATTTGCTGGCATATAGTTGCTCATGATATGTTCTTATAATTGTTTGTATTTCTTTGGTGTGGGTTGTGATCTCTCCTCTTTCCTTCATGATTTTGTTGATTTGGGTCATTTCTCTTTTCTTTTTGATAAGTCTGGCCAGGGGTTTATCAATCTTATTAATTCTTTCAAAGAACCAGCTCCTAGTTTCATTGATCTGTTCTACTGTTCTTTTGGTTTCTGTTTCATTGATTTCTGCTCTGGTCTTTATTATTTCTCTTCTCCTGCTGGGTTTAGGCTTTATTTGCTGTTCTTTCTCCAGCTCCTTTAGGTGTAGGGTTAGGTTGTGTATTTGAGACCTTTCTTGTTTCTTGAGAAAGACTTCTTTTGCTATATACCTTCCTCTCAGTACAGCCTTTGCTGCATCCCAATGATTTTGAACAGTTGTATTTTCATTTTCATTTGTTTCCATGAATTTTTTTTTACATCTTCTTTAATTTCCTGGTTGACCCATTCATTCTTTAGTAGGATAATCTTTAGCCTCCATGTATTTGAGTTCTTTCCAACTTTCCTCTTGTGATTCAGTTCTAGTTTCAAAGCAATCAGTTCTGAAAATATGCACGGAATGATCCCAGTCTTTTGGTACCAGTTGAGACCTGATTTGTGACCCAGGATGTGATCTAATCTGGAGAATGTTCCATGGACACTAGAGAAGAATGTGTATTCTGTTGCTTTGGGATGAAATGTTCTGAACATATCTGTGAAGTCTATTTGGTCCAGTGTGTCATTTAAAGTCTTTATTTCCTTGTTGACCTTTTGCTTTGTTGATCTATCCATTTCAGTGAGGAGGGTGTTAAAATCCCCTACTATTATTGTATTGTTGTTGATGTGTTTCTTTGCTTTTGTTATTAATTGGCTTATATAGTTGGCTGCTCCCATGTTGAGGGCATAGATATTAACAATTGTTAGATCTTCTTGTTGGGTAGACCCTTTAAGTAGGATATAGTGTCCTTCCTCATCTCTTATTACAGTCTTTGGTTTAAAATCTAATTTGTCTGATATAAGGATTGCCACCCCAGCTTTCTTTTCATGTCCATTAGCATGGTAAATTGTTTTCCACCCCCTCACTTTCAGTCTGGAGGTGTCTTTGGGTCTAAAATGAGTCTCTTGCAGACAGCATATCGATGGGTCTTGTTTTTTAATCCAATCTGATATTCTATGTCTTTGATTGGGGCATTTAGCCCATTTACATTCAGGGTAACTACTGAAAGATATGAATTTAGTGCCATTGTATTGCCTGTAAAGTGACTGTTACTGTATATTGTCTGTGTTCCTTTCTTGTCTATGTCGCTTTTAGGCTCTCTCTTTGCTTAGAGGACCCCTTTCAAGATTTCTTGTATGGCTGGTTTTGTGTTTGCAAATTCCTTTAGTTTTTGTTTGTCCTGGAAGCTTTTTATCTCTCCTTCTATTTTCAATGACAGCCTAGCTGGATAGAGTATTCTTGGCTGCCTATTTTTCTCATTTAGTGCTCTGAATATATCATGCCAATCCTTTCTGGCCTGCCAGGTCTCTGTGGATAGGTCTGTTCCCAATCTAATGTTTCTACATTTTAAGTAACAGACTTCTTGTCCTGAGCTGCTTTCAGGATTTTCTCTTTGTCTCTGTGAGACTTGAAAGTTTTACTATTAGATGTTGGAGTGTTGACCTATTTTTAATGATTTTGAGGCAGGTTCTCTGTGCTTCCTGGATTTTGATGCCTGTTTCCTTCCCCAAACTAGGGAAGTTCTCTGTTATAATTTGCTCCAATATACCTTCTGCCCCTCTCTTTCTTTTTTCTTCTTCTGGGATCCCAATTATTCTAATGTTTTGTCTTATGTTATCACTTATCTCTCGAATTCCGCCCTCATGATCCAGTAGTTGTTTATCTCTCTTTTTCTCAGCTTATTTTTTCTCCATCATTTGGTCTTCTATATCACTCATTCTCTCTTCTGCCTCATTTATCCTAGCAGTTAGAACCTCCATTTTTTATTGCACCTCATTAATAGCCTTTTTTATTTCAACTTGGTTAGATTTTAGTTCTTTTATTTTTCCAGAAAGCGATTCTCTAGTATCTTCTATGCTTTTTTCAAGCCTGCTAGTATCTTTATAATCGTCATTCCAAACTCTACTCCTGATATTTTACCCATATCCGTATTGATTAGGTCCCTGGCAATCGGTACTGCCTCTTTTTTTCCTTTTTTTAAGGTGAGTTTTTCCGTCTTGTCACTTTGTCCAGAGGACAATAGATGAATGAGAGAACAAAATGCTAAATGGGTAACAACGACCCCAGATAAACATACATTAAACAAATCAGAAGAGACCTGAAACTGGAGAAAAATAAAGTGAAAGAAAAAAAAATGATCAAATATGATCAGGCCGGTGAATAGATCAGTGCCACACACTAGATTTTGGGCATATTTTGGTCTGTTAGAAGAAACTGCCTCCCAAAATTTTAAAGAAAGAAAAACTTATATATGTATAAAAATAGGGGTAAATATAATGAAGGTATGGAATATGACTCTAAAGATGAACATTATAAAAGATTTTATAAAGGGAATTGATAAGAAGTTGGTTGAAAAAAGAAAGAGAAATTAAGAAAAAAAAAAAGGGAGAGAATGTGATCTGGCAGGAGACTAGAACAAAGCCATACACTAGAGATTTAGGGTATATTTTGGTCTTTCAGAAGAAACTGTATCCCAAAATTTTAAAGAGAGAACAACTTATATATACACGAAAAATAAGGTTAACTACAATGAGGGGATAGAATATGACTCTAAAAATAAAGAAAGATTTTTGAAAAAGGGATTTATAAGATGTTGGTTGAAAGGGGAAAAAGAAGAACTCAAAAAAAAATAGAAAAAGAAAATTAAATGAATTAACTTTGACAGACTAAAGAATCGAGGCAGGGAAAGCCATGAATTCTATGTGCTGTATTCCCCTAATGCTGGAGTTCTGCCGTTCTCATTGATCGGTAAACTTGGTCTTGGCTGGCTGTTCTTGCTGATCTTCTGGGGGAGGGGCCTGTTGCCGTGGTTCTCAAATGTCTTTGCTGCAGGCGGAATTGCCCCATCCTTGCCCGGGTCCGAGCTAAGTAATCTGCTTGGGTTTGCTCTTGGGAGCTTTTGTTCCCTACAAGCTTTCTGTACAGCTTTGGAGGAAGAGACTGAAAATGGTGGCCTCCCAATCTCCACCCCAGAGGAGATGAGAACTCGGGGCCCCACTCCTCAGTGAGCCCCCAGAGAAAAGCAGTCAATCACTCCCATTTCTCCAGTCTCTGGCCGCAATCCCTGCTCACCTGGTCTGTGACGGAGCATTTCTATCTCTGGCACCCGACCCTGTTTGGAGTCTCCAAACCTAGCAGAGTCCTGCGGTGTGCTCCCATGCCGCTCCTCCTGGGGGAGGAAGGGGAGTCTCCCCGGATCTGCCGCTTGTTGGGTCCCTGTCGGAGGAGCAGGGGCCCTGACTGTGCCACGGATCATGGTTTATGGCAACCCCGAGCTGAGAGCCCACTCCTCGGCTCCGTCTCTGCAGCCGGCTTCCCCGCTCCGATACCTGGGAGATCTGCCACACTCAGTCACCCCCAGTCTTTCTGTGACCCTGAGGGCCCTGAGACCACACCTTTCCAGCAAGGTTTCCACCTCCTGCTTAGCCACTGGAGTGATGTCCCTCAGTGGAGCAGACTTCTAAAAGTTCCAATTTTGTGCTCAGCTGCTCTATCACTTGCCGGTAGTGGCTGATGGAGGCCCCACCCCCCGCCATCTGTCTTCCTGAATTTCCCCTTGGATTCACTTCTCCGCATGTCCTACCTTCCAGAAAGTGGTCACTTTTCTGTTCAGAGAGTTGCTGCTATTCTTTTCTTTGATCTCCTGTTAAGTTTGTAGGTGCTCAGAATGGTTTGATCCCTAGCTAGCTGAATTCCTGGGACCAGACAAAATTAGGTCTCCTAGTCCTCCACCATCTTGCTCCTCCCCCAACCATTTTCTTTTTAAAAAGCACATAAGTTTTGAACAGATACTTTACCAAAGAAGATATATAAAGATGTTCATCATTAGTTATTAGAAAACTAAAATTAAGTGTGCTTGGGTGGCTCAGTCGGTTAAGCATCTGCCTTCAGCTCAGGTAATGATCCCAGGGTCCTAGGATTGAACCCCATGTCTCTGGCTCCCTGCTCAGTGGGGAGCCTGCTTCTCCCTCTCCCTGCCCAGCCTAGCTCTTACTCGCTTTCTCAATCTCTCTATCTCTTGATATATTTCTCTCTCTCAAATAAATAAAATCTTAAAAAAAAAATAAAAATAAAATTAAAGCCACAGTGACCTACTACTACCCATGTATTAGGATTGTTAAAAGTAAAAAACACTGATCATATCAAGTACTAGCAGCTTTGTTTGTATTAGCCCAAACTGGAAATAACCAGAACATCCAATAACAGGTGAATCAATAAAAAGTTTGATATATTAGTTTGGTATATTAGTATTATAGAATACTACTCAGAAATCAAAACTAATGAGTTCTTGATACATGCTACAACTTGGATAATTCTCTAAATAATTATGCTGACTGAAGCAATCAAACAAACAAACAAAAATTTTAAGTACATATACTCTACAAATCTCCTATATACATTTCTACAAAATGAAACCTAATCTCTCGGTGAGAGAAAGTAATTCAGTGGTTGCTTGGGGATAAAATGGACAGAGGGGAATTACTAAGGGGATGACAAAAATGTAGGGTGATGGATATGTTAATTACCTTGATTCTGTCAATGGTTTCTCCCTGTATACATATGTCAAAATTTATTAAATTTTATAATTTAAATAGGCACACTTTATTGCTTGCCAATAAAATATCAAAAGAAGCTCTTAATTTTAAGATTCTGTTCATCAGAAAACATCACAGAGAAGGTTGAAAGAAGAGAAAAGAAAGCTATGGACTTGTTTAATTAGCACTAAGTGTTATCATTAACATGATAATTTCCAGCTGGAGGTGCAGAGGCTTCCCACAGGCAAATGGCTGAACCAGCTCTGGGGACTGCAAACTAAAGGCCTGAAAGATTGCAGTGAACACCCGTGTTTCATTATGGTTAACAAGAGAAAACAATGAGGAGAAAGGAAAATGAAAATGTTCATTTTGATGCAATAATCCCATTAACTTTTCTTCTGTGTTCTTGCTCCAGAAAATTTATGCTAAAGGTTTAAACCTTCCTGTGATGTCCAAAGCTAAAGGAATATTACCATCATGTGTTTGCCAAATGTTGGTCCATCCAGAAGATAAATAATACAGTTTTTTGTCTGAATATTTTATACTAGTTTTAATTGAAAATATTTATTCAATGTATAGAATAATTTTCTATTAGGAATTATATAACCTATAATTAATGATTAAATATTAAAATGGATTAAAAATATTTGAGAATTACAACTATCACGACAAGAAGTCTGTTACTTAAAATGTAGAAACATTAGATTGGGAACAGACCTATCCACAGAGACCTGGCAGGGGGAGAGAGAGAGAGAGCACACAAGCAGCGGGAGTGGCAGGCAGAGGGAGAAGCAGGCTTCCTGCTGAGCAAGGAACCTGATGTGGGACTTGATCCCAGGACCCTGGGATCATGACCTTAGCTAAAGGTAGATGCTTAATTGACTGAGCCACCCAGGCATCCCTACATATGGTACTATAAATATGCATAGTTTTTTTGGAAGAATTAAATGTGCTTCTTTTTATACTTAATATTTGTGGCCTACTGGAAGTGAGTTATAGAAGCCACCGAGTATCATGTAATTTCTGTTCCAGGAATTTTATTTTGACCATTCTATGATAACATTATGGGACTCAGAAAATATCTCAGTTTGTGTTAACTGAAGTACAATACTTGAAAACTTTTAGGTAAATATGAAAACAGTGATTTTCAAATTTGGTGATTTGGGTAATTAATATATTTTAAGTCACCTATGAAAAATGCTAAATAATGAGGATGATTTGAAAATATTGAGTGAATATTGCACCTTTCCCACACTGGCTTAACTTTAGCACTCAGGATACATGACATTTTAATACAAAGTACATTACATAGGTGCCTGTTGGCATGGAGAATTCACTAACAAAACATTATGTGAATTAACAACTCTCAGTCCACAATAAGATATGGGTCCTCCATAGATTTGGTATTCTCAAGTATGTTCTTTTCTTCACAGTAGAAAATATAAAGCAATGCTTTCTTCACTTTAGACTCTACTGAAATAATCCCCCCAAAAGGTGGTATTTTCTTCATAAAAATTTATATCATCACCATTATTGTTTAGATCCTCAAGGTCTCTCATCTAGATACTACAATAAATTTCTGACTTATTTTTGAACTCTGATTTCTCTCCTTATCCTCACAAATTCATCCCAAAACATAATTCTAGTTCTTTCACTTCTGTGTTCAGCTTTTCACTATTTTTAATGGTTCCCCATGTGTACCTACACTTCTTTCGTCTAAATTCATTAGTTTATCACTGAAAGCCACCCTTGACATCGTACCTTTCCCACACTTCCATTATCCTAGTCATTTTATAGCATTTGCAAAGTTCAAGTGTTATGTTGCTGCCACATCATTTCTGATTTTTCCCCACATTCTTCCACTGACACACATTTCTCGTGTTGTCCATTTAAATGGAAAACTGTCTTTTCTTTTCCATCTCCCACTATTGACCGTGCTCATCCTTCACAAATCAGCTCAAATGTTACCTCCTTTAGGTTTCTTTCCCGACCATCCTGACCAAACATGAATTTTTTCCTCTGAAATTTGAAAGTCATACATATTTCAGGTCTCTTATGGCATGTGACAATCTCACCCTTGTTCAATAATTATTTTGTGTTCTTATCTATGCTACCAGCTGATGAGGAGAGACACCATATGTTTATGCTCCCATAGTGCTCACATCAGGACATATGCTGAATAGAGAGTAAGTTACTGCTAATTGAATACATACATTCATGGTCACGCTAAAGAATGAAACCATTTCTATTTATTGAAAACATGAAAACAACTTCATATCCAGTGTTCTTTCTGCTTTTTCCTTCCCCTGACATCCTACAGAAAGTAGCTTGAAGCAGTTTTGCAATTTTCTAACTAAGAAATAATTCATACATAGGCTTTTTCTTATTACTTCACATAACCCACTTTGTAGAATTCTGAGCTTTCATTATGAATCAAAGTTCAAGGTTTTTGAATTTATGGGGAAAATGGTATTGGGGATTATATGACAAAATCAATGCATAGCCAGCCTTTAAAATAGCATTTTATAAACTACATAATTTTACATTTGTGCTAATTCATTCCATCTTCTTTTTCTTAGAACTACTTAAGATAGGTTACTATTTTTCATATTATAGGAGATTTATCACATTAATTTTTAAGACATAAGATACCTCTTATGAAAGCTTAATAAATAAATAAATAAATAAATAAGCAGACCTTCTCATTTCAATTCAGGAACACTGATGACAAGTAGAATAAACCCCCAATACATACACACACACACACACACACACACAAGCACAATTACTTGAAACATTGGGTTTTAGATAATAATATCAAAGTGTACACAATAACCTACATGTATAATATTAGTGTCTTTAAAATTATATTGCATGATATGGAAACTTGAAATAATTTGAATAATGTATATATATAGCTTTGGGAGGGAGTCAGATTTATTTTATTGTCATTCACCCAGAAAGTTGAAAGCCAGTTTGCAAAGAAGAATACTGAACTCAAATATAATGTGATTGAAAAACCAGGGAAAAGAAAACATTGTAAGTTGCCTTAATTGAATACTTATTTAGGTAGGTATTAGGCTAAAACTTAGAAGCTGAACATTATACGCAGGACAACACTGTAAATGGGAAATTTTGGAGCCTTTTATTTATTTTTTTTTTTGAAAAGTTAGGCATAATCTTACTACTTACCTTCTCAGAATGTTAAATCAAATTCTTCTCTCTTTAGCTGCTTCCTTAAAATATTCTCCCCCTCACTGACACTAATGGCCACATATACATAGTCATTATTCTCACCATTATGACCCAAATAGCTTCTTAACCTGCCTTCAGCCTAGCCCCTGCCAACTCTCCCAGAGTGCATTATAAGCGATTGTTTAAAATTGCAAATGTGATAGACATTTCCTTAAATGTTTTAATAAATGTCCATCTTCATCAAAATGAACTCCAAAGTCATCCTGGAATACAAAGCCTTTCATGACCTCAGTTGTACCTACATTATTCAGCCTCAATTTTTATCATTCTTTGATTTTGTTTGAGCAGTTCAAAAATATGTATCCCACCTGATCCCAAATAGCTTTTTGACTATTTTATTTTCTAAAGAGTTAGAAAACAGCTCTACACTTGGCCAAAAAGAGCTAGTACTAACAAGTGATCTTTCTCTGAGGGAGTCCATTAACGTATTTTAACTTATGATAGGTTAAAAACAAACAAACAAACAAACAAACAAACAAAAAAAAACCTTAATATGTTCTGTTGAGACAAGCATAGTAAAAAAAAAATAATGAAAATTCAATAGTTCATTTTTTTACAAATATATGTTAAGGACATATGATAGATCAAGCACAAATCCTAAAAGATTTAGGATTCTAAGACCAAAGAAACAGTCCTTAAGAAACCACATCTCTAAGGACAGAGAAGTTGGACTTCGTGGTCAGATAACAAAGCTAGTGCATTCAGAGGGATATTCCTGTGGAAACTTGGTGTTTCTTTCTTTCTTTTTCTTTCACAGCTTTAGCAATGGTTTTCTTGTCTAGTTTATTTCTTTACTTCATGTCACTTTGCTTTATTGTTGAATGTGGTTTGGTGATATTGAGAGAAACTAAGGCATTTTCTTTTCTTTTTTTTTTTTTAAGATTTTATTTATTTATTTGACAGAGAGAGACACAGCGAGAGAGGGAACACAAGCAGGCGGAGTGGGAGAGGGAGAAGCAGGCTCCCCGCTGAGCCGGGAGCCCGATGCGGGGCTCGATCCCAGGACCCTGGGATCATGACCTGAGCCGAAGGCAGACACTTAACGACTGAGCCACCCAGGCGCCCCGAAACTAAGGCATTTTCAATGGAAAGTGAAGATGGTCTTCTCAGCCCTTGTTGGGGTTAGAATAAGGATAGAAAGTTCAAGGTGAGGGCAGAAGGGAGGTAAGTGAAGACTCAAAACAGACCTAAACGTAGCTGTTAAGAGTGACAGGAGAGAAAGAGACTGTGGCACGAATTGAACTAGGGGTAGAATTAAAAAACAAGACAGAAAAGAAACAGAGGAACTCCCCAAATATATCACGGGCAGGAGACTTTGAAAGTAGAATGTAATTCAACCCTGAGCTCTCCTTGAAAAAAGAAAAAAAAAGCTCTCTGAAAACACAAAGTTCTCTTCCTGAATTCCTGATTTCACACAGAATTACCTGAAAAAAATTTTCAGGCACGGCTAGGCTTTCTATTTGGAGTATACAAAATATCTAAAGTAGGTCACTTTGAAATAATTCTTTATAAATGTCCTTCTAGCTCATTCAGAAATCACTATGATGCAAATATTATAATCATTGGTAATAGAATGTCAGTTGTTCAGAAGAGATATGTTTACCTTCCCCTGTGCCTGACCATATAAACACACTCTCTAAACTGAGGAGAGGAGGCAGGGAATCCAAGAAAAGTGATACTCCATTTGCTGACTTCTGAGCTGTGTTGTTTGTAGTTTACAAATTCATGTAATTTCATAGGAGGAATTTCACAGTTAGTAGAATGAGGAGGGAAGCAGATGGCATAATCATTTATTAAAAAAATCAGCCACCTTCTCATATATATGATAGCTTTTACTTCATTCTTTGGGATTTGCATTTTAAATGATTAAGGATCCAGTAAGACAGCATGAAACCTCATTAACAAAGATATATCTTCAGGCCTCTACCTGAAGGGAAAGAGGTGATTTTTCCACCTCAGAGCCCTCAGTTTAAATACCTGCTGATTTGTTTTATCTCTACTTACTTCAAAGTATTTCAGCCACATTAATGCAGCTTTTAACTATAGAAACCGACAGAATACAAAAGCAAGCTTTTAGCTACCTCCTAAAATAAACAAACCAGAAAATTTTTCACTTCTGAAGCGTCTACTTTCTGCAGCATCGTGTAATATATTAGTGGTTAACTAATGGCTTCTCTCGATACTAAGGTAAGAGGGGATAAACAGATCTCTGTGATTTTGCAGTTCATTATGAAAACTAACATAGCAGATTTGCTTTTAAACAGATGTGGTGAGTTTAACTGCCGCTTTGAAGTAAGATGCTGGCCGTGATACAGGGCGGTAGAGATCATATATTCTCGCAGTGCGTTTAGCAAAGGTGGTCTAATAATTAAGGTTTAATCAGAGCATGCTCCTGTGGCTTTCCCAATCACTGTTGAAGGTAATAATAGCATTATAGATTAGATAGCAAATTGCAACAAAGTTAGGCAACTGCATCATAAAAAGCAATATTGATGTGTGAAAGAATTAGGTAAACTTAGTCAATGAAGCATAACATCTCATTCATATTAACCTGAGCAGGGCCCTCACAGTGTCAGGCATTGATCCAATCATTTGCTTGCCTAAGTATTTTCTACCTTCTGTGCAGTGGCTTACCTCTTTTCTTCAACACCCGCTCTCTTCTTCAGAAATGCTTTTTGTTCTCTCTTTTACCGGGTAGGTCCTGAGAAAAAGAAGTGGGAGGCTCTTTTCAGCAAAAGAGTGTACTGAAGTAGTTAAAATTGCAGAATCCAGAAAAGCATCCCGAATCCCTGGGCTGTGTTTTCACCTGACTCACCCTAGAAAGGTTAATTTGGGCACGGTGATCCTACTGACTTTATAGTACTGTGGGATGTCTAAGATGCATAAACCCCTTAGCTGGTAGTTAGACTAAAGAAAAATGCTGGTGTGTGTGTGTGTGTGTGTGTGTACTTCTTATCCCAATGTGGATTATTTCCCAATCAACATTTTTCAGCTCAACTTCCATGATAAGCAATAGATGTTTTATATACAACAGTAAATATTTAAGCCAGTGAAAAGAATAGTTATTCTCAGAATGGAGAAGGAATGTTTGGTCTGGGTGAATGTGAGAAAATGAGAACAGAGCATTTGAGTGATGTGTATAGACTCCAGTGAGAAGGAGAAGTTTTCTATCCTGATCCCTGTAAAAAAGTAAAGAATTATTACCATGTCTCTCAATAATCTACCACATTAGATGATAAAAATGGCATCCCACAGAAACAGGTGCTCAAGAAGTTTCCCTTAATATATAAATTTCCTCTTATTTATCTGGGGTCAGGACCAGCAATCCCCAAATGCTGGGGGAAAATAAAAATGAGCCAGCTCTATTATGTTAAAGCTCAGAAATAATCTCCCATAAGTATTTTTTAAAATGTACTTTATCTATTCCAAAATGAAATAACTGGCTATTCAGGTGGATGACCATCCTGAATAAAATATAATTATTTTAATAAAAATGTTTCCCATATTTAATAAAAGTTTGATGTAACATTGAACATACAAAATAACAGCATTGGATAATTGGAAGAAAACATTAATTGAAAAGAAAATATATATTTAGGATTTTTTTTTTTCATCATGGAAATCAGTTCTGCCACCAGTCCATCACAGGAATTTTTGTAGAAAAATGTAAGAATGAACAGAGATTCTCATACGTTGGCTTTGTTTCGAACACTCTCTCTACATAGGAGGAAATATTGGGACAAAATAACCTACTTGCCTTTTGTCATATACAAAAGATTTGAGATCCTCAAATTTCTCATCATACTAAATGAAAATCAGTTTCTCATATTGAAATAAGGATGAGCAGATTGCATGTAACTTCCTTTCTAGTCAAAATTTCTCTGTGCCTTGATCCATGAGTACATATCTCTCACTTTCTTTTTCTCCATTCTCTCGCTTTCCCTCTCGTTCTCTCTAGATCTGTCTATCCACAAGACAGACAGAATGAAAACTACCAACCCCCCATTAATTACTTAAATAATTACATGCTCTTGTAATTTTTCTCATAGCTGTTTCATCTGCTAGATCTTTCACCTCCAGATGTTAATGTTTGTTGGAGTCTAAGGGTACATGATCTTTAAAGGACTTCTAAAATAATAGTGAACAAAGACAAGATGATTCAAGGTTGCTTCAAAGTTATAACTCAAAAAGTCTTTAGGTAATTAAAAAATGAGAACCTATACCTGAATTAATGAGAGCTGAGGAAATTGCATAAATAATTTTTAAAAATGTTGCCCTACTAATTCAGATATATGAAACAAAAGGGTTTTCCTTAAACAGGAAACATGTTTGATTTTTTTTCACATCAACTTATTCATCTCATATTTTCTTTTTTTTTTTTTATTTTCTCACTTCACTCATGAAATAGAGAATTTAATAGGGGGAAAAACAAGAAGTAGAATACATTTAGTACAGGAAAAGTATTAATTGCTTGAAAATGCAAAGTGAGGAAAGAAATCAATTGTGAGTAAACAGCACGGAATGAAACCTCTTGACCTTGTCAGACGCTTTATGGGAGAGACCCTTCAATCAGAAATGTGCTGATGCTAAATTATCACAGGATTTGATCTATCCTCTAATAACTGAAAACTCCCACTCCTGGAAGAGAACCAAATTTCTCAACAGCCACTAATTTTTCAAAGTAGAAATTTAGTACTGAGGAGTTTGTGCATTTATCCACTAAGATTTGTATTTGTATTTTATGGCCCATCACATTCAATATTAGGCTCTGATTGTAAATAGCCACATTGTGTTTTGAGATGCACTATTCTGTGATGTGCTATTGCAATTCTTTAAAAAGCCATATATAGTTTAACTTTTTACCTTAAGTATCATTCTTTTAAATATCACACTGTGTGAAAAACTAAACCATAAACAAAGATAAATGCCATTAACTGCAACACCAGTGTTGAATCTTAACTTGCCTACATCTTGCCTAGAAAGAAGATATTAACTTTGAATTCATCAGGCGTTTTTGTATAAGGATATAACATAAAGAGGAGAATATTTAACATTTTTATTCAAATGTTCCACTTAACTTTATATGTGCAATATGCTTGGTGTCACTTTATCATTAAACAATCTCTCATTCTAAGATTATTTCTGAATAATAAACGCATCTAAAGTAAATTTCAGAATTGATGGTCCATGTGACTATGTAAGGAAATGACCCAAGATGAGCTTACTGGGAACTAAAAATAACTAACCTAGAGATTTCTAAGGAATGTAAAATAACTTTTATTTGAAGCTCTAATCCTTTTGATGCTTCATTAATAGCTCTTTTCTACTCAGGTATGTATAATAACTTTAAGAGGTAAATAAGAGAATGTATGTCAAGGATAAAACCACTTTAGAGAAATAAAAAAATAAAATAATAAATAATATAATAATTATTTATTTAAATAAATAAATATTTAAATAAAAAAATAATGCTCAGCCTGGAATTAAAGGCAGAGTCTGAACAGTACTATTCCCTATTAATTGAAACACATCAAAAATATTTAAAATATTTAAAAATATTTTAAAAATATTTAAAAATAGGCATGTCTATGCATAAAACTTAGTTAACTGGAACACTCTTAATATTCATTCAACAGACTAATTTGAGCACTTACTAAGCACTAGGATTGTGCAAGATGTTAAAAGCACTATGATGAACATGCCAAAGTTTCTGCTCTCAAGAAACTTAGTGTGGGAGGCAGACAAGTCTGATAAATGCAGCAATTGCGTCCATGCCAAAGGGAGTGTAGAGGCTTCAGTCTGGGCTGTAGGAAATGGTTAGAGTTACTCTCAAGAAGTGACTTTCTCACTAACACTTGAAAAATCCTAAACGATTTTAAGCAGGAAATGACATGATCTTATTTGCTCTTTACACAGACAAAGAACTTCAAAGGAAAGACAAAAATGAATAGTGCTAACTCTTTGGGTCAAATGGTGACTTAAAAAAGTAATATGTAGAACAATCTTTTGGACCCATGACAAGATTAAGTTGCTTGGGAAGCCGCTTCCCAAACTAATAGTAATAGCGGTAGAGTGTAAACAGTCAAGGAAGGCTGTGCTGTTTTGTTCAAAATAAATGAGGACTCCTTGGTGCAACAATGTCTCCTGGTGTCTTCCCTGACAAATTCTACATATTTTCGTCATCTGAAACTATTCAGACAAATACCTGTAATTTCAGTCCAGTGTATACCTCCACACAACCTGACACTTTCTTAGCTGATGATGTGTTAGAATGCCAACTTCTGAGGAGAGGAATGGGCCGTTTTGGGGTAGAGACAAACCTGGACTTGATTGATGTATTTGGGGGATAATTTCTCAAAACTCCCAAATGATACTTTCTTATCCTCTTGAGAAACTTATAAAATAGGGATAATATTAATTCACAGGATTTTGAGAGGATTTAATTAGGAAACACATACTCTGGAACATAGGTTAAGCCAAATACATTTTTGTTTCTTTTTTTTCTCCACATATTTGATAAGAATCTGATTGAACTAATTAAACTTTTTTTTTTTTAATTTCAGCCTAACTGTATTTGTTTATTCAGTCAACCACCATTTATTTGGAGTGCGTCGAACAGTCCATTGAAATAGAGTAAGAAACTCCACTTTCACCAACTAGACTTGTAAACTACTGTAAATCCCTTTACTTCTTTGTAATTGAGTATACTCATTTGGGAAATAGGCACATTGAACCTGATGGTCCCTGGCATCCTTTCTTGTTACAAAAAGAACCATTCTTTATAAAATGATATGATAATTAATAGCATATTAAGCATCAGAAAACCAATGGAGGAGAAAAGCAAGTATTCATAGTAATGCAAAAACCCTTCCACAGTCTAGAAGTATCTATGAATGTATCTCAATGTCTGAGTGATAGGCTAAGACATATAATAAACTCAGAAATATGTCTTTTCAGAGGCAGCATACCACAAAGGATTTTACTTACCTGATTTTAATACTACAAAAAATTATTTTCTTTAAGATTTTATTTATTTATTTGACAGAGAGAGTGAGAGAGCAGCAAAAGAGCACAGCAGGGGGAGCAGCAGAGGGAGAGGGAGAAGCAGGCTCCAGGGAGCCCAGGTCAGGGCTCAATCCCAGGACCCCGAGATCATGACCTGAGCCAAAGGCAGACGCTTAGCCAACTGAGCCACTCAGGCACCCCCCCAAAAAATTCTTAATCTAATAATCAGGTAGGGTTATGATTGCCAGAAAAAATACAAGATGTCCAGTTAAATTTGAAGTTTAGATAAACAACATTTTAAAAGTATAACACATACAATATTTGGAACATATTTATACTGAAAAATTATTTTTATAATTTATTTATTTTTATTTATTTTTATAATTATTTCTTTTTATCCAAAATGCAGATTTAATTGCATATCCTATATTCCTTTAAACATAGCAACACTAATGGAGTTTACCAAATAAGTTATCTATACTTAACAATATGTTAAAAGTTTCTTTAATCTGCAAATTAATTAAGAAAGAGTAACTCTGGCCCAGGTAATTCATTCATCATTCATTCATTCATTATGTCAGAGAATCACAGATGTCAAGTCCTATACAAGGCATGGAGCAGTCAATCTTTAACAAATACAAGGGCATATCCTCATGAACTTCATAGAGATATATGTCATGGAGATAAATGCCACAAATAAAAAATGATTTTCAGTGGATATTGATGGTGCTTCCGGTTACCCTTTACTAAGAAACTAGTGCTAACTCTTAATCCTTATGAATAAGATAAAAAAAGTGTGATTGCCTGAAATTCTCCAATCGGCTTTATTATTAAATATACTCTAATGTAACACATTAAAAATAATTAACTAACCAAAATGACAGCATCCTAAATCCCTGGGAATTTTAGGAACAGGTTCATCTAGCAGTTATGGTCACAGCACTGTCCTACTTCTGTTTTGATCCTACTATGTTCTGATCCTACCAGACTCCAGGACGTTTCTGTCTCTCACAGCCTTCATTGTTGACCACAGATTGTTCCCGATCTTTACTTACTGACTCTAAGAACCACTGCAGTATGGAAGAAGGAAAAAAGAAGAAGAAGAAGAAGAAGAAGAAAGAAGAAGAAGAAGAAGAAGAAGAAGAAGAAGAAGAAGAAGAAGAAGAAGAAG
>NW_023270323.1:33163878-33376131 GCF_011800145.1 Mirounga leonina | reverse complement strand
AGAAGAAGAAGAAGAAGAAGAAGAAGAAGAAGAAGAAGAAGAAGAAGCCCTGTGTCTGTCACTGCAGGACCTTCCTGCTTTATATGTCTATGGGGGACACATTCTCTCTGTGTAAGAACCCTCTTCTATGAGCTGTGGCTATGGGAAAGTGTTCATAACCTCTTTGGCAGAAATAGTCGCTTCTTAGTTGGAATGTACTCTGGAAATTCAGTCAGCCCTTGCATAGTAGTAGGACTTTTCTTGTGAAACACTTACCTCTCACCACTTGTCTCTCCCGTATCACTGTCCTCAAACCCACCAGAAAAGGTAACTCATGATATTTAATACCTTTATGTCCAATGTCACAAACTTAAACCATACCTATCATCAAACACTTCCAAAAGGATTTAGAAATGGTACGTATGTTGTTAACCTTGACTATGCCCATTAAATAAATAATTAATGCTATTAATTCATACTAAAGAAAAGTCTCAAATTAAAACAACCAGAATATATATGCTTATGGGGAAAAGGCTATTATTTCATCAACTTGAAAACCATTTGAAAAAATATGGTAATAAATAATAATTTATTTTTTTCTGCTTGTATACTGACTGAGATATTATAGTAAAAATAGAAAATGAAATTTGTTTGGAAGAAAGAGATTTAGCCTATGCCTCTAAATAACTGTAAGACATTTAGAGAATTATTTAAGTTTCTTGGCTTCAGTTTTTCCATATACTAAGTAGAAAATAGGAATAGCAAGGAAGAGTGGAGGAGCAGTTTACTGTATATTCTAGATATTTCATCTAAGCCTAAATTGTATGCATTATATTTAGCAACAAAGGACCAGATTTATAAAAAGAAAATTATCTTCTTGGGAATGTGTGTGTGTGTGTGTGTGTTTAATCCATCTCAAGTACAATTCAAATGAATTAATTAAATATCTACTGAAGGCTAAATACATGTAAAGTATTGGTCTGGTATATTTGCATTGTTGTAGTATACTTTTCTCATTACTAACAGAAAATAAAGTGTATCCAAATCTCTTATTTAGGTGTTGGGAAGGCCATACTGCCCCCCACAGTTAGTAACGTTATTATAAAAGCACAGCCATAACAATAATCCACCAAAGAATATTTCAGTGACAGAAGAATATAACCTAGATGATCTCTCTTTACAGAGGAATCCAAAAATTGTTAATGGCTTCAACCCATCCACTGATACACCCTCAAATGAGTTGGAGACCTTGCCACCTCATTAACCTTATCAGTTCTGCAAGATGCTGCTCTTGGAATGATATTTAAACAGAACATAATTTTCTTGAGAATTCCTGGTCATAGAGGAAGTAAAACACTGGAGATGATGGGGAGGTGTCTAACACTCTTGTGATTATGGAATTCGGTAAAAATGAGCTTAAATAGCAGATCATTTTCTGAGTCTTGGGAGGATATACAGTCTCAGTATTTATTCCTCTTATTCCTTCACCTTGATTGTCTTTGGCTTCCTGTTTCTTGTTTCTGGAGCCCTCAGATCCTCATCTCATTCACGACTATTTTTACACAGTTTGATTCTCTGACCCCCACTTCTTGTCTGACCACCCTCTGTTAACCACCTGCTGCAGTGAAATAAATACTGATTTCTGCCTTTACCTGTTATAGGTTCCACATACTCTAATATTTCACACTTGCTCTCCTTCCCAAGTACCCTTCTTCAACATCCCAAATGATCAATCATTTCTGATATAAGTAATAAATGTGTCAACACTCTTTTTAAAGTGTTACATTTTCATTGCACTCACTGTGGTCAGAAGTAATTCCTCAGTATCCAGCATTGAAATTGCCTGTTTCAAAAGCCTCCACTACTCTATCCACACATCTGGGGAAACAGAGATAATTGCTGCATGTACGCTGATCTTGTCCTTAGAGCTTTTCACACATCAAGAGCAAGGCCACTTTTTCCTCATTAGTGCAGAAAACACCTGTCCACACATTGTGATTTTAAAAGCTGTGAGAAGATCTTAGTGCTTCTCCAACAATCTTTCCTCATCCCTGTAATTCCTTTAATTGGGAGAAAGCCTTTCATATGAAAAAAAAAAAATAAATGGCTGATATGAGATCATTTCCTAAGAAACGGATTCAAAAATTGAGATGAACTAGAAAATACAAGGATACTTAACAACAAGAACCTGAAGAAAAGGAGGGATATAAATGTGAGGATGCTTCATAGAAAGAGAATTTTAATTGGAGAAAAGGAAATTGAGAGCTGTGAGAAAATGATATCCTCTTCCATTTTTATGTTTTGCTTACTGCATACCCCACTTTGCTCTATGCCTGACATTGACTTCACTGCCAAAACCTCCTTTAACTCCTTTAACATAATTTATTTATTTATTTATTTATTTTATTTATTTTTTTATCCCCATACATTACATCATTAGTTCTAGATGCAGTGTTCCATGATTCATTGTTTGTGCATAACACCCAGTGTTCCATGCAGAATGTGCCCTCCTCAATACCCAACACCAGGCTAACCCATCCTCCCACCCCCCTCCCCTCTAGAATCCTCAGTTTGTTTTTCAGAGTCCATCGTCTCTCATGGTTCGTCCACCCTGATGATTTCCCCCACTTCATTCTTCCCCTCCCGCTACCTTCTTCTTCTTCTTTTTTTTTTCTTAACATATATTGCATTATTTGTTTCAGAGGTACAGATCTGAGATTCAACAGTCTTGCACAATTCACAGCGCTTACCAGAGCACATACCCTCCCCAGTATCTATCACCCAGTCACCCCATCCCTCCCACCCCACCCCCCACTCCAGCAACCCTCAGTTTGTTTCCTGCGATTAAGAATTCCTCATATCAGTGAGGTCATATGATACATGTCTTTCTTTGTTTGACTTATTTTGCTCAACATAATACCCTCCAGTTCCATCCACGTCATTGCAAATGGCAAGATCTCATTCCTTTTGATGGCTGCATAATATTCCATTGTATATATATACCACCTCTTCTTTATCCATTCATCTGTCGAAGGACAACTTGGCTTTTTCCACAGTTTGGCTATTGTGGACATTGCTGCTATAAACATTGGGGTGCACGTACCCCTTCGGATCCCTACTTTTGTATCTTTGGGGTAAATACCCAGTAGTGCAATTGCTGGATCATATGGTAGCTCTATTTTCAACTTTTTGAGGAACCTCTATACAGTTTTCCAGAGTGGTTGCACCAGCTTGCATTCCCACCAACAGTGTAGGAGGGTTCCCCTTTCTCCGCATCCCCACCAACATCTATCATTTCCTGACTTGTTAATTTTAGCCATTCTGACTGGTGTGAGGTGGTATCTCATTGAGGTTTTGATTTGGATTTCCCTGATGCTGAGCGATATTGAGCACTTTTTCATGTGTCTGTTGGCCATTTGGATGTCTTCTTTGGAAAAATGTCTGTTCATGTCATCTGCCCATTTCTTGATTGGATTCTTTGTTCTTTGGGTGTTGAGTTTGATGAGTTCTTTATAGATTTTGGATACTAGCCCTTTATCTGATATGTCATTTGCAAATATCTTCTCCCATTCTGTCGGTTGTCTTTGGTTTTGTTGACTGTTTCCTTTGCTTTGCAAAAGCTTTTTATCTTGATGAAGTCCCAATAGTTCATTTTTGCCCTTGCTTCCCTTGCCTTTGGCGATGTTTCTAGGAAGAAGTTGTTGCGGCTGAGGTCAAAGAGGTTGCTGCCTGTGTTCTCCTTTAGGATTTTGATGGACTCCTGTCTCACATTGAGGTCTTTCAACCACTTGGAGTCTATTTTTGTGTGTGGTGTAAGGAAATGGTCCAGTTTCATTCTTCTGCATGTGGCTATCCAATTTTCCCAAAACCATTTGTTGAAGAGACTGTCTTTGTTCCATTGGACATTCTTTCCTGCTTTGCCAAAGATGAGTTGACCATAGAGTTGAGGGTCCATTTCTGGGCTCTCTATTCTGTTCCATTGATCTATGTGTCTGTTTTTGTGCCAGTACCATGCTGTCTTGATGATGACAGCTTTGTAATAGAGCTTGAAGTCCAGAATTGTGATGCCGCCGGCTTTGCTTTTCTTTTTCAACATTCCTCTGGCTATGCAGGGTCTTTTCTGGTTCCATACAAATTTTAGGATTATTTGTTCCATTTCTTTGAAAAAAGTGGATGGTATTTTGATGGGGATTGCATTGAATGTGTAGATTGCTCTAGGTAGCATTGACATCTTCACAATATTTGTTCTTCCAATCCATGAGCATGGAACGTTTTTCCATTTCTTTGTGTCTTCCTCAATTTCTTTCATGAGTATTTTATAGTTTTCTGAGTACAGATCCTTTGTCTCTTTGGTTAGATTTATTCCTAGGTATCTTATGGTTTTGGGTGCAATTGTAAATGGGATTGACTCCTTAATTTCTCTTTCTTCTGTCTTGTTGTTGGTGTATAGGAATGCCACTGACTTCTGTGAATTGATTTTATATCCTGCCACTTTACTGAATTCCTTTATGAGTTCTAGCAGTTTTGGGGTGGAGTCTTTTGGGTTTTCCACATAAAGTATCCTATCATCTGCAAAGAGTGAGAGTTTGACTTCTTCTTTGCCAATTTGGATGCCTTTGATTTCTTTTTGTTGTCTGATTGCTGTGGCTAGGACTTCCAATACTATGTTGAATAGCAGTGGTGACAGTGGACATCCCTGCCGTGTTCCTGACCTTAGGGGGAAAGCTCTCAGTTTTTCCCCATTGAGAATAATATTCGCTGTAGTTTTTTCATAGATGGCTTTTATGATATTGAGGTATGTACCCTCTATGCCTATACTCTGAAGAGTTTTGATCAAGAAAGGATGCTGTACTTTGTCAAAAGCTTTTTCTGCATCTATTGAGAGGATCATATGGTTCTTGTTCTTTCTTTTGTTAATGTATTGTATCACATTGATTGATTTGCGGATGTTGAACCAACCTTGTAGCCCAGGGATAAATCCCACTTGGTCATGGTGAATAATCCTTTTAATGTACTGTTGGATCCTATTGGCTAGTATTTTGGTGAGAATTTTTGCATCCATGTTCATCAGGGATATTGGTCTGTAATTCTCCTTTTTGATGGGGTCTTTGTCTGGTTTGGGGATCAAGGTAATGCTGCCTCATAAAATGAGTTTGGAAGTTTTCCTTCCGTTTCTATTTTTTGGAACAGTTTCAGAAGAATAGGTATTAATTCTTCCTTAAATGTTTGGTAGAATTCCCCTGGGAAGCCATCTGGCCCTGGGCTCTTGTTTGTTGGGAGATTTTTGATGACTGCTTCAATTTCCTTAGTGGTTATAGGTCTGTTCAGGTTTTCTATTTCATTCTGGTTCAGTTTTGGTAGTTGATACATCTCTAGGAATGCATCCATCTCTTCCAGGTTATCTAATTTGCTGGCATAGAGTTGCTCATAATATGTTCTTATAATTATTTGTATTTCTTTGGTGTTGGTTGTGATCTCTCCTCTTTCATTCATGATTTTGTTGATTTGGGTCATTTCTCTTTTCTTTTTGATAAGTCTGGCCAGGGGTTTATCAATCTTGTTAATTCTTTCAAAGAACCAGGTCCTAGTTTTGTTGATCTGTTCTACTGTTCTTTTAGTTTCTATTTCATTGATTTCTGCTCTGATCTTTATGATTTCTCTTCTCCTGCTGGGTTTAGGCTTTATTTGCTGTTCTTTCTCCAGCTCCTTTAGGTGGAGGGGTAGGTTGTGTACTTGAGACCTTTCTTGTTTCTTGAGAAAGGCTTGTATTGCTATATACTTTCCTCTTAGAACTGCCTTTGCTGCATCCCAAAGATTTTGAACAGTTGTGTTTTCATTTTCATTGGTTTCCATGTATTTTTTTAATTCTTCTTTAATTTCCTGGTTGACCCATTCATTCTTCAGTAGGATGCTCTTTAGCCTCCATGTATTTGAGTTCTTTCCGACTTTCCTCTTGTGATTGAGTTCTAGTTTCAAAGCACTGTGGTCTGAAAATAGGCAGGGAATGATCCCAATCTTTTGGTACCGGTTGAGACCTGATTTATGACCTAGGATGTGATCTATTCTGGAGAATGTTCCATGGGCACTAGAGAAGAATGTGTATTCCGTTGCTTTGGGGTGGAATGTTTTGAATATGTCTGTGAAGTCCATTTGGTCCAGTGTGTCATTTAAAGTCTTTATTTCCTTGTTGATCTTTTGCTTAGACGATCTGTCCATTTCAGTGAGGGGGGTGTTAAAGTCCCCTGTTATTATTGTATTGTTGTCAATGTGTTTCTTTGCTTTTGTTATCAATTGCCTTATATAATTGGCTGCTCCCATGTTAGGGGCATAGATATTTACAATTGTTAGATCTTCTTGTTGGATAGATCCCTTAAGTATGATATAGTGTCCTTCCTCATCTCTTATTACAGTCTTTGGTTTAAAATCTAATTTGTCTGATATAAGGAATGCCACCCCAGCTTTCTTTTGGTGTCCATTAGCATGGTAAATGGTTTTCCACCCACTCACTTTCAATCTGGGGGTGTCTTTGGTTCTAAAACGATTCTCTTGCAGACAGCATATCAATGGGTCTTGTTTTTTAATCCAGTCTGTTAGCCTGTGTCTTTTGATTGGGGCATTTAGCCCATTTACATTCAGGGTAACTATTGAAAGATAGGAATTTAGTGCCATTGTATTGCCTGTAAGGTGACTGTTACCGTATATTGTCTGTATTCCTTTCTGGTCTATGTTGCTTTTAGGCTCTCTCTTTGCTTAGAGGACCCCTGTCAAGATTTCCTGTAGGGCTGGTTTTGTGTTTGCAAATTCCTTTAGTTTTTGTTTGTCCTGGAAGCTTTTTATCTCTCCTTCAATTTTCAATGACAGCCTAGCTGGATATAGTATTCTTGGCTGAATATTTTTCTCATTTAGTGCTCTGAATATATCCTGCCAGTCCTTTCCGGCCTGCCAGGTCTCTGTGGATAGGTCTGTTGCCAGTCTAATGTTTCTACCCTTGTAGGTTACATATCTCTTCTCCCGAGCTGCTTTCAGGATTTTCTCTTTGTCTATGAGACTCGTAAGTTTTACTATTAGATGTCGGGGAGTTGACCTATTTTTATTGATTTTGAGAGGGGTTCTCTGTGCTTCCTGGATTTTCATGCCTGTTTCTTTCCCCAAATTAGGGAAGTTCTCTGCTATAATTTGCTCCATTATACCTTCTGGCCCTCTCTCTCTTTCTTCTTCTTCTGGGATCCCAATTATTCTAATGTTCTTTCGTCTTATGGTATCGCTTATCTCTCGAATTCTGCCCTCGTGATCTAGTAGTTGTTTATCTCTCTTTTTCTCAGCTTCTTTATTTTCCATCATTTCATCTTCTATATTACTGATTCTCTCTTCTGCCTCATTTATTCTAGCACTTAGTGCCCCCATTTTTTATTGCACCTCATTAATAGCCTTTTTGATTTCTACTTGGTTGGATTTTAGCTCTTTTACTTCTCCAGAAAGGGTTTCTCTAATAACTTCCATACTTTTTTCAAGCCCAGCTAGTATCTTTAAAGTGATGATTCTGAACTCTAGATCTGACATCGTACTAATGTCCGTATTGAGTAGGTCCCTGGAAGTTGGTACTACCTCTTGTTCTTTTTGTTGAGGTGATTTTTTCCATCTTGTCATTTTGTGCAGAGGAGAATAGGTTAATGAGAGAATAAAATGTTAGCAGAGTAACCACGTCCCCAGAAAATATACTCTAAACAAATCAGAAAAGACCTGAAGCAGTGGGATAAGAAAGGGAAAGAGAGAAAAAAGAAAAAGATAAAGATAAAAACAAAAACAAACAAAACAAAACAACAACAACAACAAAAAAAAAAAAACCAGAATGTGATCAAATATGATCTATATGGTATATAGATCAGTGCCACACACTAGATTTAGGGTGTATTTTGGTCTTTTAGAAGAAAGTGCCTCCCAATATTTTAAAGAAAGAAAAACTTATATATGTACAAAAATAAGGATTGATATGATGAAGGGATGGAATATGACTGTAAAAATGGAAATTATAAAAAATTTTATAAAAGGAATTGATAAGAAGTTGTTTGAAAAAAGAAAGAAGAGGATTTAAAAAAAGAAAAAAGAAAAAGAAAAAAAAAGGGAGAGGATGTGATCAGGCAGGGGAATAGAAAACACCACATACTAGAGATTTAGGGTATATTTTAATCTGTTAGAAGAAACTATCTCAAAATTTTAAAGAGAGAACAACTTATATATATAAGCCAAAAATATGGGTAACTAATATGAAGGGATAGAATATGACTCTAAAAATGAAAAATAAAAATTTTTTTAAAGGGATTGATAAGATGTTGGTTGAAAAAGGGAAAAAGAAAAATTCAAAAAGAAATAAAAAGACAAAAAGACAGTTAAAAAAAAATTAACTTTAAAAGACTAAAGAATCATGGTAAAAAAGCCGTGAATTCTATGTGCAGTATTCCCCTAGCGCTGGAGTTCCGCCGTTCTCATTGATCGGTAAACTTGGTCTTGGCTGGCTGTTCTCGCTTATCTTCTGGGGAAGGGCCTGTTGCCGTGGTTTCCAAATGCCTCTGCCGGAGGCAGAATTGCTCTGCCCTTGCCCCCTCCCAGCTAAGTAATCTGCTTGGGTTTGCTCTCCAGGGCTTTTGTTCCCTGCAAGCTTTCCGTACAGCTTTGGAGGCGGAGAATGAAAATGGCGGCCTCCCAATCTCCGCCCCGGAGGAGCCGAGAACTCGGGGCCCCGCTCCTCAGTGAGCCCCCAGAGAAAAGCCGTCAGTCACTCCTGTCTCCCCGGCCTCCGGCTGCACTCCGTGCTCACCCGGCCTGTGACCGTGTGTTTCTATCTCTGGCACCCGACCCCGCGTGGAGTCTCCAAACCCAGCAGATCCCTGCGATGCACTCCCGCGTGGCTCCTCCCGGGGGAGGAAGGTGAGTCTCCCCGGATCTGCCGCTTGTTGGGTCCCTGCTGGAGGAGCAGGGGCCCGACTGTGCCGCGGATCACGGTTTATGGCAACCCCGAGCTGAGAGCCCGCGCCTGGGCTCCGCCTCTGCAGCCGGCTTCCCCGCTCCGATACCTGGGAGCTCTGCCACACTCAGGCACCCCCGGTCTTTCTGTGACCCCGAGGGTCCTGAGACCACACTGTCCTGGAGGGGTTCCACCCCCCGCTTAGCCACCAGAGTGACATCCCTCAGCGGAGCCGACTTTTAAAAGTTCCGATTTTGTGCTCCGCGGCTCAATCACTTGCCAGAAGCGGCCGACGGAGGCCCCTCCCCCGCCGTCTATCCTCCCGAATATCGGTTTCACTTCTCCGCACGTCCTACCTTCCAGAAAGTGGTCGCTTTTCTGATGAGAGAGTTGTTGCTCTTCTTTTCTTCAATCTCCTGTTGGGTTTGTAGGTGTTCAGAATGGTTTGATCCCTATCCAGCTGAATTCCTGAGAGGAGACGAAATCCAGGTCTCCTACTCCTCCGCCATCTTGCTCCGCCCCTAACATAATTTATTTTTTAAAGACTTTATTTATGTTTTAGAGAGAGGGACAGCACAAGTATGAGGGGCAGAGGGAGAGAGAGAGAATCTCAAGCAGACTCCATGCTGAGCATGGAGTCTGACCCAGGGTTCGACCCCAGGGTCCTGGGATCATGATCTGAAGCTGAAACCAAGAGTCAGACACTTAACCAACAGCACCACCAAGGTGCCCGCCCCTTAACAAAATTTAAATAAAGTTTCAAAGGCATTACGGACACTGTGATTCGTTTGTTGATAACATATAGATATTTGGCTATACTTGGAAACTTTTTTCACCAGAGATGACCTACATCACCTTTCAGTTTCCTTTCAATGCCCAGAATATATGAACTAGTCCAGACAATTTACACCGGCATTTATAAGAGATCACAGAATGGCATTGTGCCATATGTCCTCAAACTGAAAGAATTTATCAAGTTCCACATTAAATTCCCATTGCATTGAGCTTTTATTTAGCATGAATGCATATCAAATTTCCAATCTCACAAAAGTGTATTTAAGAATAAAAATAAATTTATTTCATATGAAAAATGAATGTAAATATGTAATCAAGGCATATATTTACCCAATATCAATTAACTGAATGTTACAAAACATTAGTTTATACAAATAAACATTCAAAATTATATCAACAGCATTTCCAGTTATATCTTTCAATAAAGACAGAGGCATAGTGACTTCAGTGGAAGCTAATGAATCATAAAAGTAGATTAAATAGTTGGAAAGACATTGGATGACTTTGAATACCAAATGTCTAGGGCATATCTACTTCACTAAATGGACAACAGAACAAACAGTACATGTCTGATGAGAGCTGCAGTAAATTTGGAAGGCATTTTGTTCGAAAACAAAAAACTACTTTATCAAGATAGATAATATAAAATTTAATCATGGGTAAATTTTCTCTTGACACTAGACAAATAGCCAAATTCTTTAGTGTTTAAGGGCAGAGCCTGCTGTGTTGTACTTTTAAGTAACAGTGTTTCTAGCCAGGAACAGTAATCCTGGGGTATTATAGCCGAGATTTCACAACCTCCCCTTAAAAGGTGTATTATATATCCATAATGTATATATCTGATGATTCAGTGACAGATTCCATATTCCAATGGTTATTTGAATGCTAAATGTGCAAACACATTTTAAACATCCTCTAAGGCAACACTTTTCTCTGTGTTTTAGCAGAATAAAGCAATAATATTGTTGTACCTTTTCAACTATTAGAAGAAAAATCTTACATATGTTAAACTAAGCCTCAAGTGAGTTAGGCTTTAATCAAGCTGTTTTGATTTATGTGTGTTATTAATCTGGTTCAGTTCAAATAACCATTTATTGAAGGCAGAATCAATGCAGACACTGTGTAAGGTAGAATTCTTACAGTTAGTTTGAAATGAAGAGGGTAAGAACATTGCAGATGCTGAAACTAAAAACTGAATAGAATTGAGAGTTTGAGGGATGCCTGGATGGCTCAGTTGGTTAAGCATCTGCCTTCTGCTAAGGTCATGATCCCAGGGTCCTGGGATCGAGTCCTGCATGGGCTCCTTGCTCAGCGGGGAGCCTGCTTCTCCCTCTGCCTGCCACTCTCCTTGCTTATGCTCTCTCCCTCCCCCTCTCTCTCTGACAAATAAATAAAATCTTAAAAAAAAAAAAAGAATTGAGAGTTTGGGAAGCACTACTCAGCCCTGTGTTTCTGCACTCTCCCTGGAGGTGTCCCTGCACCCTTACCCACACCTTCATGATTAGCTCCTGGCAATAAATCCTGCTGGAATTATCCTCAACTGTCTGTCATCTCTTTCTACTGGGTACTCTGTTTCAACTCCCAAAACAGAAACCTGTTTGGGGGCTCTTCCCCAAGACCCTATAAATTCTCCATTTCAGCACCATAAGTCATGCCATGAAAAAAGTTTCTGTAGGTCAGAGTGCCTCAAATCCAATCAAAAAAGCTTCTTGGGGGTAGGGAAGGAAAATATGGCTCATATTCAGGAGGAGGAATGATGTTATATCAATAAATTATCCTAATAAGTATATCTGAAGATAATAAATATTTTAATAAAATACCCATATAAATGTATAACAGGTTAGGGCTTTATAAACTGTAAGTTCTTGTTAGTTTAGACATGACTTTCTTTAAAGGAAATAAAGTGAATTATGTCCATGTTTTTGAGATAGAAGGCTCCAAAATGATGAAAATTTGCTAATTCACTTTAATTAAACTGAAAATATTAATGATATATATCATGCTTAAGGTTCATTAAAAAATTTTTACATTAGCATACTTCAATGCTATTTTTCACTGTGGCAAAAACAAACAGAAAAAGTACTTTTGTATGTAAAAGTATCTTTATTTAAATATGCATATTCAAAAACAGTCATTGAACCTGAAATCAATATTTTACAGATAATAAAAATGAGGGTAATTATATTAATTTAGCTGTAGAGTGGCAGAACTTTAACAAGCACTCTAGTTGCCTAATTCTCAGTTCTGTTCTTCTAGATTACATAATTCCTCTTATGACGATACCATTCCTAAATGCCTATATAATTTAACATATTTATATTTAAGAAAAACACTGTTACTGTACTTTTTCCTTGCAACAAACTCTTCTTCTTCTTCTTCTTTTTTTTTTTGCATTCTACTCTAACAAGAAACGTAAACAGGTTAGTTGGACAACTGGGTATTATTAAAATATACCTCCAATAAACATTTTACATATTCAGTTGCTTTTTAGATAGACCTTTGCTAGAAATATGTGTTCAAACATGATTATCTTTATAAATACTTCTGACAATTTTACAAATATGATTTAGCATACTGAGCTACTTTGCTTTAAAATAAAAGATAGTTACAATTTTTCTTTCTTCCCACTGTTTTTTTCTGAGACAACCTATTTATCTTGGCATCTAACGCACTCCTTCTACTATCTTGTTCTTATATTTTCAATTTAATCCACCACTTTACCCTCCCTCCCCAAAAAAACCAGAAATTTGCTTTAACCTGGAGTATGATTTTCACTTTTCCATTTTTACTCACCCTCTTTCTCTCTGTCAGAGATATTATTTTGCCAACATTTTTGATTGTCAAAATAAAATTTTCCTTCAAGTTCAATTCTTTTTCTTTTTAAGATTTTACTTATTTATTTGATATATATAGAGAGAGACAGAGCAAGTATAAGTAGGCAGAGAGGCAGGCAGAGGGAGAGGAGAAGCAGTCTCCCCACAGAGCAGAGAGCCTGATGCGGGGCTCAATCCCAGGGCCCTGGGATCATCACCTGAGCCGAAGGCAGACACCCAACTGACTAAGCCACCCAGGACCCCCCTTCAAGCTCAATTCCAAAATCACTTCCACTAAGTGTACTTTCTGATCCCCTCAGTTAATAGTAACTTCCTCCTCTATTTGTTCTTATAGTTCCTCTGCTGCAACATTTATATGCACTAATTTTTTATTTCTTTATACAGTTAATAGTTGTGTATACCTGACCTAGTCTCTACACTATTGAAAATGTAAAGATCACAAAGATGAAAATAACTGTGTACTTAAGTGAGAATGAGTAGATGATAAAAAATGAAAATATAAGTTGGGAACGAAAAGCAGTGGGACTTGAATGTCAAATAAAGGCTATGACCTCAGGTGAGTAAGTAGTAGAGAGATAAAAACCCTATTTCTCTTTATTTTTGAAACAGCAAAATATCTTTAAACTAAAGATTAAGAAAAGACATCATTTCATCCCATGGACCATTTGGGATCCCATATGTCGCTCTCTGTAATAGTTGGCCCATAGCAGTTACTTGTACTGTAATGCTGAATTTAATATATGGACAGACATATTGTTTATAAAGCAATTCATTGGAAAAGACTATTGAATAAAAAATAATGACATTTAATGAATCTGATATTTGCTACTGAACAATTTAATTGCTATATTTTTCCAACAATAAGAACACTTTTCCAACTATGCCTAAAATGATCTTGAGATTCTGATATGAATATTTTCACGTTCCCTCCGCCAGGATCTATTATAATCATCCCTTCTTTTCACTGGAATAAAATGTTTTTAGGCTGTTCATCAAAAATACCATAACATCACATTAATTATACTTGCCAAAACATAAAACACAAGTCACTTATAAACACTGATTTTTCCAAACATCACTGTGAACGAGTATAATATTGTGCAGGTTTTGCAGATTGTATTTAAGATCTATTTTCAACACTCAACATGTGTATCTGGATCACTGCACCCAATATTGCATCACAAATATTTGAGCATAACTGAGTAGCTATATTCCAGCTATATACCACTGACATTTTCTATATGCAAAAAGGAGACATCTGCTTCCTTTCTTACTCATTTTCATAAGAACATCCCACTTCTGTTTTTTTTTTTATATATATAAACCATCAATACATATTCTAAGATAGGATACAACCTTCAGATGTAAACCCAAGAGTTCACAGACTGAAAGATCTGCTTCCACACCTGTATCTTTCTGGCAGAAAGATGCTTCATTTGGATAGAAAAAAAAGAAATAGAGTGGGAGCCAGGAACAGTCAGAGAATGTGCTTTGGCAGCTTTTCTACGCCACCGTATTTTTATTTTTAATCTCTGGGGATAATTCACAGAGAAAGAATCTCCTAATGTGTTGCTGAAATATGTATTATATTGACAGCCAAAATGAAAACTCACTCAGTTTTCTTCAATGTTTAAAAAGATAAACCCACTTTAAGATGTTATGGCATATTAAACTGTGAAGAAGCAAACATATATGGCAAATTAATATTAAAATATTTTTCACATGTTCTTCAGCTGTAATAACTACCAGATCTCAAAAATACAATCTTTAATGATTATTGGGGTATGTGGAATATGTTTAATCTAAGGGCAAATAAGAATAATTGTATGCATTGGAAGAGGTTTCAAACTCTCACTTATGTTTATATACCTTTTCAATTAATTTTTGTTATGCAACTCAGATGTGAAGGAAAGAAATACATTTAAAAATATACTATAGCACTTCCCTCCTTTCCTCTTTCTTTCCTGCCCCTTCCTTTCCTTAGTTTCAACATTTATTGAACACTTTCCATGTACCAGACCCATACTCAGTAGAGAAGTTTCAATAGAATTAAATTTATGATTAAGTGTAGGAAATTGAGACTATTAAGGTAGGCTTAAATAGCGTGTGCTCAAGAAGAGTTAAGGTGATTATATTCATCCAGTTTAAAAGATTAACACTTATCCTGCCTTGGCCACAATAGATAGCATTCCAGGTTCACCAATATCATGACTTCCTTTATCTAAGGATGGATGGATTTAGTGATAATTTCATAAACTTTTCTCACAGAATGTTTACTGTTACCTTTTGTCTTTTATATAATCTGTAGGATTTATGCAATTTTTTTTTTCTTATCACTTAATGCAGGACATGTTAGCCTAAGTCATGCTTTTCTGTTAAGATTTTGAGAATGGCTATCTCCATCACAAACTTCTCTAGTGATCTAGGCAGTCTCTGGATCACCAGAAACCAAGAACAAACAAGTTGTTAAACTGACTGGTTTGAACCTCTTAGGAACAATATTTCTGAACTGGACATATACATCATATTATAACTAACTGCTTCTGCTTCCCCTCTTTCATCAGATAACCCCTCCCCAGCACTCACTACACCTAGCACTCTTGATGAATATAGTTTGAGTTGTTGTGTTGATGGAAAAACATTGATAAAAATGTTTCAAAGGGGAATACAGTTTTAAAAGAGTTGAGGTTTGAGAGATTCAATACATAACCTTCCTCTTAAATTTTGAACCAAATAAAGAAGCCAAAAGCATCAACCGAAAGAGAAAGAAGTGTCAGCTTTATTCCTGACAGTGCAGCTGTAGACCATACCTCAGTGTGAGAACTCCATGTGCTGGCCCACAGGTCAACTTGAACAGGTCAGCTTCCTCATCCAAGGAAGTGTTGGTCTTTCCAGAGAAATTACAACTACCCAGGTCACCAAATCACACTGATTCGGAATAAACGTGAGAGGACATACATAAAGATAGATCTCTTTCACATGATGCTGAAATTTTCTCCATTCACTTGAGAAATGCAAACCAACAGCTGGTACTTAATGAATGAATTAACTCCCTCCACCTCAAATTGGAGCGGGGAGAGGAGTAGGCAAAGGACTAATGGAAATGCTTTCTTATGCAGACCAGAGAAATTGGAATTCCTCAACTAAACCTTCCAGCAGAGACTGTATTTCTGTCAAAAAGCACCCTAAATGTTATTGAATGTAAGTGATGGATCACTGAATTCTACACCTGAAGCTAATATTACACTGTATGTTAACTAACTGGAATTTAAATGAAAATGTGAAAAAAAAAAAAAAAGCACCTTAAGTGCAATACTATGTAGTTTATGTCTACCATGTTGGTGACCTCCATGAAGCCAGTAAATTCTTCTCAATTTCTTTGAGCTGGCTGGGTTTCAGTCTTCATTTTATTATCACAGGAGTCCTGTGGGCCATGACTACTGAGGAAATAACAAAAACATTAAAAATTTATTATAGTATATAGTAATACACAATCTCATATATGTTATACATTTCATAAGAGAAGAGGAGGGAGCAATTTTCTGCCAGCTAGTAGATCTTACTTTTTGACTCACCACATAGTAGCAATTGAAATACTGTGAATAAATAAATATTAAAAACAACGAAGAGAGTTTTCTTTTTATCTTTTTTTAACTGCTGAGGACAGCTTACTAATTAGCACGTTCAAAGGCTAGTGTTTCCCAGCAAAAGCATAGGACTGTCCCCAAAACATAGATCAATGGTAGCCTTATCCTTTGACAGGAAAAAGGGGAAAAGAATGCACTGAACAGCTTTGTTATTACCATAATTACACAGGTGCAAAAACTGCATTAAAAAGATCAACACCCCCTATAGCAGCATGTATTGCTAATTGAAATAGAAATCCCTTATCCTACAGTGACAAAACAGAAAACAAAGGTAGGAAGCTGAGAACCACAGAAACCCCCAAAATATGAAGCCCTAGAAATTAATACTTTAGATTTGTAAAAGACAACATAATATTTGTAAAAGGCAATTTAATATAATATATTGTGAATGATGAGGAACAAGAAGATACCCGGGAGTCTGATGTAAGTGAATCAACCTTCATTGTTAATTTTTACCAATAAAGTATTGATGGTAACATAAGGACCACACTTGTAGAAAGCGTATGAGCTCTGTTTATATTCAAGGTTAACTATTTTAGTATTTTAATACACATCCAAATATGTGTGCACAGGATCCTTTTTTTTTTTCCCCCTCAAGTTTTTATTGAAGCTCTAGTAAAAATCCAGGAAATAGAAAAAAATTGAGATAGGCAAATCTGATCATGCAGTGTTCCCTATTTGTTATAGGCAGAATTGTATCATCCCACAATCTATATGTTAGTCCTAACTCCCAGTATCTTAGAATGCTACTGTATTTGGAGATAGGTCCTTTAAAGAGGTAACTAACTTAAAATGAGACCATTTGGGTGGGCCCTAGTCCAATCTGGTTGGTGTTCCCATAAGAAAGGGCTATTAGGACACACAAGGAGGAAAGACCTTGATAGGACACAGCAGCCAGAAGGTGGCTGTCTACAAGCCAAGGAGAGAGGCCACAGAAGGAAACAGCCTTGCTGACGCCTTGATTTTGGAATTCTAGTCTCCGGAGCTGTGAGAAAATGGATTTCTGTAGTTGAAGACACCCAGTCAGTGGTGCTTTGCTATGGCAGCCCTAGAAAAATCATACTCTATCCTCCATTCATTAGCGACCGCATGTTGTTTGAAGCTGATTCCAAACTGCAGGAATCTTGGTTTCAGGATTATTAGTACCCAAAGTTTACTCACAAGCAAACAAAAATCAAGTATGACATAGATTATTAATTAATAAGAAAGAGAAGCTTTCTAAATTATAAATTTTACTGCTTTATAATTCCTTTCTTATTTAAAAATTGCAATCTCTAGGTTTAAAGTAGCTTACGTGCCTCGGGGCGCCTGGGTGGCTCAGTCGTTAAGCGTCTGCCTTCGGCTCAGGTCATGAAACCAGGGTCCTGGGATCCAGCCCCGCATCGGGCTCCCTGCTCGGCGGGAAGCCTGCTTCTCCCGCTCCCACTCCCCCTGCTTGTGTTCCTGCTCTCGCTATCTCTCTCTCTGTCAAATAAATAAATAAAATCTTTAAAAAAATAAATAAAGTAGCTTACACGCCTTGATCATGGGTACCCATCGGTTAAATTGTAACTAATTTTAGTTATTGACTATGAAATTGATAAACTGATTTTAAAGATGTTCATGAAAATCAAATTCTCTCTTAAAGACTCATAGTTACTCATACTTATTAAAGTAATTACTTTTATTAAAATAACAGAAACATCGAAAAGCTTAATTAATGAACTGGCATTTGAAATTGCTCCATGAAGTAGATATTACCGTATTGCCTCTTTAGCTCTATTTTATTTAATTAATTAATTAATTTTTTTTAAAGATTTTATTTATTTATTTGAGAGAGAATGAGACAGAGAGAGCATGAGACGGGGGAGGGTCAGAGGGAGAAGCAGACTCCCCGCCAAGTGGGGAGTCCGATGCAGGACTCGATCCCAGGACTCCAGGATCATGACCTGAGCTGAAGGCAGCCGCTTAACCACCTGAGCCACCCAGGCGTCCTCTTCAGCTCTATTTTCATATATGCATTTAATATCTTAGTTTGATATTCACATTGGCAACCTTAATATATTTTTACAACAGTTGTTATATGTCTGTTTGCCCACGTATAATACTTTACCTAACTCTTTTTATGCTATTCAAATTTTCTTAACTCAAGCCTAACCCTGCAGCATCAGGCAGAACACAATAACTTCAAGCCTCATTCCATGCCTGACTTTGGCACATTTTCCATTATAACCCAACCTATTATTATGGGATCTTAGAACTGCATCAAAGACATTTATTAAATATACTTAAATTGTGAAAGTGTTATGCAACTAGACATGAATAAGCATTTCATGTACACAATCTTACAATATTTTAAATTGAAATGGAACTGAAAACTCTCTAGTTTTTTTTAATAATATGAAATATTAAAAAGAATAAAAAAATAAATCTATGTTTTCCCTGCAGAGACAATATTATTTGGAATTATTTCTTTCAGTTCAAAATTGTTTGATATGATCATTCTGCTTTGATAATTTTATACATTTTTTTCATCAGTGTTATCTCTTTGGTGGTTTTTTTTTTTTTTTTTATGCACTGTATTTGTGCTAAGTTCCAATAGGTACATTCAAGTGCTCACATTAAAAATCAAATCTTCAACAGGGTAATATCAAAGACACAGTTCAGGATGTTGGAAGACGTAACCAAAAAACTATAGACCATTTATAAACACACATTTATTTTTATTCAATACATTTTGTGACCACCAAATCAATTAACCAGTTTAGTTAATTTAACAATTAAGCAGCTATGTTAGCACATAAAGAGGAGAAAGAGGAAGAAGAGTGCCTGGCACATACTATCTTATCACAGGTATTGATTGTGCCAATCTCTCTCTGCTCCCTGAGAAAACCGTTCCCTTCTGGCTCGTACTTAATGGCCTTAATGTTCACTGATACCCTAGCCTGATCTGCTCGAAATGTTGGCTTTTTCTCTGATATCTTCACTCTGTGTATATACACATATGGACAGATGTTTAAATATGTGTATAAACACACACACACACACACACACACGCACATACACACGAGTTAGGTTCATCCAGGGAAACAGAAATGACTCTAGACATTTAACAAATAGGTATTCAATACAGAAGATTATATGTTTCCAGAGCCGTTGCCAGCACAAGGGGGTGGACACTGAGAATCACTGTTGGCCTTGATGAAATCAGTAAGCATGAGAATCTCAGTACCAAAAATTTCACCTACATGAGCATCAAAGCAAAGGCCTAAGATCACAACTATAAACCTTGTGTCTGAGGTTTTCTATTGGTCCTATCTGCTACTACTCCAGAAGCATAACACTTCTTTTATCCTTTCCAAGTCTCGCCCTAATGTCTCTCAATTAGTGTAGCCTAAACCAAAATTCTGCTGACAAGTGAGTCTTGGAAATGTAGGTTTCATAATTCCAGAAGAGCTTAAAAAGCTAGGGATGGTATGGAGTATAAACAGATGATATCTCTCATATCTGAGATACTAGATGTTTTATTAAACCAAATAACTCTATGGGGATAATTTTCTATTTCCATTTCTTCTAAAGATGAGAATAATTTGGAGTGCTTGTAACTTTCTTAAAATGTCACAATGAGGTATTTTCTTCAGTGCTTGTATGGATTAGAGTATCTCTAAATTATATTTCTGTTTGACCAAGAAGAAAAAGCCAAGGAAAGTTGTGGAGGATATGGTTCCCTTGTTTTTTGAGCAATATAAAACTATTATTAGACAGAATCTTAAGTTTACTAGTGAATAACATTATTTGTATGATTTTTTTAAGAAATGGAACATACGGAAAACATCAATGGTATTTTTTAAAATCTGTTCCAATCAGTGATGTAATTAGTTTAAAAACATCTTTGATTTTGACAAATATTTGATTGTCATTTATATTTTTAGAGCTGTTAAAGAAATTTATATTTTGACCTATATGAATATATTCCTGTGTATTTGAAAGGGAGCTTTAGAAATTAATTTCCAGGCATTCCATCCTTTTTTGACATGTGTACTGTATATTTCTTTTTTTTTCTTTTTTTTTTTTAAAGATTTTATTTATTTATTTGAAAGAGAAAGAATGAGAGAGAGCACATGAGAGGGGGGAGGGTCAGAGGGAGAAGCAGACTCCCTGCTGAGCAGGGAGCCCGATGCGGGACTCGATCCCGGGACTCCAGGATCATGACCTGAGCCGAAGGCAGCCGCCCAACCAACTGAGCCACCCAGGCGCCCCATGTGTACTGTATATTTCAAAGATACCATGCAACCTGATATTTGAATACAAGATACAGATATCTGTGATAGAACCAGATTTTTACATAGTAGCAAAATTGATTAAGTGAATTTGCATTTATGACAGAATATGGAAAATGGGATATAATAGACTTGTGATAAATGAGAAACCATGAAATTAATGATGACTTTAAAACCACCTAGCTTCTCATATCCATTTTACAAAATCTATCATTAATATGTTCTAGCCTGGAAAATAAAGATAGTGATTATAACAGTTAAATGGATACTTCTCATATCTCAAAATAATCTTTCCCTAGGTGGATATATTTTTTAGGATCTTAAAAAAATATATCCTCATGCAGTCTGAATGGAAAAATAATCTCTAAAATGAGTTTTCTTGCTCTGTATATAAGAAACTATAAAAAAGAAAAACATGCTAAACTGTTCATTCATTTGGTTTTTCTTAATTTAAAAATATGTACTAAGTAATTATTTGTTCAGCATGACTTTATACCCTAAGAATTTAAATGCAAGCGGAAGCTGCAAGAAGATGGGATCCTAATTATTTTCTAAAACTTTATCAAATAGAAGCTAAAAAGAGAAGTCATTTAAAAATGAAACAGCATTGTTGTCTTAAAATTTTAAAGATTTGAATTTATTTTAGGAGCATACTGTTCCATTTTGTGAGACCCAGGAATCTCTCAAATTCCTCCCCGAAAAGCCTCTGATTTAAAAATATTAATAATAATTGTCTCCTTTTTATAAAACCATTTTTGAAAGCATGTTAGAGAGAAGGGGATCAAATTAGCCCTCTTATCCTAAGGAGGTGGCCTATCTCTGCTCTGAAGCTACGAAGTAGAGGGAAAAGCAAAGATCCAATGTCAGATTTGAGTCATGTGCCCTGCCCAGTCACAGGGTGCAGGACACGCCACATAAACTACCAGCAATGAAAATGTCAGTAGAATGGATGACTCCCAAAAGGAAAGGAGGATTCTGTACCAGAAGTAGTGCTGTGTAGGCTAGCACAACAGATGTCCACCATGCAGACATCCAGCAAGTAATTACAAGAGCGATGGGTGTTATTGAGTTGAGTTTAAGGGTTCGTTACCAAGGGAATTTAACTTAAAGCTTGTCAAGATCTTCCTGATGAGTAGAACAAATAGGAGTTTGCTAGATAAAGGGAACAGAAATGGAAGTAGGTCAGAGGAGATACTTTAGACAGAATGAATAGCAAATGAACGAAACAAATTTGAAACATTGTGGAATATTTAGTAAACCAGAAGAAGTTCAGAATGGCTCAATCTTGGGAACAAGAGAGAGAGACAGGTCAGGGGAATGGGAGGGCAGAGGTTCAGAGAGAAAAAAAGAACAGGACAGGGTAGGAATTTTAAACTTGATCTTAAACATACTGGGAAACCCCTTAAAAATGGGATCAACATGATCTAATTCATGTTTTAAAACTACAGTTTTACTGTTGTGTATAAAATGGAATGGAGTGGAACAAGACTTGTGGTAAAGGGATTGTTTAGCAATCTACACAGGGTTTCAGACAGCAGGTGACAGTGAATGGGAACAGGATGAAAAAGGGAGACAGAGAGAAATGAGCAAGTTCAAAGGCTAATTAGTGAGCAGAAATGATAGAATTTGGAGAATGAGAGAAAGAAAGAATGAATTCATTCATCTAACACATATTTATCAAACTACTTAATATTACTGGTTTGGGTGATACAATAGTGAATAAAACAAACAAAAAATCCTGTAATCATGGATTATACCTTCCAATGGAAAGAGAATTTTCAGTATTCAAGCTACTAGTCCTTCAATTCAGCCTAACATTAGTTGAGAACTTATACTGCAGGACAAAGGACAAATCTAAATCTGTCACAAGCTTGATTGATTCTCACTGAAAATCCTCAGTCCTCCAAATAAATTGGAAGAATATAATAAAGTGATACAGCCCTGAAGGAAAATCTTCCACAAATTTATTTCACATGTAGACAGTAGATTAAAGGACAACTCCTGAGAACAGACTCTTGGTCAGACAACCAACCTGGTTGCCTCAGAACTCAATCCTCTTCAGGACAGGAATCTGCTGTATTTGCCCAGAAAGAACACTATGATTCTTTTTCCTGTACCATACTCAAAATGGCAACTTTTATTGCCATTCTCCTGCACCATTGTGTTTTGGATGTGTGAGAGTTTATAAAATTTATCATTTCTCCACAGATTACTGGACTGTGATGAGCTCCATCTGGAACTGAATGAAAGGAATGCTAATCATCCTGGATGTGAAACTGTGCAGGCATGTGTCGTCTTCCTCTGGGGACAAGATGAGTAAGTTTTCAACTGTATATAGGATAGTTGCATTAGGTTAAAAGAGAATATTTTTTAAATGGAGTTTATGGGAAGTGTCTGGGAAGGAAAGTTCTGGGCACCCATAGAAGTGTTAAGACATAGCAGATATATTGTTCTTTTTTTTTTTTTTTTTTCCCAATACAGTATTCCTACTCCTGATAACAGATGCTCTCTCTTCCTTTCAGAAAGTATCCCTCACCTATGCTCTGTCTATGGGATCAGTGTAGGATTCGTGCCAACTTCAGTTTCCAGGCATGAGCAAATGGTCTGGACCTGGGAAGTCAGAGCACTTTCTTCCTGGGCCAGTTCATGAATGATCATAAAAAGGAAAACATAGATAAAAGGGGGAGAGAGAAGATTGCTGACTACATTGTTTGAACTCACAGAAATAATAATGTTAAATCATCTCTACTACTAGCTTTTTCAATGAGTATAAAGGCTATGTCTGTCTTGATTACTGTATTATTCACATGCAATAGGAGAGTACCTGGAAGATAACTATTTGCTTAATTGAATCAAATCAAATTCAATTGAGTATTTTAAATTGTTCCTGGACTGTGAAAATATAATTCTGAGATAAAAGGAGAAAAGAGCAGATTATATCACACAATGAAATGAATTCAGTAGCCCTGAATTATTGGTCTTCCTTCCATTGGACACTTCACTTTGAATCTTACCTTTTCTTATCTTTTTCCAGTTTTCAGCTCAAATTTAGATCCAGGATACAAGAGGAAAATGTTGTATCTGACAAGTCTACTCTTTCCTTCTTAATATTCAGAAGACTATTTTTTTTATCATGTTAGAATTTTTTTCACAGCGTATTCCTTAATCCTACTCTTAGTCTAATAATGAGATATGCTGTAATGTCTCCTCTTTATTTATAGATAGAAGGCTTTGTTGACCACATATTTGAGGAAAGGAACATAGGAAAATTAGCCGTTATGGATAGAAATATAATGAGTTGAGTTTGGATGTATTGAGATGACATGTTGTGTGATATCTGGGTGGAGATATCCTGTATATACTATCTGCATATTAGAAGGAAGTTTTAAGTTAGAAAAACACATTTCAGAGTTGTCATCTTATAGATGCTAAGTAATGTAGACAGACAAGGAAGTGAGCCCATTAAAGAGGGTATCCAGACTAAGAAATGAAGAATGGAAACAGGGACAAACTAGTATCTATGTGGTACAAAGAACAAAACATAAAAAGATAAATGTAACAGAGGACAGGAGAGGAAATATTTCATGAAGTGGGATTAATGTAAATTGAAGACAGGTCAAGTAAGGTTCATTGATTTGTTTATTCAATGAATATTTATTAAACTACTACCATGTGCCAGACACTGTTCTGGGTATTGAAGAAATAGAACTGAATGAAACTGAAAAAGATCTCTCTTGTAGAGCTTAAATTTGCTCACTCCCCTTCCTTCCACATACTGCTACCACACGGAAGGATAGCCAAAGGGGTCCGTGAATGGATCAAGAGGAGTTTTCCCATTCATCAGAGAATGTCCATCCCTAGTTCAGCATAGTTTAAGACTGCTCAGGAAGAGGATAACATCACCACATTGACTGGAGAAAAAAGAAGAGATTAACTAAAAAGTCCGATTTGGTTGAAATATGTTTAAAGCCCCCCAAAGAGACAGGTGTAACCAATCCTGGAGAATTGATTGCCTGACACATGGCAAGAAACTTACAGAGGAAGTGGTATCACTCTTCTGGGAGCCAACAGCAGGGGGTTCAGAAAATAAACATATTTATTGCCACCCCCACCAACCCCAAAAATTATAGATGGAAATGACATCATGCTCAGAGACCCTCAAGGGACAGCTGACATGTGGATTCACACCCACCTGAAGCTCAAGAGTTAACAACAGTGGACTATGGGTAACCAGGATTCTAACTCAACTGTGTCATATATAAGAGAGAGTCACCAAAAACCAGCATGTCGTCACTCTTTTGGCCATCCAATCTCATTCTATAGCAGGAGGGAAATACCATGCTGGTCAGCAGGATCAGTCCGTTCACCAGGCTGTCCTCCTGAACCCAGAGCCCTGGGACAACTATATGGGGGAGTCACAGAGCACCTCAGAACCTATCCCACACATGGAGTAGAAGGTTGGAAAACTCCCCAAAAGGAAAAACAGGGTTCGCGTCCCATGTGATTCACAATTGGAGTTCAGTACACACCATCAGAACAGTCAACTACCAGTGCCAACAAGACTTAGAAGTTCAAGGAAGACATTTTCAGCCACCAAGCTGTTTGCACCTGTGGCACTCTGCCCATATAAGCACTACTATCCCAGGCTACTGCCAGCTACCAGAGGGCAACTTAGAAAAAGTGAGAAAAGCACTCCAAAGCACAAGAGACCCTGAGGCACCAGCCTAGATGAAAGCCCTGCTTTCCAGGTCTAAGGGTCATATTGCAATAATCTACTACCCATCAAATCCTTGTATCAGGATCAGCTTCTAAGACAGGTATGTGGACCCAAAGTTAACAAAACAAACATTCAAATAACCAACAGAAATGTTGCCTGTACTGACTGAACTTTGTGCAAATCCCAGTTCCATCATGGGAACTGGGGAAATAGGCATGTTTAATTTTCTAGGCTTCAGTTCCCTCATCAGAAAAATGATAACAATTCTTTACTTATGGGACATTTGTGAGGATTTAAAGAGATCAAATATTCTATATTCCTCATATTGCTCCTAGCATAAAATAAGCACTCAATAAGAGAATAACGTTAATTAACTAATTATTCTCCACTGAAATTTATGATGATAAAGTAAATGTTGGCTAAAATTTACTAATTTATTTACCTGTCAAAAAATTTTTTTAAATATTAAATATTTCTATTTTATTTTATTTAACTATTAAAATGTTAGTAAACATTGGCTATCCTTCAATTTTTTTCCTCATTCTGACAGAAAATGAAAAATATTTCCAGTGAAAAAATTTCAGATTTATGTATAGTAATGAATTTCTATATAGGAAACTGAATACCTAAATGGAAGGAGGATCATATTTTAGATAATATATGAAAATAAGATTGTCAATGCCCAATCAAATAAATCAATTTATCAAAACACTGGATGCTTGAATAAATTCCCAGGTGTTTACTGAAATATTGTAGGTTAAAATAAATTATCATGCTTATCTAGTACTGTGTTTGTTTCTTTGTTTCTTTTAATAAACGCAAATGTATCTTGGTGAATGGATGCCTAATCACCTTACCTGAAAAGGGCAGGTGTTGACTAGGTTTGTATTAGGTAACTGTCTTAGTCAGTTTAGGCTATAACAACAAATTACCAGAGACTGGGTGACTTAAGCAACAAATATTTATTACTCAGATTTCTGAAGGATGAGAAGTCGAAGATCAAGGCACCAGCATATCTGACATCTGATGAGGACCTGCTTCCTGGCTTGTAGATGGCTGTCTTCTCACTGGACCCCCACACAGCTGAGAGTCCCCAAAAAGCAGACTTTCTCATGATTTTTCTAAGGATGCAAATCTCATTCATAAGGGGAAAGGCCTCATCACTTCATTTAATCCTAATTACCTCCTAAAGGCTCCGCCTCCTATTAGCATCACACTAGGGAGCAGGGTTTCAACATAAGAATTTTGGGGAGATATAAACATTCAGTCCATAACAGTGACCATGTTCATAGAAATTTAAAATGCATGGGAAGAGTAAAAATATACCTGTTTTGAAAGATTATGTAATACTACTTGAAAAAGAAAATGCTAAGATACCTATTGGAATAGTGACAAGGATTACTTTAAGAGTTTCTCAGAGGCTGTTTATAATAATAAACGAATGTTGGTGTTTTATTGTTTGTTAAATACAGCTTAAATGCAATAAACATGCTTCATCTGAATCACCAATGACTAAGATACAGAATATAATTTTTTTTTTAAAGATTTTATTTATTTGAGAGAGAGAATGAGATAGAGAGAGAGAGAGCATGAGAGGGGCAGGGTCAGAGGGAGAAGCAGACTCCCTGCCGAGCAGGGAGCCTGATGCGGGACTCGATCCCGGGACTCAGGATTATGACCTGAGCCGAAGGCAGTCGCTTAACCGACTGAGCCACCCAGGCGCCCCCAGAATACATTTTTTTAAAAAAATTAGAGAATAGGGGTGCCTGGGTGGCTCAGTCAGTTAAGCATCTGCCTTTGGCTCAGGTCATGATCCCAGGGTCCTGGGATCAAGCACTCCCCCCACAACCCCCAGGTCCACTTCTCCCATTCCCTCTATCCCTTCCCACTCGTGCTTTCTCTCTCTCTTGTTCTGCTCTCTCTCCCTCTCAAATAAATAAGTAAAATCTTTAAAAAATTTAGAAAATACATTCATATAAATAATAAGGTACAATTATCTTAATAAAATTGAGGGCCAGAGAAAAGAGAGAGCCAAAAGTGCTAAAATAACCATTATATTTAGTCATTGGAGAAGAGGGGGAAAAACCACTTGTATTAATTGGGTAATGCCAAATAGACAAAGAAATAATATATTATAAATTTCACATTAAAAATGGTTTAGATTTTGTGTATACTATTTAAGCATCACTATTAACTAATTTTACCATAAAAAAGAATAAACTTTCTCAGCATATAAAACTTGGTTCCTACAACAACCTGATCTCCTGGTTCTTCTCTCACCTCACTGGAAACTTATTTATTTTACAAATATTTACTGCATATTCTTGTCCAGACACTGGGGAGCCCTCTTAATAGTTTGAAGAAGAAACAAGCAATAAATTAATAATCACACGTAATGCTATTTCTTCTCAGGCATATTTACTGGATACGCTTTACTTTGTTATTAGTATCTACATTTCCTATGGCTTACAGTCATTCTATCTTCCATGCAGATTTCCTTGGTTATTCCTAAAATACCAAATACATATGGACTCTTGATTCTCAAAGCCATATGTTTGTACCTGACCTCGTCTTGGAGCCGAAGCCCTGAATTTCCAACTACTCTATCTGATATGACTAAAATAGAATGTCACCTAAGCTGATTCCTGGCCTGCTCCACTCCAGAACACTCAAAAGAAAAGCCTTTTCTATGCGTCTTTCATTTTTCACATCCTGTTGCTAACAAAATCTGATTTTGTTACTTCAGAATTGCTTATTCATCCATTCATTCATTTATCAAAACTTTATTTACAACTTATATGTCAGGCACTAGGAATAGAGAGAAATAAAAAATACACAGTTTTTAAAATAAGGTAGTTATTTCTTAGGACAACTTGATCCATTATAACACAATATGAAAAACAATATGATGAAAAGTCGTGTGTCAGCATAAAGAAGGAGTGACTCAGACTGACAGTGGAGTGCTCTAAGAAGAATTAAAGAAAAAAAGGGGTGGAGGGTCACAGTAGCTGTGACTTCAAGAGCAAATAAGTACTCTTTTAGATATTAAAGCAAGTGATTCTAGACAAGTACTGATTGTGTGAAAGAACACAGCACAGTCTAGTAGGTTCAAATGGTTTAATATGACTCCAGTCAATAGATTAGGTATCAGGAAGAGATAGGTTTGGATAATCGGCTAAGACATAGATACTGCCTGAATATTTTTCTGAAAGCTATGGGAAGTATTTGAATGGTTTAAACAGGGATTTGCATAAAAGTCTGTGCATTTTGGAAAACCATTCTGACAGTCTTGTGGAGAAAGAATGTCATGAATACAAGCTTGGATGCCCTGTAACCTTTTAGAGAAAAAACTGAGTCTCAGTGAGATTAGTTGTGTCTCCCAATGTCACTTACCTAGGTTCCATTCTAGGATTCTCTCACTCCAAATCCTGTGCTCGCATCAACCTTGCTATACTGACCAAGATGCTTGTCAGGAAGTCTGTCATACCCCAGTCATGCATATTATGCCTTCTTTCTAGTCTCCTCTTCCACCACTTTATACTTTATAATATTTATTCCAGTAAGACTGAATGCTGAGTTCACCCAAACCCCGGGATACCTCATTCATTCATATTTCACCTCATCTGTGTCTGAAGTGTTGCAACCATTTTGTAAAATCAGTATGGACCCTCACTGAAAGTTTGATTTGGATGTCAAGACTGATGACACCACCCACAAAGGGTAATCAAGCTTTCTAGGGAGAGCAGAACAGTCCTCCCAAGCTGGTCCAAAAAAAGGCTTACAGGAGCAGGGAAAGGAGACAAGCTTGGGGTTTCTATGATGGTGAAGGATGAGATTCCTGCACACGGGTAGGGGCTTGCATGATTTGAAACTCCCACTGGTGCCAAAGGAAAGAATGTGCTTCCTTATGAGCTTGCCCATATGTGGAGCAGAGGGGAGGAAGGGGTGTGAGGCTTAAAGCTATCAGCAGTCAAACAAAAAAAGATTGAGTCAGACTTTTTATTACTGTTTACCCATGATGTTGCTGACATAAACACAAATGATTACCACACAAAGAGGCATGGTTTCTATATTAAGGTTACTTATTCTGCTTTTATTTTTTCTCCATAGTTCCTACCACTACTTGACAAACTTTATTTCTTTAATTGCTTATTGTCTGCTTTTCATATTAGAATGCAGGTTCCATGGTATTACATTTTTGCTCTATTTTGTTCACGGCTCTCTCCAGCATGCAGAACAGTGACTGACTTGTAGTAGGTGTTCAGTAAAGATTTTTTGGGTAAATTAATCAAAAGTTGAAGGAAAGGTACATTGCAATAGTAGGTATTTGGAAGGAAATCATAAGAGACAGGTTTGAACTGAATTTTAAAGAAAAAAAAATTGATTTCAACAGACTTAAAAGATATTTAAAGCAGGGAAATGACACAACATAAAAAGGAGTTTGGCTTAATTTGTACTTGTACTTTGGACCTTTTTTTTTTTTTTCATTCTATTTGGCCTCCAATTTTTCCACATTAACTTGCAATTTAGTATTTAGTCAGGGTTGTCTCACCTGTCTATTGAAGCAAAAATAAGTTCCAGCAAGAATGGCTTTGACAGTGATTAAGTAAATGCTCTTTGGTGATCTTGTTTTGTCTGTGGCATTGGGTATGGTTCATTGGTGGTATTAATGGAGAAGTTTAAAATAACTGAGATGATATATGAACTCAATGCCCCCAGAAAACTGTACCTGAGGTATCAGAACAGCATGCCAAATGTGTTTATTAAAGTATGAGTAGAAAGACTAAAACTCAGGAAATAAATTTATCTGCATTGTTATTAATGGAGTTGTGAAACTTATGCATATAAACAGAGTAGGCATTGTATTAAGAATAAGCAAGGCACTTACTGAAGTGATCTCAACTATCTGAACTGTTGAAATAGTTTCCTGTATAGCTTCACTGCTTCTAATTTTCCTCACTCTATTGTACACATTATTACAAGAAGCAAATCTGAGATCTGGTTATTCCTCTCATTCATTTATTCAACCAATGTATATTGACTATCTATAATATGCAAGGCAATGTGACAGATACTGTGATATACACAGATACAGTCCTTGTTCTCATGAGTTCCCAAATCATCAGTGGTTCCCCATTACCTAGAACAGCATTTTAAAGGAATTTGTGTTACTCTGAATTGGAGAAGAAAAGATCCAACGGCCAAGCAATGTGAAAATGTTGAGTTCAGTAAACTTTAAAAGTACATTATGCCTTTGGTTCTTCAGAGATAAATGTAATATTTAATACATTTGAATTTTTTTGCTCAAAAATGTGTGTGCATATGTGTAAGTGTTATGTGAAGCAACTTTGATGGGGACGGGAGAAGCAACATTCTGCAGAAATGCTTCTTTATTTTGTATCTCTCGCAATTTCATATACGTTCTGTAAATGGTTTTGCACAAAGAACTTTCAATAGGCACTACTGAAGGATAAAATAATTTATTGGTTAGTGCAAAGTAATGAGAAATTAGATCTCAGACTGTTGAAAGATGGCACTGTGGAGATTCTGGTGGACTAACTGCAAAATGCCTTACAGAAAATAATAAAAAGGGTTCTCCTTTCTCATTCTAGGATTCATATTATGACATGTTTACACTTAAACTCCAGTGCTTAACACCCACAACATAAACAACAAAAAATCAATTTGACTTTTGAAAATTCTAACTGTATTCTTTAGGGTACTAGAGAAGAGCCATCTAGCCTAGTCACTCATATTCAGGTAGGACTCAACACTAATGGATGAATATCAATATATTAAAAGATGCCTGCATTTCCTGTCCATAGCACATGAAATACCACTCTAAAGAGCAGATTCCATTTTTGAAAGAAAAAAGGAACAAAGAATAGAGAATGATGACACAGTGAAATTATTTAGAACTTCACTCACAAAGTAAGATCATTAGAGAAAGGTAATTTGTTCTAAGTAGAAATTGTTTTGTTGGGGCGACTGGGTGGCTCAGTTGGTTAAGCGACTGCCTTCGGCTCAGGTCATGATCCTGGAGTCCCAGGATCGAGTCCCAGGATCGAGTCCCGCATCGGGCTCCCTGCTCAGCAGGGAGCCTGCTTCTGCCTCTGACCCTCCCCCCTCTCATGTGCTCTCTCTCTCTCTCATTCTCTCTGTCTCAAATAAATAAATAAAATCTTAAAAAAAAAAAAAAGAAATTGTTTTGTTAAAAACCTGGAGCAGTGAGGATGGAAATCACATTCTTAAATACATTGACAACATTTTCATTATTCTCCCCAGACACAGAGTGTTTTGTTTACTTGTTATTAGTATTCCACTTAAAAGCAAATTGCAATAAAAATTTTGTTGAGGTGGATGAAAGCTCCTGCAGCTATTTAGTATTGCTAAAAACAAATTGATCACACACCTTGAAAACTGCCTATACTCAAAAGAAGCACTGTTTAATAAAAGACAAATGAGAGAGAATAATATGTTAGAACATTATGCCAAATTTAATAAAAGCAAATTTCTGATGAGTTAAAAAATCACATAGCATTTAGATATGTCTTTAACAACACTACTTATCAGAAAACAATCAGATTCTACAGATTATTTTGAGAGAACTAGATAAATTCAATAAAACAAAATCTCCTGGATCTACCTGAGTATATGAAAAATTACCTTTATTCATTTGAGAAATGTTGATAGCAGACTTCACTATTTACTATAGTGGTGGGATGTATTATTTCAACCAACATGGTCATAAGGAACAAGATTAAGTCAAGGACAAAGTAGTTCAAATAAAGTTAAGACTGACACTTCTTGGAGAAAGGATTATTTTCTTATACTAGTTTCTACCCATAAAGCCAAAATCATCAAAAAGAAGAATGATACTCACTGGTGTACATGTGGGTCAGAAAAAATAAAGATAATGATCAAAATCATGATGCTAATGATGACAAAAATGCATGACAGCATGGCAAAATCCAATATTTGTTTGAAATGGAAAATTGCCATGCATGTATCACTATTGACAAAATCATATATTCAAACTTCTTTATAAGCATCATACTGCCATTTATAGTGGGAAGCATCATGATGAATGCATACAAGTTGCAGAGTTAACATGTTTTGGCTCAAGTGAACCTACAAGTCTGGCTCCAATAATGTCATCAATATGATCATAGTACAGTGTAATAGCAGAATGATGCACATATACGTAGGGACAGGTATGCATTTGTACATACATTGAAATTAAAAAGGACTATGCGTAGATGTGCACGAATGCTTCATACCATTCTGGAACCTAAAAATCTTTTTTTAAGCCTTCCAAGTTTAAAGTCCTCATTGAATCTTGATGATACATAAACAATATATATATAGTTCTTGACAAAATGACAAACACTGATATATTGAAAACATCTGGCAGAATTACTACTATAACCATTTTTCTTTCTTTTCCATCCTTTCTCTTGTTTTTGTTTTTTTGTTCCATTAGCCTTTTTTCTCTTGTTTTCTTAATATACATGTACTCAAAAAACATGGTTAATATGGGCATTTCCAGGGTATTGTCCATATTTTTTTTCTGAGATCTTTTCAAATAACAGATTTTTCTTCCTGTACTTAGCATTTTTCTCATCACTATTATTTAACTTGTTACATCAATATCTTATAAGAGTTTGGACAAAAATAACCTTTCTTAAACACTTTTTCAAGAAATTTGGAGAACTACTTAGTCTTCTACGTTGAAATGAAAATGTATGAAATGTTATCATAAGATAGCCTTGAAAATTGCCTTAGTCTACCCCTGAAGTCCTCATCAATAAGCAAGTGAGAGCATGTGCAAATACTGATGCTGTGACAAAATTGAGATTTTGTGAGAAAAACAAAGGTGAAGTGAAAGTTTAACAGAGCAGACATAAAACATTCTCTTACTGTACATGATTTCATAACTTCATAATGACAACTTGATTCCTAAAGTTCCTTCAGTAAATATTTGAGCACCTACCTTGTGCCAGTCACTGCTCTAGGTCCTGGGAATTCAAATCCATTGTTTTGTTTTAATATATTAATTTAATTCTTATAACTGTGATAGAGACTATAAAGAATAAAAAATAATTTTAATACATATTTTCTGTACCTGCAACTGAAGATCATATTTTTTGAGAAGCTATTAATATATATTAAGGAAGGGCACTGGGGTGGCTCAGTCGTTAAGCATCTGCCTTCCGCTCAGGTCATGATCTCAGGGTCCTGGGATTGAGTCCCACATCCGGCTCCCTGCTCCTCGGGAAGCCTGCTTCTCCCTCTCCCACTCCCCCTGCTTGTGTTCCTGCTCTCACTGTCTCTCTCTCTGTCAAATAAATAAATAAAATCATATATATATATATATATATATTAAGGAAAATAGTTGAATTGTGAAATAAGTTTGAAAAAATTGGTTTCGTTACTACAGAATTTCCCAGAGCTTTTAATATACACACTTGCATTGTTTATTTCCAAGAAAAGAAAGCGGGCAGTATTTTCAAACCTATTTGCTCATAAGACCCTCTTCTCTCAGAGCAACAATTAACATCTTTAAAAACTAGTGCTCTGATAAAACATACACACACATACACACACAAACACACAGAGGGAAAAGAATAGGGCAAGAGAAAGGCCCAGAGGTAAAGAAAACAAAGAAATTTTGTGCATTTTTTGCAAGAAATCTATGCATAGTGAGTGATAGTAATTTCCTTTTCTTCCTTTTTGCTTCCTCTTTCTTCCTTTCCTTTCCTCTCTTCTCCTCCCCTCCTCTCCCCTCCCCTCCCCTCCCCTCTACTTTCCTTCCTACCTTCCTTCGCTACAAAGATCTTGTGCCTTTTTTTTAATGTTATACACAGGTAAGTTTTTAATTTTTTTCATTGGCTTGTGATTTTCTCTACACCTTAATGTAAATGTGGAGTGGGAGGAGTGTCTCCTCTTTAACCAAATGTCAAGTTTATGGCCTGTTTAGATTAAACCCTCAAGGCAAAAGCAATCTTTCTAGCATCCTTTATCTTTCTGAGCTCTTGTTTGGCAATGATTTGGGATAGGTAATTCTTTGCTAAGTTTGTCAGCATTTTGATGTTTCCATAAAGTTTTGTGGAGTTTTTTTTTTTAATAAACCACATTTCATTTGTTTTTAGTGAAACAAGTGTTTTGAATAAACTTGCTCTGACATAACTACATCTTAGAATCCATTATGTATATTGAATATAAAATAATTTTAATGATAGAGACAGAAATGTATTTATACTTAATTTCTGAATATTAGTGAAAACAGTAAAGCAATCCAAATGTTCAAAAATAGTAGTGCAATAGGGGAGAGATCACGTTCAACTTCAAATATAAGGACAAATGGGGATTTATAGCCAAGGAACTATGTATGTGTGTGTGGGGGGAGGGGAGGTGTTGGGAGAAATGGGCCTGTGGATGGGAAATATTAAGACAAAACATGAAGGGAAAAAGATTCTGGCAGGATTCTTGCTGAAGACCCACCAGGATGATCAGATATCAAGGATGGGGGATTCTCTCTAAACTGACTTAGAAGGATTCTTGCTAAAACTGGACTCTGCAGTCCTGGTAAGGACTGGGGGCCAAGGCTGAGATCTCCTCAAAAAGATAGCTCAGAGAGGCCTGGTAAAAATCAAGGAAGAAAGCCCTTATCACTAGTATATTAGAGATTTATTAAACTCTTCTTCTGAAAAAGTTCTATTTACCTGGAATACTCATTCTTTCCTCCTAAAGTGTTAAGTGAGTAGTTACCATGTTCCAGTTACACATTTAGGCAATGAGGAATCCAATATCTGAGAAAAGACAGATAGTGAAGGAAATGTTCATAAACAAATAATGTGAAATATTGATATGTTTATAAAGAAAATATATTAGGATAATGCTGTAATGAGTGGCAATGGAAAAAAAAAATTAGGAGCGGTAGTCTGGGAAGGATTTTCTGATGGGATCATATTTGAGCCCAAACTTGATGACTGAAAAGAAGTAGCTGCAAAGAGTGGTGGGAGCAGCATCCTGGACAGAGACAGCAAATTCCCTGCATCTGCCCTTGCTCATCAGACTGTCATTTCCCTGCTCAAGATCTGGCAATGACTTCTGGCCTCACTCAGCCTAAAATCCGTAGCCAGTATGGTAGCCTACATGATCTGTCCTTCTCTCCATACTGTGCTTCTTCACATCAACCTCTGAAGTCAACTCCTTCCATTTTCACCTTTGTTCATTCAGCTATAGCCATAGTGGCCTGTGGTCTGCAATTTGAAGACACCAATGCACTCTTTAGGAACTTACTCCTTCCTTCTCCCTCAGATATACTCATGTCTCTCTCTCTCTTCATCTTGGTCTCTGCTCAAATGTCACTAGAGCCAAAAAGTCTTTACCAACCACCTTCTATTTAAATAACATCCTGCCATCTAACCCTCTACCTGCTTTCAGTTTATTTTTTTCCAATGTGCATATAATTTCTAGCATTAGTATGTATATATATACACATATATAAAATATATACATATATTTTTACATTTATTTATCTATTTATTTCGTCCTTTACTTTCATCCACTTTGCTGCCTCCTACAATGTAAGCTCCCAGGATAGCAGAGATTTGCTTGTTTCATTAAAAATGGTATCCTCAGCACCCAGAAGAGCTCTTAAAATGTTTCGGGTATTTAATGCTTACTTCTTCACTGTCTGATCTCTCTGAAATAGCTACTATTATAATCTCCATTTGACTGATGAAAAAAGTGTGATTTGCAGAGTTCACATAACTTACCCAAACCCACATAGCTTTTAAGATACAAATCTACTTACATCTTTCCAAAAATGATGTTTTTAAACACTTAGTAGAACACATTTGTAAATTACTGATAACAATATAACATTTATTTTTTTAAAGATTTTATTTATTCATTTGAGAGAGAGAGAGATAAAGAGCAAGAGCAGAGGGGAGAGGCAGAGGGAAAGGGAAAAGCAGACTCCCAGCTGAGCAGGGAGCCCCACGCCATGGGGCTGGATCCCAGGACCCAGGGATCTTGACCTGAGCTGAAGGCAGATGCTTAACCATCTGAGCCATCCAGGCTCCCCAACAATATAACATTTATTAAAAATAATAAAAAGTTTAAGCAATTGTTATCTCTTTAAAATATAAAAATTATAACTAAAAAAAACTTATGGTGGGTAAAGAATAAAGACACTTTCGTTAGTCACATAATTTCAGGGAACATTAGAAAACTTGAGAGACAACACTTCCAGTATGTCTATCATGTTTCATAGGTAATGGTTGGTTTGCAAGCTGACTTTCCATGAAAAAGTTCCGTAATTTAAAACCCATTTTCCAAGGGGGAGAAATCAGATACGGCAGTCCAGAAATATTGCAAATGTTGCAATATCAAATGCTAACAAGTATTGACTAAAAGAGGTCTAATTAATTTGTAATGGTTTTAAAAGATGCACTATTATATATTGCTTCTCCTTCCTTTGACTTATGCTAAAAAGAAAAAAAGTTGTTGTGTTCATAGCCTACCTAATCAATATATACAAATATGGAATTAGGTGGTCCAATTCAAAGCAATAACTGTCAGAAAAAGGATATAGATATCATTTCTCATCCTCTGATGTACAGATTTCCATATCTTTATCTCATAACAGCTTCCATGTGCTTTACATTTTCCTGTGTTCTGGAAGTTGCATACTTTTTACTAATGGTAGAGGCTAGAATTAAAAGTATTTAGAAATAAATCATTCTACTTGAAAGTAATACAAACGCAGATGCATCATAAAATAATTATTTTTAAAGCTTTTGGATGAATATGTGAAATTAGAGATAAAACAGCAGGTAGAATGATTACTTGATAAATTGGAGTATTGTGTTTTGAAAAGAAGGCAAATACTAAGCAACCAAGACAATTGTGACTACATTATTAAACCCTCTCATGAAAGAAAAAATTCCTCCTCTCACCCGTAGTTTGAGGCTGCTTTAGCATGAAAGATAGGGTTGTAATTAGGGTGATATAAAGCACAAGTACCAAATTATGTTTATTAGTGGGTAAAAGACTCACATGTGGTATTTTTTTGTTGTTAAAAGTGAAAACTACATGAACTGGCTCTAATGGAACATAATAGAACGTTTTGCCATGATGATATTTTTTTTTCTTTTGAAATGGCCTTGACTGAAAAAGCTGTAGAAGTGACTTATCTTTAGCAATTCCATTAGCCACTGCTGGTTGGGATCTTAAGGCATTTATCGGAACTTAAAATACAAGTGATATAACTTTTAAAAACCACTGTAGTAGCAGAACTTATCAAAATAAAATGAAAATACATATCAGGGAAATGTATATCAGTGAGACAACCAATTAACCTAATTATGCAAATCATAAATCTGATAATTCACTGTTAGCATGTTTATTAGAACAAAGTTACTCTGATATCTCTGATTGAATTTTGGAAGAAAAGCACTTTTTTGGAAAGAGAGCAAAATTAGTTCATTTCTTAAAGTGCATTAAATCTCTGTGTCAACTGATTTACCATTTAGTGTACAAAAGGAAGGAATTCATCAGACTTACCTTTGAGATATTCATATGTGGATTTTCCATAGCAGACATGTAGCCCTAGGCAGACTTTTGGCACTCAACAAATTTCTGTGCTACTTTCGCTAGATGTATGTACTTAAAGAATTCAAATTAACATTATTAGCAATTAAAGAAAAACATCATTAGAGAGAGAAATATTTCATGCGTGTATGCTCATATGGAAATACAAGCATGTACACATACTTGGGTGTGTCCACACACACCTACCTTGTAATGAAGGAAGATAAGAATATTCTCTTTGTTCTTAAGTTTTTATTTAAATTCTAATTAGTTAAGATGTAGTGTAATATTAGTTTCAGGTGTACAATTTATTGGTTCAATACTTAAATACAACACCCATGCTCATCTTTGTTTTGTGAATTTTTTAGTAATACTATTCAATTCCTGAAGTAAAGCCTTACAAAGGTAGGGCCTGGAACTATGTAAGGAACTAGAAATCCAGACAGGTGCACAATGATGACATAATAAAATCTTAAAAAAAAAAAAAAAAAAAAAAAAAACTAAACTGGAGGAATCAAGTGAGAGTTTAATTTCTAGAAAAAGGCCAGCAACATTTCCTTATGGCTCAGCAACGTCTGAAACAATAATAATAAAAAAAAAAAAAAGAAAAAAAGTGCATACTCCCCAGAATTGGCTGCAAAGCCACCAATTTGAGGAAGACACTGACAGCATAAAAAAAATAAGAATAGAGCTTGGCTAAGTAGGATGAAAAAATGATAAAGTTCCTACAGGTGCTCTGTACCAACTTGTAAGCAAATGAAATAGAAAGATGAGTGAAATTATTATATAGCAGTCTGAGAATATTCAGTGTAACTGAACTTGGGTTTCTGTATTAGTTTCCTAGAGTTGCTGCAACAAAGTACCAAAAACTGCGTAGCTGAAAATAACACAAATGTATTTTCTCACTGTTCTGGAGGCATAAAGTCCCAAAGCAAGATTTTGGAAGAGCCACATAATTGTTTAGGAATCTCCAAATTAAAGCTATTCCAGAGAAATTGGAACATGTTTAATTCCCTCAGAAAGATGCTAAATAAGCTTACACATTTTTAAAGTTCAGAGTGGAACAACTGTAATCAATTTTTTCTAAGAATTTTAAAAGCAAATATTATTAGTGTATTAATAAATTTTATATTGCTTCTAATAAGATAATATCACTGCATCCTATACCTATTTCACATAATTTTATATTAAAAATGAAATCCCAACATTGCTTGTTTTGGGGGGCTTTTTTTCAATTTTGTGTCTATACCATTAGATAGAATTGAGTAAAGAGTAAAGAATTGGGGCACCTGGGTGGCTCAGTCAGTTAAGCATCTGCCTTTGGTTCAGGTCATGATCCCGGGGTCCTGGGATCGAGCCCCACATCAGGCTCCTTGCTCAGCGGAGGCCTGCTTCTTCCTCTCCCCCTGCTCATGCTCTCTCTCAATCTCTCTGTCTCTCTCAAATAAATAAAATCTTTAAGAAAAGAGTAAAGAATTTTTTCTCAAAGATTTTCAGATAGAATATCTTTTCTAATCCTTATAAACTACGTATAAGCTGACTTATTCCTAAAGTAGGGAATATAATGCAGCTATGAATCCAAAAGAGATAGTACAAAAGTGCTCAACCAAATACTTGCAAAGGTACCAGAATTGTTTTTTGTTTTATTTTTACTCTGCTTTAAAAAAAACAAACTTTTTATTTTTAGAATAATTTTTGATTTATAAAAATTTTGCAAAGATAATGCAGATAGCCTACACTCAGCCTACATTCAGTTTCCTATAGGGTTAATATCTTACATTAGTGTGGTACAATTGTTACAACTACTTAACCAATATTGATTCATTATTATAACTAAAGTCCATACCTTATTCAGATTTCCTCTGTTTTTACCTACTGTCTTTTTCTGTCCCAGGATCCCATCCAAATGCTATACTTCATTTAGTTGTTGTCTTTGTCATCATGTCTCCTTAAGTAGCTCTAGATTCTGTTTCTCAGACTTCCCTTATTTTGACCATTTTGAGGGAACTTACTAGGTATTTTATAGAATGTCCCTCAAATGAGATTGACCCATTATTTTTTTTCCTCATTATTAGACTGGATTTATTGGTTTTGAAGAGATAGTTACAACAAAGATGCCATTCTTGTCACATCGTGTACATAGTGTTAACACAACTTATCACTGCTGATATGAACCTTGATCACCTGGCTGAGAGTTTGTCAACTTTCTCTACTGTAAAATTACTCTTTTACTCTCTTTTTAATACTGTCTTCTTGGAAGCAAGTCACTATGTGCCGCCCACATTTAAAGAGCTGGGAATTTCTCACCTATATCGTTTTTGTTCTGCCTGAAGAACTTTTAACATTTCTTGCAAAATAGGTATGCTGGAAATGAATTCCCTTAATTTTTGTTTGTCCATGAAAGTATTTTTTTTCTCAATTTTGAAAGACAATTTTACTAACTGAAGAATTTTAGGTTGGTAGTTTTTTCTTCAACATTGTAAAGATATCACTTGCTTTTTGCTTGCAAAGTTTAAAATGGAAAATCTGCTATAATTGTTAACTTTTTGCTCCATAGATATTTATTCCATCCTCCTTTAGCTCTCTTCAAGATTTTCTTTTTCTTTGATTTTGTGCATTTTGGATATGCTATTCCTAGGAGTGTTTTTTGGTATTTATCCTGCTTGATGCTCTCTGAGCTTCTCAGATCTATGGTTTGGTGGTTTAGAAATACAAATATTTTTATAAAGCATGCAAGGACTCACAAAATTGTAACCTATTTCATGTTTCTAGTATCATCTTCCATTTCATTTTTTCATACAATCTTTGCTCCAATCACTCAAATCACTTGTTATTCTCTGATATACTTTCAGATTCTGAATATCTAAATTCTGTATTCTTTAAACCATAGTAGCTTCAAACCAAAAGTAGCTCAAATGCAGTCATGTCTTGATTCTCCCAGCTCATCGTGTATGTTGCTGTCTGTCAAGTACTAATAGGCAGTAAGCAACTCAGGTCACACATTTAGCCTTTATCTCTGTATTCCACACATTATATTTCATCCTCATTGTTATTCACATGAGAAATATGGCACTTGTAATAATTATGGTAGTTTACCAGGGTTCTTGGCTGGCTTAGCCTTCTATATAGTGCACTTTCTGAGAACCGAGACTGTACTGGTGGGAGTTTTTAGCTGCAAGCAAAAGAAAATGACATTAATTAATTAAAACAAAGTTTTCATTTTTATTGAAAGAATTCTAAATGACTGTAAGAATTGGTAGAAAGTTTTAAAAACCTATGGTTCTTTAAGCGAGAAGAAAGAAAGAAATGGCTGCCCAAAGTGCAGCAAAATTCACACTACAGGGGCAGTCCAGTAAGACACCCCTTCCGTTAACATGAAAGCCTGCACATTGTCCTTGACATTGCCTCCACCCCGTCCCAGGAAACAGGATATTGCTGACAAAACCATCTATCAACTTCCCGGCATCTTTCTCTCACTGGCTCCAATTCAAATCTGGGATGTGTGCAGCTATTTGGTCCCTCTTAAGTCACTGTCTACTTAAGTACAAAAGGATCTGGACCTGCCAAGTAGCTGGTATTTCCAGGTTCCTTGGTGATGGTGAGATTTGCCTGATGCGGATCTTCGTGTTGAAGAGCATTAACCAGGATGCCCTGTATATAGAAAGGGATTGGGGTCAGGAGCTGGGCAGTGAAGAGCATGATCAAAAGTCTCTGAGGTGACTTATCTATTTATCTTCAATAGCTGAGACTCTGCTTAATGTGTAGTAGGTATTTAATAAATGTTTATTGAACAAAAGAAAGGAGGAGACAGGAAGGAAGGAAGGAAAAAGAGAGGCAGGGAGGAAGTCAACCCTCTAGAAACTAGTATTTTAAATTGCAGTAAATTAGAAAATGTTTTGTTCTGTTTTGTTTTGTTTTGTTTGGGGTGGGGGGAACTTATGGCTGTTTTCCTTACATTGTCAATGTATAATTTAACTGAAAAATATAAAAAGTAAGCATTTTTTCTTATGTTTCTCTCTCAAGATCAAATACCATAAGCATTATAACATTTGTTTCAATTCTAGTTTCTTCTACCTATTTCAATTTCTAGAAGTGGTACTTCAGTTGTTCACACTTTCCCTCTACCCTGGTTGTTTGGATAGCACAGTCACCATCTCAGTTTGTTTGTTTGTTTGTTTGTTTGTTTATAAAGATTTTATTTATTTATTTTAGAGAGAGACAGAGTGAACACGGGGTGGGGGAGGGGAGGCCGAGGGAGAGAGAGAGAGAGAGAAAATCTCAAGCAGACTCCACACTGAGCACAGAGTGGATGAGGGGCTTGATCTCAAAACCCTGAGATCATGACCTGAGCTGAAATCAAGAGTCCCAACACTTAACCGACTGAGCCACCCAGGAGCCCCACCATCTCAATTTAAATATCACCTTTTCCCTTTCCCCCGACCACAAATGGAAGCTGAGATCTGACATGGTCATTTATTCTAAGCTTGTCTGTAGTCTTAAAATGATCCAAATTTTTCTGAGGTTACAATAATAAATGTGGGTTAAGTTTCAGGTTTTCAGTGAAGACAGAAACTGTCTGGGAAATGAAAATAAACTCATGAGCTTAGGTGTTTTACTCTTACTGTTTCAAGATCTAAATCGTCCATTATTAAATAAATCTAAGTTTCAGTCCAAGGGTTAATCATGTTCCATGTATGTTCTCTTGCAAGAAAGAGAGTATTTTTTCTTTGTGTAAAGGAATTCTGTTTTTACATTGCAGTGAAATTAAATGCATTGTGCAACATTGTTTAACATGAATTGTGGCAAGAAGATTCAGGCTTGTGATTTATATTATTGGATAATAATATACATATTGCACTTACGTTATCATTTGCTAAAAATAAATATATTAGTTTAAAAAGAAATAAATATAATAGGATTTTATCATGTAGGCATATTGCAGAGAGTAAACACACAAAGGAAGTTAATGAAATGTTAGAAATTATTGCATTGCGAATTTCCTTCTCTGTTTCTATTAGGGATTTCCTTTTTTTTTTTTTTTAGATGTTTCTTTTTTTTTTTTAATTTTTTTTATTCTTATGTTAATCCCCATACATTACATCATTAGTTTTAGATGAAGGGTTCCATGATTCATTGTTTGTGCATAACACCCAGTGCTCCATGCAGAATGTGCCCTCCTCAATACCCACCACCAGGCTAACCCATCCTCCCACCCCCCTCCCCTCTAGAACCCTCAGTTTGTTTTTCAGAGTCCATCGTCTCTCATGGTTCGTCTACCCCTCCGATTTCCCCCGCTTCATTCTTCCCCTCCCGCTACCTTCTTCTTCTTCTTCTTCTTTTTTTTAACATATATTGCATTATTTGTTTCAGAGGTACAGATCTGAGATTCAACAGTCTTGCACAATTCACAGCGCTTACCAGAGCACATACCCTCCCCAGTGTCTATCACCCAGTCACCCCATCCCTCCCACCCCACCCCCCACTCCAACAACACTCAAGTTTGTTTCCTGCGATTAAGAATTAGGGATTTCCTTTTAACCAAAGTTTCTAACACTGCTAATTAAAGCACTTAAAATGGCCTCAGAAATTCTGGACTACTGTATTAATTAGTTTTCCACTTCAAACTAAAGTCCTTTGTTACAAAATGCTACAATTGCTTTTCTCAGTCCAAAGACAAATCAAAGTCTTGTATTATTTGTTTCTTTGGACAGTGATGGTCTGAAATATTTGACTGAATCTAAAAACAACAACAACAACAACAACAAAATAAAAATGGTGTGTGGAGTTTATATCTTATGATGGACCTCAAATATATTTGTACTCTGGAAAGCTATTATTTATCACCAAACCACATATTTTTATGATATCAAAACACATTTTCATTCTACATTGGGAAAACACATTTTAGATAGGCAAATTCTCTTTACATTGAAATATGTTATATAAAATACATAAGTAATACATTTAGAGACTTTCAAGTAATTATAAAACAGTGGGAAGTATAAAATAATTTATATACTTAGAGTACTAAAATACCGAAATAAAATGCAAATCTTTTTTTTATTCTTGATAATTGTAGAGTAATATTACATAAACAGGGAAAGATGATTTTTTAAATTTTTCCACATCAGAATCAACACATCCAGGGGCGCCTGGGTGGCTCAGTCATGAAGCGTCTGCCTTCGGCTCTAGTAATGATCCCCGGGTCCTGGGATGGAGCCCACATCGGGCTCCCTGCTTGGTGGAAAGCCTGCTTCTCCCTCTCCCACTTCCCTTGCTTGTTTTCCCTCTCTCGCTGTGTCTCTCTCTGTCAAATAAATAAATAAAATCTTAAAAAAAAAAATAACACATCCTCTGAAATTGTTTTTCTTTAAATTCTTTTAAGGGTATGTACAAATTTATGGAGGGCATAAGTTATGGCAGAATGTAAGTTAAGAAATGGAAAAACAAAGTTTAGTAAGACACAGGTTTTCCCATTGATGATTGCATAATTTTTTTTTTCCTTTTTGTTGTGGGGGGTGTTTTCTTTTCTTTTTTAATTGAAGTATAGTTGACATCAAATATCCTATTAATTTCAGGAGTAGTGATTAAATATTTTTATACATTATGAAATGACCCTCACAATAAGTCTAGTAACCAGGGGCGCCTGGGTGGCTCAGTTGTTAAGCGTCTGCCTTCGGCTCATGTCATGATCTCAGGGTCCTGCAATCGAGCCCTGCGATCGAGCCCCGCATCGGGCTCCCTGCTCTGCGGGAAGCCTGCCTCTCCCTCTCCCACTCCCCCTGCTTGTGTTCCCTCTCTCGCTGTGTCTCCCTGTCAAATAAATAAAATCTTTAAAAAAAAAATAAGTCTAGTAACCATTTGTCACCATACAAAGTTATTATGATATTACTATTTTCCCTATGCTGTACATTACATCCCCATGATTTATTTATTTCTTACCCAGAAGTTTGTTCCTCTTAATCCCCTTCACCTACTTTGCCTACTCAGACTTCTCTTGAAGTGCAACTCATGCTTGCAAAAGAAATGTCAACTGAGTTTGGGGTGCCTGGGTAGCTCAGTCGGTTAAGCGTCTGACTCTTGATTTCTGCTCAGGTCATGATCTCAGGGTCCTGGGATGAGCCCCAGTTGGGCTCTGTGCTCAGAGGGAGTTTGCTTGTCCCTCTCCCTCTGCTCCCCTCCCCCTGCTTGAGTGTGCGCATGTGCATGCATGCTCTTTCTCAAAAAATAAATAAATCTTAAACAAAAAAAGAAATGTTAACTGGGAAACATTTTCAAATATGAAGACTTTCTTTGTACTAAAATGTCTCTAATAGAAGAAAATAAATGGTATTTCAAATCAAGATATTGGAGGAAAAAAGTTTTCAGTGTTATGGCATTATAAATATGCTTTTCACTTACTCCATGCACATCCTTTCCTATGTATCTCATACATTCAACCACAAGTATTTATTGAGTACTTATATTACCAGCATTTGGCAGAGTAATGCCACAGAATTGTGTCTAAGACATACATAGTCTACCTTCATGGAACATACATTCTAGTGGAGCATCTATGTATGAATACATAAACATAAATGAAATGATTTCTCCTAAAGAAGAGATAAAGTGGCTAGGTTCCCAGTATCCAACAAGGTAGTTTGCCAGTTTGATTTTTTATATATCAAAGTGAGAAGTAAGGGAAGATAGGACCAATATGTTCACTTAAAAAAATTATTTTGTTTGGTTTACATAGTAGAATTCTCTGAAAAAATTCCTCAATACTTCTGAGTTGTTAGCACCCAAAATCAGAAATTTGCTTCCTGTGACTCTAGACAATCAAGTACAGAAAAATATCCCTGGACTAGGCACTCCTTGTTTAGGAAGGATTCTTTTGGGGAGCTTTCTTAATCATTCAGACCTAAACTTTTCAATTACTCATTTTTCTTGATTTTAACTCCAGACATGGTGAGGTTAAATAAATATTAAAAACTCAAGACTCAACTGTGTATTCTTTCATTTAATAATTTAAAATGCTGGGCATGGAGAAAGAGGTAGATTATGTATCTCAAGAGGATGGCTTCCTTTTTTTTTTTTTTTTAGATTTCATTTATTTATTTGTCAGAGAGAGAGCGAGCACAAGCATGGGGAGCGGCAGGCAGAGGGAGAAGCAAGCTTCCCGCTGAGTAGGGAGCCCTATGTGGGACTCTATCCCAGGACCCTGGGATGATGACCTGAGCCAAAGGCAGACACTTAACCACTGAGCTACCCAGGCACCCCTTGGTTTGGTTTTAAATGAGGAGGCTGGCTATTTCTTTTGTTGGGCTGAAAACATTTTGTAGTTTCCGGAACTAAAAGGGGAAGAAAAAAATTAAAGGAAAATACCTGAGCCGAGATGAAATACTATTCAATCTAGTAATTGGGTTTATTTTCGGAATATAGGGGCACTAATTAACAATTTAATTAGTGCCACAATAGTCCATGCTGTCTCTTATTATTCTGTTTTGCCACTTGATTCAAAATGTTTTAGCTTAACTGGTGATAATATTGGATAGTCCATAGTACAGAATATGGTGTTGCTATATTATAGGAGATCTAACTTGGCCTTGGGCTTCAGAGATCTTCTGAGAGTGCTAGATGAGACTGCATGGGGTAAATAGGCATTTGAAGGGAAGGCGAAGGGTGGGGAGTTGGAAAGAAGAGAAGGAAAATCTGAGGCACACAGACTCTTTTTAAATTTCCAGCTTTATTGAGATATTATTGACTAAAAACTTTTGTAAGTTAATGGGTATAACATGATAATTTGATACACATCTATAGTTCAAAATGACTACTACAATAGGGTTAGTTATCACCTCTATCCTCTCATACAATTACTATATTTTTGTAATGATAATATTAAGTTCTACTCTCTAACTTTCAAGTGTGTAATATATTTTTGCTAATTATAGTCACCATGGTGTGCGTTAGATCCCCTGAACTTACTTGTCTTATAGCTGTAAGTTTGTACACTTTGACCAACATCCTTCCATTTCCCCCTACCCATATTCACTGGTGATCATCATCCTGCTCTCTAGGGGTATACATTTTACTTTCCTTAGATTTCGCATAGAAGTGAGAACATGTAGCATTTGTCTTTTTCTGTCTAATTTATTTCACTTAGCATAATGCCCTCACAGTTCATGTTGTTGCAAAAGGCAGGATTTCCTGCTTTGTGGCTGAATAATATTCCCTTGTGTGTGTGTGTGTGTGTGTACATTTTCTTTATCTGAATCTTGACATGAGGTTACAGGCATAATCAAAGGTCAGATAATTTACTACTTAGTATTTGATGTTAAGAATATTGAATTGTTCATAAAGCAATGGGAAGTCATTACAGGGTCATAAGCAACTGAAACTGAAGAAAGGAAATGTTGGAAAATAGAATAGAAAAAATTAGACATTTTTCTATGTTGCGATGCAAGCTTGACTTTTACACTTCCTAATTCTCATGATTTGTCAAGCTGATTCTGCAGAAGAGATGATTACTAAAAATTCCTTTCTAATTACGTATAAAAGCACTTCAGAGAGATAGCAGTAATTTCTTGGTCCCCTGCCATTCATTGAGTCTGACGTGGAAAAGAAGAATGTGATTATTTGTTCCTCTTCTTATTTTTGTCTATACAAGTGTGGATAGCACAATATCGCTCGGGTCACATAATGTTCAATCAACACACCATTCTCCTATTTCAAAAGAAACACTCCATCCTACAATGACAGTCTAGATGTGCAACCAATCTCCTCATAAATGCAACTTTGGGTAAGATGTGTTAAAGGATAGAAAGTACACATAAATTGTCACAATTTCTACAAAATTTTAAATTAGTAAAATTACAAATTCTTTTTCCCCATACATGCTATTAAATGTTCAAAAGCCTGGATATTTTAAAAAGAAATCTATATTTGGCACACTAAAGAGCACTTTCAAAAATTACTAATTTTGTTATTTCTCTAATATCTCAAAAGAAAAAGAATTTGTGATATGTAAACATTCTAAAATGCAGACACATTATGATACAGTAATACAGATTTCTATACACATAAACTTGTCTATAAATAAATACATTCATATTTGAATTATATTTTTCCTTTGATAGATGGTCAAAACCAATATTTAAATTAATATGAGCAATTTTTTCTTAAAACAAGTCAACTATCTTAAAGCCATTAATTTGTATTCCTCTTTGTTTCTTCTATTTGTACTTTGGAGGGAAATTAAGTCCCTTTATTCTATCTTTAGAGATTTAATTTACTGACATTTGTTGCTTATGAGCTATGAGAAAATCAGAAAGAAATAAAACCAAAGTCACAAACCTTATAATCCTCATGTAAATCATTTTGACAATATATTGTTTAATCTCTAACCTATGTCTTTATTATTATATCCATATTAACATGAGGGTTTATTTATTTTATTTTATTTTTTAAAGATTTTATTTATTTATTTGAGAGAGAGAGAATGAGAGAGAGTGAGTACATGAGAGGGGGGAGGGTCAGAGGGAGAAGCAGACTCCCTACCGAGCAGGGAGCCCGATGCGGAACTCGATCCAGGGACTCCAGGATCATGACCTGAGCCGAAGGCAGTCGCTTAACCAACTGAGCCACCCAGGCGCCCTAACATGAGGGTTTAACAGAAACCTAATCAAAATGTCTTTTTACCAACAGAACAAATCATCTTAAATTTTTTCTGGAAAAAAAAAAAGATCCCTCAATATCTGTATTCTTTCTATCCCCACAATGGAATATCTTATTTGATTTGTCTTTCCAGGTATAATCTATAGACATAATCTAATAACAATTTATCAACTCCCTTAGAAATATTAAATTTTAATACTCATTATTTTCCTAAAAAGAAAATGTATTGAATAATTGCACCAATACAATGGTTATTAGTGCTAGTCACCAAATATTGATTGCCTTCCATCTTTCTGATATGGGTAGGCTTGGGAATTGTGGCGACATGAGATTAGCTGGAGGAAGGGACATACATGGCATCCAATTAGAGCTTTTAAATGCAGAGTACACCCCTCCAAAATGTATTTCCTATGGTTTTGAAAACTAGCAATGTTCAAGTGTCTACCAGCCTGGATCCAGCAGTGAGGACATTACAGAAATAAAAGATATAATTCAGTCAATCCTTGGCAAGAAATAAGCCTTTTTGAATTTAAGCCAGTGAAATTGTGAGTTTGTTTGTTACTAGAGCATAATCTCTATATACTAATTGATATGTATACATAAAATAAATAAATATACATATAAAATAAACAGTAGAATTTTAATTAAATTATTTTATAATTGAGATAAATCTATCCTGAATGCCTTCAGTAGAAAAATTAGTGTCCACAATGGCAATAAAACTTGTGTTGCTGCGTCTTTATACACTATATTATGCACTAGACACAGTTTTTCTCTTCCATGCCAACTTTTTACAGATGCAAGTCTGGACATAAGAAACATGAATTTCAACAGGGAGAGAAATAATGAGTCCCCATGGGTAAGTTACCTTTGAGATTTTCAGGAGATAAACATTTGCACATCATGACCTTAAACATGTCTCAGAGAGAAAAAACGACTTTCACCATTTCACCATTGCAAAGCCGTTCTGTTTACCAAGTCAGATCTGTCAGGCAATGCAACTAAACCTCATAAAAAGTGACATCAAAAGTAACCAATACAAGCAACAGAATCCAAGTAACACTGTGCACTTGTTGGTATAACTATACTTACTCTATAAGGCAACTTATCCAAGATAACAATTAAAATAATATGCTCATTTGGTTTGAAAATTAAAGACATTTAAGGTTATAGAGGCAATATTCTGGAGGATATTTAATTAATTTGATATAATTTATTAAATGTCTAAAAAACTGTGTTAAAACATTAAGGTAAGTATTACATAATGTTTGAAGAAGTTTATATGGATCTACCATATATTATTTTCACTCCACTGCTAGATAGTGCTGGTTTCTTTTTTTTTTTTTAAAGATTTATTTATTTATTCATAAGAGACAGAGAGAGAGGCAGAGGGAGAAGCAGGCTCCCCGCTGAGCAGAGAGCCCGATGCGGGACTCCGTCCCAGGACCCTGGGATCATGACCTGAGCTGAAGGCAGACGCTTAACCATCTGAGCCACCCAGGCACCCGATAGTGCTGGTTTCTAAGGCAGATATTTAATTCTTTATATACAAGTTCCAAATTTTATTTGACCTAATTTTTGTTGATCAACCATATTTTCTTTTTGCTAGATAGCATATAGGGCTTTCAATTTGTTCTAAATTTTAAGAATTGAAAGAGCACATGATGGCTCTTTCAAACAGAAGCATTTTTTTTTATTTTTATTTTATCCAACCCTCAAACCATTGACCCACATAAAGAGGACATGAAAGATCAGAGTGAGACCCAGATTCCACAGATATCCCAAACTACATCAACTAGAAGGGTTCCAGCCATCTTCCATCCCTATCACTACCATTCCCCCAGATGTCTTTAGGTCATCTGAAGGAATCCTATTACATCCTTTGTTCTGTGCAGGTAGTGACACCTGACACCATAAGAAGCTCACTCTCAAGCCGTCCTCATCTCTTCCACGCTAATATCCATGGGTCCTTGCACATCCTCTTCTCTCTCTCCATCTCCCACTCCTCCTTAACTCATGAAAACCTACCAAAGTGCCCTTAGTTTCCCAATCCCTCCCTAATCAGCAAATTTCTCTACATCCTCAAACATTGTCTGAGAATCCTCATCACCTTCTTGCTGTATCAGAAACCTGGGCCTGTCCTGAGGACACTGCTTCTGCTGAAGCCCTAAAGCAGTGACTTTTTTTTTTCCCATTTCTTTCATATCATTATGTTTGATTAAGAGTAATGTGTTTTCTTGTTCTGGTTGACTCTGGCAAACAATTGTCCTTCCTGCCTTCCTTTTGGGTGTTATACACAACCGATAAATTATTGAACACTGCATCTGAAACTAATGATATACTATAAGTTGGCTAATAGAATTTAACTTGAAAAAATAAAAATAAATAAAGTACCTAACAGAGTATAGATACCTAATGAATACAGGTCCAATAATTTTATTATATTTACATACCAATGATTTACATTTATTTATTCATGAGCATTTACCATTTTCTGGGTTTGTTTTCAGGTCTGTTATGTTTTTATTGTTAAGTAATGAGCAGAATGCAATATATAAGTGGAAGATGACGTTTTCTGTTTTGTTTTCAGTGTTCTTCCTCATTATTTCATTCAATAAATACTTTCTCAGTTCCTCTGTGGAAAAAAAAACAATTTTTGGATCATACTATTCATATTATTCACTACTTTCAAATGATTTCAATATCCACTCTGCCCTCCACTTATTTCCATGGTGATAACCCTAGATCTTATCATTACCAATTACTGCCACCTCTTGATCATCTTGATGGCCTTACTTTCCTGATTATCCAGATTAAGTTTTATGGTCAGTGCTCATAATCATTTCCTCTCATGTACCCTTGGCTCCTTGGTCCCTCTTCCATTAGGTATTACATGCACGGAAAGTCTATAACCTTCTTTAAATGCAATGATCTGCCCCCTTTGAGCCTAAACCTATACAGATAAATTTAACAGAGAAACAACAGCAATCACACTAATTGTTGTCCCTTTAAAAGTCAGGACAGCCAGCCTCGAGGGGGAGTAAAGCTACCTAGAAACCACACTGTGTATCTCCAGCCTACCCATTTCCCCATTGTCGGTAAACATTCTTCTATACTTTCTCTAGTCCCCTCAAAACCCCCATGTTTTTTCCCCCTCTATCCTTAATGACCTTTATTACTTCACAGAGAAAACTGAAGTAATTCTAAAAACCTTAATAGACTCCCATCACCACACATGGAAGCCTATCAGCATCTGCTCCCATGAACCCTTCCTTTCTATTAACAGAACTATCAATGCTCATTTTTCAAGCCAATTCCTTACCACTTCATTAGACACCTTCCCCTGTGATTTATTCACTCCTCAGTTCCCAACTCTATATTGGATAATTATCATCAGCATAAGATTGTAGGATATATCAGAGAACTGGAGAAAGAGCAGATTATTTAGGATATATTTTTTTAAAGATTTCATTTATTTATTTGAGAGAGAGAGTGTGAGTACGTGCATGAGTAGAAGGAGGATATATTTTATAATATATCCCCATTATAAAAGGAAGAAGAGAAGGAGGAGGAGGAGGGAAAGGAAAAGAAGGAAAAGAAGACAGGAAAAATACTTCTGATTAGGTTTTCTCTTCCCGTTCCATTTTATCTGCTCCTTTTAGCAGAAAATACCCAGCTATGGCTATGTTTACATTTTCTCTAAAACCGACTGCAATCAGGTTTCTTGTCCCTATCATTCAGCCAAATTGATCTTGTCAGGTTCATCAATGACCTCCAAATTGCTAAACCCAATACCCAATTTTCAACTTTAATTTTACTTGGTCTATTAAATAACATTTGACACAGATAATAATATCTTTTCCAAATTAGCACACACTTAGTTTTCTTCCTGTTTTACTGGTTGGTCCTTGACAGAGTCCATTGTTGATTCATGCCCATCTCCCAATCTCTTAATAATGGAGTGCCCCAGGACTCAGCTCTTGGTTCTTTTTTTCTTCTCTGTTGAAATTTAGTGTCTTGGTTATCTTATTCTTCTATTGCTTCTCCAGCACTGTCCTCTCTCATGAATTCCAAAGACATATTCAACTACTTAAAAATATATACATATACACATCTAATTAATATATCAAGCTTAACTTGTACAAACACAAAGTCTGATCTTTTCTTACCAGGTCTATTTCATCTTCATTCTTGCTCATCTCAATGCATAGAAACTCTAGTTTTCCATTTTTCAGACCAATAACCCTGGAGTCAATCTTGATTCTTTCTCTCATACCACAAAATCTTTCAAGGAAATCTGTTGCTATAACTTCAAAATATATCTCAAGTGAGATTATTCTCACTTGCACTCTTATCCATTCTAACCAATCTATTATAATTCCTTCCTAAATTATCATAACAACCACCTAACTGGTTTTCCTACTTTACCTTTACCCCATTTAAGGCTATACTCAACAGTATAGCCATTTTAATCCTTAATATTACTTCTTTGCTAAAAACCCTCCAAAACCTCTTCATGTTTCTCAGAGTAAAATTCAAACTCTCTAAAATGTCCTTTAATATCTTAAATAGGGACCCCTGGGTGGCTCATTCAATTAAGTATCTGCCTTCGGGTCAGGTCATGATCCCAGGGTCCTGGGATGGAGCTCCATATCAAGCTCCCTGCTCAGCAGAGAGACTGCTTCTCTTCTCCCCATGCCATTCCTTCTACTCATGCACGTACTCACACTCTCTCTCTCAAATAAATAAATGAAATCTTTAAAAAAATATATCCTAAATAATCTGCTCTTTCTCCAGTTCTCTGATATATCCTACAATCTTATCAATGACTCACTGGGCACTAGCACTTCGACTTTTGACGGTCCCTGTGCTGGCTACTCCTTTGGCAGATATTAACAGATCTAATTGGTTAGCTCATTCCCATTTCACATGCTCAAATGACACCTTCTCAATTAAGTATACTCCGATCACTTTATTTAAAAGAGCAAACCATCCTCATTCCCAACACTCTCAAATCTCCATACACATTTTATTATTTTATTGCATTATTTTATTATCTATTGCATTTATCACTTTCTAATATACTGTCCAGAAAAGTTAACATAGCAGGACTGACTGTTATCCTTTAAAAAATTTACTTACAAGACTGACGCTTGCCTGGCATCTGGGAACTTGGGAGGTTTCCTACAATCTTATTAACTGTGAAAATGACTCAACATGACTAAACTGTTTGTGTAAATAATATGGTTTATGCTGAAAGTTCTGGTTTATTTGTTTTTGTTTTGTTTTGTTTTGTTTACTGGGAGACTGGGACTTAGGTACATGCCAGAAAGGGAGTACCTCCAATAAAACTCTGCGGGCTGAGTCTCTAATGAACTCCCCTTGTTGGCAACATTTCAGTATACAATATTCATTATATTTCATTACATATTGTTATAATTTGTTGGTGATGGAATTAAGTGAGTCCTCCATGACTCCACTGGAAGAGAACTCTGGAAGCTTGCTCCTGGTTTCTTCCAGACTTTTCTCTACACCTTTTTGTTTTGCTTATTGTACTTTATATCCTTTCACTGTAATAAATCATAGCTATGAGTCCAAATATATGCTGAGCCCTGTGACTCCTACTAGTAAATTACTGAACCTGGAAGTAGTCTTGGAGATTTCCAATATATATAGCATACCACTTATTTATGTATTTTTTCCATTATTTGTCTCTTCCAATTATGAGTTTCAAAAGGGCAGTTTTTTTAATCAGTTTTGTTCCGTGTTATCTCAAGTGTCAAAAAATATCCAAATTATATTCTGCGTCTCATCTTTTTCTTCTGATCTATACGCTCATATAATAAACTGTTTATGCAAAATTAATATATAAAAAATTGAACTTCACCTTGCTATCTTCCCCAAACACAATGTCAACAAATGGCAACATTCTGGATCTTAATAGAAAGTCCAAAAATACTGATCCTATACTGAATAGTTGAGGAAGACTAACATATTCTCCTGTTGCATCTCTTTTTTTTTTCTATTTCCCTCCATTTCAACTTCATTTAGAAAGTAACTTGATTTAAACATAGGTATAAAGACTTTAAACTTATTACCAATTATATTTATTGGCAAACATGAGGAGGGGGAGCGGGAGGTGGCTCAGGTAGGATGGTGGGTAAGAGAATTGAAAAATTCTTGAGGAGAAGAGGAAACAAAAGATAATATATTGGAAGAGTCATTTTCAAGAACAGTGAAATAATCCAAATTTTGAAAAGGAATAGTAGGAATAAAGGATAGTTACTCATAGTTAATAGTTATCTGTGACAAGGGGCTTGGTGGTTTGTATATTTTTATGCTATGAGAGTCAAAGCTCTTTTATGGCCTAGGAAATGTGAAGGGAGGAAGAATGACCTAGAAGCAACAATGAGGAGAAAGGGAGAAACCCAAGCCTGGAGGTATGTATTACAGCGGAGAAACAAAACAAAACAAAAAAACCAACAAACAAAACAGTGAACAATTTGGAGGGATACAGTCCTGGAGGAAAGCTAGGTTTCAGTTACAGCAAAAAAGTGAACACAACATTCATTACAAAGGTTGAAGATATGAGAAATCTCTGATGTTTAACCAAATGTTCCAGAGGGTTTCGTTGCAAGTTTTCAGGAGTTAGATGCTGGCAAAAACAAGGAAAAGACAATTATTATTTTATATTTATTGCAGATTTCTATTTGTTTAAACTGCATTTATAGTTTACAAATTCAATATTTTAATAATTTCCTATTTCATTTATGGATATTTATTTTTTATTTTCAACATGTTAGATCTTACCCTTAACTAATTTAATGATAAATATGTTTAAAGTAATGACCATAAACATAATCCTTTTCTTGCTTCTCTTTAATAGAAACATATACCAACCAATGAAATTTCTATTTCTGACTATGTAAAGTTGTAGAATCCTTTCAAACCATTACTGATTTTATTTTTTGTTTATGTATTTATTTACTGTATCTCACATTACAGTGTAAACCCCAAGAGGGTCATTACCATATCTACACTTGTACTGTTGTATTCCCAGTCCTTAGCACAGTGCCTCACACATAAAAGGTGCTCTAGGAAAATTTGTGGAATGAATGACTGATTTTGTATACTTGGGAAATTTTAATCTCTTGGACATTTTTTATTGGGGTGCTGCTGGGACTCTATATTCAGAGATGCTAGCAAAAGTGCTAGAAATCCACTTCCTGAGGTGCCAGCAATATTTGCTGACGTACTATTGGGTCTCTTGCACATCACTGGTAAGAAACACATTCACTGATAAGGAGGCCTCAGATACCAAGGAGGCAGTGCTGACTGCTGCAGGAATGCTATTGGAAGAAGACGCAAAACACCAGAGCTCAGAAAAAGAAGCCCCTTCTGCCAGCTGTTTCCCTCCAGCGCCCTCTACTGATAAAGCTTAACACTGTGCTGGATGGCAAAGGAGAGCTGTTAACAGGGCCCAGATCCAGCATCACGAAGCAAGCAAGGGAGGGTAGACTTAGAGCTGAGAGGTGACAAGTTGATAACTGACTCACCTGTTCAGATTCCATCTTGACTAAGAGTACTTGTAACAAGAAACAAATGTCCTCCCTCCATTCAGATGTGGAAAGTAAAATAGCTTCTTGATCACTCATCCTCATGAACCAAAAGCTGCTGAGTAGCAGAAAACAAACACACAAACAAAAACACACACTGTATTTTATTTTAATCCTTTACATTTATTACAGCGTTATAATTTAAACATTTATTTTAGATATATACTTAGTATGGTTATACTATATGCTCAGTTTTGTAGATTTTCTCTCATTCCTACAACTCCACTCAGAGATGGCTTTAAAAATGTGAGAGCTGGTTTATGTGGGCTCTTAGTGATGAGGTGAAAGAATCCTTCGAGCTACACAGCATCCTCTGGACCATCTATCTGTATGTCTCAGTGAAAAAGTACATGGTATTCTCTGTAATCTGTAATAGATAGTTTAAGAAGTAAGACTGGTTCTATCTGCATTTTGGGCAAGAACTGTTGGCATATATTCTTAGAGCCAAAATTTCTGGCCATTTTCCCTTACAAGTCACCATGTGTAGGGTATCCTGGGTGTCTGGCCACCACTACCTCAGTAAATGTTAGGTGTTATCTTTCACATCCTGTTATTATTACGTATAAGTTCTTTTTTTGATGGCTGCAAAATATTCCATTGTATATATATTAAGAAAAAGAATTTCTGCCAGTGACCAGTTACAGAGGTTGTGGTAATCACCAATTCAATTTCATGTATCTATTTATATGTGCTGCCATTCTGCACTCCCACGAACAACTGGTTTATTTCAAGCTTTCTTTGGAGGTGTGGAGGCTTCTAATAACGGGCCTAAAGATACATGGCACTTTCTAGTGTTTCATAGGCTGCTTCATAATTAAAAAGTGTTTCTAAAGACTGCACAGCTTGATGTTTACCTACAAAGGTTGGGGATGGCAGAGATAAAATCTTTTATTTGTTCCTACTCACTCTTTTATTCTCTGTTGTCCCTCAGAGGCAAAATGACATGTAGTAAGCTTTGTCTTTTTTTTTCTTTAATCATATTTCATTTCTTCCCTACTCTGACTTCATGGTTAAGCCTTTTTGGTAGTACAAGAGATAGAGATCAGCTTACTGACAAGTGAGCCGAAACTGAGAATTATTTCAGAAAACATATTTTCATTATTATACAAAATGTACTTACCACAAATGTATATGATGATGATTTAATATTCTACATAGATAAAAATTACTTTCAAATCAGTAAGAGAAAAATACCCAATGGAAAAAATAGTTTACTGGAATAATGTATATTCAACAGAATAAATATAAATGCTTAATACACTCTTTAAAATGTTCCACTTCACTAAAGGCCAAGTAAATGTAGAACAAATGCCATTTAAAATGTGTATGCATATATGTAAAACATATTTGTTTATCAAATCCAGAGAGATAAAGGAATAATGGTAATCCATATTTGCAATACTATAACACACGTATGGCTTGACCACCAGGGTTAAAAGATGTCACTGAAAGATGACATTGCAAAGCCAAGCAAACCATGACAGACAATTAATTAAAAAAAAAAAAAAACATCAGAAATATCTTATGAATCTTGAGAAACAAAAAATATCCTTAACACTTGGGAGTAAATAGAAACTCTGAATTACACTGAACTTGTGTGGGCATATCTGAACATATTTTAGCTAAATCATAGATAAATTTCTTGCACTTATCATAAATATGTTATAGAAAAAAAAGCTAAAAATACATAGTCTTTCAGTGACTAAGAAATGACTTTAAGATGCTGCAGGCTAACAAGAATGAATGGTATGAAACAATTCTGTAAGTTAAGTAGCCTCTGTTAATTTAACCACTTAGACCCCTTACTAATAACCATAAAGAAGATCTTAATCTATATCAACTTACTTTCTCATTTAAACAACATGTCAATTACAGTTGATTTAATAGAAGGCATATATACTATAATACAAGCTAAATTACCCTAACAAAAATCCATAAAATAGTGTAGCTTAAATTTATTTGCTTAGATAACAGAGGAATATTCTTTCACAAGAAACAGTTCAGAAATGAGTTATCTAGAGTTAGCAGGACATGTCTACCATCTTCCATGTATGACTTCCACTGTTACTCTATAATCCATCATTTCCCAGCCAGTAACAAGGAAAAAATAAGTAAAGAACATGTGTCATGGTTTTTAAGAAAATGACTCACTTTGCACATTTTCCTTACCTCCGCGGTATTTCATTTCAAACTAAGTCACATGGCCACAGACAGCTGCAAGGGAGTCTGAAGACGTGTTCTTTAGCTGGGTAGCCACACTCAGTTAAAACTCAGGGATTTGCTTACAAAACGGGAGAAAAATCTCACTTTTTTTACCCTATTAAATGTTCAAATGCTTTGTATTAGTCTAGCTGTCTGCTTATGCATTTACAAAAGTGGATGTGTAATGTTCTAGTTTCCATTGTCTTCATCTTGAATGATCCATGTTCTCTCTGTTGTGATTATAACGTTGTTGCACATTGTACTCCTAACAGAATTTTTTAGGGTTGATGGTCCCGTCCTTCCTGGAGCGTGATTTGAAAAAAAATTCCCAACTTATCAGAAAAACAAAAAATGTAACACTATTAAAAGCACCTTACCAACAACCAAACAATTAATGAATTACTTCAGACCATTATGACATAGGCCGGCCCAGCACTCAAGCATTCACCAAATCTATTAAATGTGACTTAGAATCACTTAAAATTTTCTAGTAGACAATCTCTGCTATATTTCTATACCTTCTGTTTTTTTTTTTTTATTTTCAACCCATGACAATTTGGTTTCTGTCCTTTATATCCCTAATCACCAAACCTGAAGTAAATTCAGCAAACAGACATGAGAACGGAAACTTCAGACATAAAACGTGAATGACAGTCACATTATCAGGCAGACAGCTAAAATATCAATGAAATAAGTAGGAAATATAGTAAAATGAGAGATAAGACATTTACATAAGTGTTCACATACTGCCTGTAAGTTTATCTGTAGATAAGAAAAGACATCAATTTAAGTGTATGGCAATAAAAAGTAAATAAAAAGGAAGATTAAAGTAGCAGTTCAAAGAAACAGAGCTGTATGGATATTAAACATATGGTGAGTGATTTTATGATACCCTCTGGGTTCCATTAAAATACCCACAAGTAATCTGATTACTTGTCCCATCTGGAATCCACAACGCTTCAGGTTAGTTGCTGTGTACCTAACTTCATGCCCTCAAAATAACTGGTGTTGTAGGGCCCCTGGGTGGCTCAGTTGGTTAAGCGACTGCCTTCGGCTCAGGTCATGATCCTGGAGTCCCGGGATCGAGTCCCGCATCAGGCTCCCTGCTCGGCAGGGAGTCTGCTTCTCCCTCTGACCCTCCTCCCTCTCATGCTCTCTGTCTCTCATTCTGTCTCAAATAAATAAATAAAATCTTTAAAAAAAAAAAAAAAAAAACTGGTGTTGTCTTAATTTTTTTTCCCATTAGCATTCTCCATCACTGCCAAAAATGACATGGAAAGAGTATCCAAAGTGCGTAACTAAATATGGCAAAGGAGTCTCAGCTGTTATTCTTATTTTATCTCATTCGGTCTCTCTCTTTCATTAGAAGTTTTGAAGAGTGAAAAACGTTTTTATTCCATCTTGCCTCATCTAGTGCGTTTGGTTTAGAAGTTTTGCCAATTTGATACACATCATAGCCTATGTCTCCATTAATATGCATGTGTGTATGTGTGTATGGTTGTTATATGTACCCCTTACTGCAAGTCAAGGCATTCTAAAGCCCTTTAAATCAGTAAGTAGAGCCTTATATTATTGATGTGGCTTGCTTTTGTGTACTACTACACCCTCCCTAAAATTTGTCTCTGTTTTAGAAATTTCTTAGCAGTTCCAACTTGGAAAGCACTTGCCAAAATATATTTAAACAATTTTTTAGTGCTCTCAAATAAATCATTATCTTAAAATCTATCCTCAAAGACTATTTATTTAATGGGACATAAAAAAGCCTAGGAATTCACAAGGAATTTATTATTTCAACTTTATATATTGTAATGTAAACTAAATAAATAATCCTTCGGTAAGGATTTTGGTAACATTTCCCTCTTTTCTCTCTCTCTTATTGTTTTCTTTGTTTCTGACTTGTTTTTTAAAGTACTGAAATAATCAATGAAATCTAGAAAATCTTGGCTCATTATATCTTTCATGGTGACATGAAAGTCAATATTCAGTCTCTTGTAGGTCATGGAAGGCTAGGAAGTCCAAAGATAGTACCCTTTAACAATAGCAATTTTTAAAACGAACTTGCTGGGAATTACTTGAGCTATGAAAAAGACCAAATATGTATATAATCATATTCTAAACTCTCATTTCCCATTTGAAATGCATTTAGGCCTATTTCTTTGTTTAATATCCATGAATCTGACTATTTTTAATTGTGGTTTTGAAATTTTCTCAGTTTTAATAAATTTATCTTTATTTTCCTGTTTCACATTAATTTCAACTCATTTTTCATAAGCTAGCTAACTGTCATGATTTTCCTTTTCAAAGTATTCATTAGAACTCTCATATTCAAACCAGCTTCCCTTAATTCCCAATTTTAAAAAAGGGAGGAATGGAAATGAGGAAATGAAAAAATATCTAACACCAATAAAATTCAAGTAAGACAGACAACATAAAGATAGAATATGGGGCAATTCCACAAGAAAAGTGAAGCTACATTAAAACATAAATTAAAACATTCTAATCTTTACAAAACCTTATCTCTGTACCGATCAGAATATGGGTAACAATTTATTTCTATGTGAATGGTTTTTAGAGGTTGGGAAGGATGGCAAATAAAATTTCATTTTCCTTATACAGCACAGTCTCTTCAAATCCGTGCTGAGGTATAACAACATACCAACTAACTAGGAAATAGGAAGAGTTAATATATGTGGGCAGACCCATCAGAGTGCAATAGGTAAATTCTTGGTAGGCAATATTAGACTGTGCACATAAAGTCTGAAATGGGATCAGAGAAGGATATTTGATCATGACCATAGTGGAAATGAATAATCAACAACACACATCTGCTATTTTTACCAATAAGGAGTCTAGTTTAATCTTTCTTACTTCTAGATGAGTTATCAAAATATAACAAAAATGGAGCCTAGGGAAATACACTGCAGAACAAGGTAAATGGAACTGCATTTAGTTTTCTTTTGGAAATCCAATTTTGCAATTATTCTCTCAGGTTTTAAATTTAAATGTAACTTTAAACCTTACCCACCTCTTTATGAGTATCACTTACTTCATTTTAAAATGCCATCTCCTAGATTTTACACACTCAGTCATTAAACATTGTTTAGGAATGTAATAGTTGCATTTTTCTCTACTTTGATATGAAAAGAGTGATATCATCATCAATTTTTAAAGATATGCTCTTTAATTTTTAAGTAACTTATTTCAATACATAATGAATTTTTATTTGCATATATTTGCCTGTATGTGTATACATGATATATATTAATATAGCTTTAAGTATATATAAAATAACTATATGTAACTATATTTTCTATTCATAGAATTTCAGAAAGACATAAGTATTTTTTATTAAAATACTAATCATCAAGAAAATTTTTGGCATTTTAAGCTAATGTATGTATAATTAAAATGTATATGTGTATGTATTTTTCTTTATTTTGCATGTGTATATATTTTAAGTGTTGTAGCCACTATAGGATATCTCCTAAACATCAATGACAACCTACTTGTTTTCTTGACTTCGTCTACCGTAAAGATAAGAATAAGAAAATATTCACTTTTTTTTAGATTGCCTGGCAATTAGGGGTGGCCAGGTACCATAGTTCTGACCAATTGGATATAAGCAAAAGTGATTGTGGATGATTGTCTTTTTCCCCCCTTTATTTTAATAAAGAAGTCAAAACTTAATGAGGTGATGGTTTGGAGCCTTGCACTTTCATCTTTCCTGGAACAAAGACATGAAGCCTAGAGATAAAGCAGCCATCTTGAAACAAATCACACCCAGGAATGGAAGGGCAAAATGAGAGAAGGAGCAGGGGTCATTTATGACATCACTGGACTGCTGTATGGACCCTGGCCTGCTTCCCTTTGAACTTCTTATTATTGATATCAGTAAGTCCATTATTGTTTAAACTACAATATTATAATTTTCTGTTATTTCCAATGAAAGCAATACTAAGTGATATAACCAGTTTATAAATTTTGTAATTTTTCTTGATGATTATATTTTAATAAAATATATTATTCCATGAATGCCTTCACGAGAGCCTAGAAATAGGAAATATATTTTAAAGAATAGTGACAACAAAATAGTACTTTCCATCTTTAATTTTTTCTATTGTTGGTGCTTTATAATAGCTGCATTGATTAAAATAAATATTTACAAGTAAAAAATCTTATTTTTTTAATATAACTATAATATGATATTCACATATTGGCATCAATTTTACTTGTATAACCTGAAATATGTCTCCCTTCAAAATAAATCAGTAAACTATTAAAATCAGAAATCAGTACTGACACCAGCAAATATCTGCTGATTGTTTCATTTGGTGCTAAAGTAGGCTTTACCGAGGAAATAAGAAAATATATTATTTTTACCAGAGATAATAGCAAAGAAAACTTCATATGAACAAAGAAAGCAAGAGTAATATGCAAAAGTCTCCCCAAAAGATTTAACACATGCCTAAGTTCTATAACAAGCTCTTCTTACCAGCTTTCTGAACATTCCCTAATCCCAGTGGTCTGCTATCACTATCTGTGAAATGAATATCAACTCTGCCAATAGAAGTTCCTTGTTCTTTGTCTGGAGGCATTGAAAGAACCAATAATAGTTTCATAATGGTTAATTTCTGTAATATTTTTTATACTTTTCAGCCTTTTCACTAACAGATTAATTTAAGTAAATAAACTACAATGAATATTTCACTGTATATCATAGTATAATCTGTATTACAGCTGTCTAAATCTATAGCATACCCACATGGCCCTGAATTTATTTCTAAGCACCTCCTCATAGACTACCAAGGTTGAGGATGCATAAAGTCATTTTTTTATGCATATAACAGACCAACATGTTTGAATCAGCTAATTTTGGAGAGGGTACTGAATTAAATCTGCAATGATCAACTGCAGCTGCTTTGATACCCTGAACAACTGGATTTTATTCACAATTCTAAGAAGAAATAAGGTATAATATAACATTGTTGTGAACATCAATTTGGTGTTTGTGGATAGTAAAAAGAGACTGAGTAAATATCAGAAAGGTAGCAGCCATCAAAAGGAACGAAATCTTGCCATTTGCAACGACGTGGTTGGACCTGGAGGGTATATGCTGAGCTAAATAAGTCAATCAGAGAAAGACATGTATCATATGATCTCACTGATATGAGGAATTCTTAATCTCAGGAAACAAACTGAGGGTTGCTGGAGTGGTGGGGGGTGGGAGGCATGGGGTGGCTGGGTGATAGACATTGGGGAGGGTATGTGCTATGGTGAGTGCTGTGAATTGTGTAAGACTGTTGAATCACAGACCTATACCTCTGAAACAAATAATACATTATATGTTAAAAAAAGAAAAAAAAAGAAGATAGTAGGAAGGGAAAAATGAAGGGGGGGAAATCGGAGGGGGAGATGAACCATGAGAGATGATGGACTCTGAGAAACAAACTGAGGGTTCTAGAAGGGAGGGGGTGGGGGATGGGTTAGTCTGGTGACGGGTATTAAAGAGGGCATGTTCTGCATGGAGCACTGGGTGTTATGCACAAACAATGAATCATGGAACACTGCATCAAAAACTAATGATGTAATGTATGCTGATTAACATAACATAATAAAATTTTTAAAAAAATAAAAAAAATAGATGCTGGCTACACAACCATAAAAAAAAAAAACTTAAAAAAGTGAATAATTTTGGTAAATAATTTATTCAACTAGTATTTATTTGTGCCAGACACTCTTCTTATTGCTTGAATATCTCTGTGAACAAAACAAGTAACCCACGTTGGCTGTGTGAGACTTACTTTTTAGTGAAATAGAGCTGGTTTAAGTATGTAACTTTACTAATACTGAGCAACTTTGGAAATTATGTTTTCTAGAATTTGAATGTTATAAGCCTGAACAAAATAAATATAACTAAACAATTGTGAAGAGGTCCCAGAAAAAAAAAAAAGGAAGGATATTAATAGATCATTTCAATTAGCATTGTATCATTTCTCAATACATTAGTTTCATATAACACCATAATTGCATATTTTCTGTATACTTTCAGTTCTTCCAAGAAAGTGTCTTTATTTTTTTTTATACTTTATGGTAACTACTTCAGTTATTTCAGAAAGCAGGCACTCAATAAAATTCTATTGAAGATTTAACTCATTATTTCCTTTCAAAAACTTGATTTTTGCTTCCTTTTGTTTTCTTCTCTAGTCTCTGATGGATGGGAATCTTTGTGATTTAAATTCAATATGAATTATCTTGGGTCAAATTTGTAATTGTGCTAAGTCCTTCCATGTTTGATAAGCTATTCAATAATCAATGTGTACACTATTTTGCTAGTATTCTTAGAAACCTTACCATCTCCTTTTCTAATAAAGCATTTGAACCTTGGCATTGAGCAATGATAACACCTGTAATTGAATATGTCAGTAACAAGATACAAAATTCAATTTAAATAGGTTATTGTAATCAGCCTGATTGTATTATTATGGTATCATGGAAATAGATGAAAGATTGTAATAGATTAAATATCTCATGCTAATTATTCTGCTGTTGAAATTTGTGTTTGGTTTTTGTTTTGTTTTGTTTTGTTTTTCGTCACAGTTGAATTGTGGCTGCTTATCACACAGCTATTAAAGGGATTTCTAGATCTACATAGTATCTAATATCTGCATAAAAACAAATAAAGCACTGCAATCATTTGCTTATTATGGTTATCCATAACAAATATGCAATATTTTCACTTTGCATCCTGACATTTTTACCTTGTCTCATAGATGCAATATACTTGGAATTAGAAGGGTTGGTAGGGGAAAGAAGGGAAAAGAATAAAAACGTAAGACAGACCTCACACAATCATTTATTTGGATTCACTATGAATTTCCTGAGAGTAAAATTTTTTAAAAAGTCATAATTTAATCAACTAAAATAGGTATACCTTTCCATGAAAGTAGGAAACAATAAAAATATATTATGACTAATTATCAAGCAATCAAGTATTATCACATTGGATTTATAATGTCTCCCTCAATATGGCAGAAACTGCACTATTAAAACTTTTAGTATGGTAATTCACAAAAAAACTTCCTTACAAGAAAATTAATGTCTTTTAAAACCCAATAGCATTTTCCATTGAATTTGTTCTAAAAATGCAGTACTTTAAAAATTTTTAAAAATATTTACTTATGTTTAATATTTTAAAAATATTTATGTCATTCATATTGTCTCTTTATCTCCAAAATCATTCTGTACCTTTATCTATCCTGTTCTGTGCCTAAGGAGACTGAGGTTCATGGGCTGAGTCAACAGGTTCTTTTGTCCTCAGACTTCCTACTGAGTTCAGGACTATTGAGAGAGGAAACTAGCGGATGGGTGATAATGAAGATGACCCATCCTTTCAGGCTCTTTTTATGTCTGGCTACAAATTTGCTATGGCTGTGTTCCCAACTGAAGGCCCAGCTCCTGTCAGGTTGTCCTGTTAGTCTACAGCCTGTCTTCCGCTTCTGGTAACCTCTCTATCCTCTTGACCCCTTGAATATACTAGAGCTGATGACACTCCACCATCTTCTGGGGCTAGCCTGGAAGCTTCACCATTTTTTGTTTGTTTTTTTCACCATGCCCATGTTTTTGTTAATAGTCACCCTATTCAATTATTTTTAATTATTCCATTTGTGTACAACATCTGGTTCTTGCTGGGATTTGGACTATTACATTTTTCTAAAAATGGGGTATAGTATTTTCATGTTGAACAATGTTAAAATTCAAGTATCTAATATCACCAGAAAGGTAATTATGTTGGATTTTTAATGAATTACTTAATATAATTCATGAACATTTTAAGCTATCTTCAATAAATACTAACTACACATTTGTCTCCTTAAAGTATGGTTAGGTCTAATTTAATATTTGTTTGATGAGTAGGGTCATTATAATAGAATTATTTTATTAACACTGATAGTTTTAACCTCATGTATAAATATAGATGGCAAGGATCAAAAAACACTTTGCAAAATTGTTCTCTAGAAAGGATTTGAATTTGTACTACTACTAATATCATAAGAAGATATATATTTCTCAAGCAACAACAACAAGGATTTAAAATTCTTTAATAATTTTGCCAATCAAAACATTTTATTATTTTAATTAGCATCTTGATTGCCAGTGAAGTTAAATTTATTTTCATATGCTTAATGGTAATGTGCATTCTTTTTTACTGAAATACCCTTTCACAGTTTTACACATTTATATTGGAGTGATTAAATTTTTATAAGGCTCTGATGCCCAAGTTTCTATTGAAGGCAAAATATGGATGGTGATATTATCCATTGTTATATGGATGATGAGGTCATCCATATCTGAGTGTAGGTGATGAAATTTGTTTTGGAGAAATGATAAATTTGTGATGATTAAATGACAACCAAATAGATATGGGTAACAACTGTAAAGTTTACTAGAGCTTGGTAAAGAGATTTATACTAAAAATACAGATTTGATAGACTTCAGAATATATATAACTCAAATCATGTAAGTAAAGAGTGTGTAAACTGAAAAGAAATGGGACAATATTATAAACAATACCAATTTTATGTGGTGAGCTTGAAAAGAAGTTCATATAGAAGAAGTAGTAGGGCAGAGAGGGAAGAGGAGAATTAGAAGCATGTAATATCCCGGAAATTAAAGGAAGTGAGATAATTCAATATTATCACATATGGATAAAGGACAAATAAAATGAAAAAAAATTATGTATTGTTTTATTAATAAAACGAGTTTATTAATGACTGTTGAGAGACATTTCACCATTATAGTAGAACTAACAGCATTAGGTTGAAGAGATCATGAAAGCTGAGTAACTGGGGATGGGAGTATAAAAAATAATGAAAGGACTTAATATAAAAGGAAAAAGAGACAGCTTTGTTTAAGGAAGATGTGGAGCTGAGGGAGTTTAGTTTAGTTTTAAAAAATTAAACATAGGAGGGAATTAAGCATATTTGAACTCTAAGGGGAAGAAATTAGGTGGGTCAGAAAACTTTAAGAAACAGGAGAAGAGAGGGGACCAGTAAATAGATTTAGGTAGCAGAGACAGCAGGAAAAGATAAGATCCAGAGAATAAACTGAAAACTAAGGAGAAGAATCAACAAACTTGTAATAGGAAGAACTAGGAAATCATAGATTAAAATGCAAGTATGGGTGTCAGTACATTGGCATTAAGCTAAGTTAATGCTATTAGTTTGATGGCATGTAGATTCTTTGGAAAATGGGAACTAATTTTCCTCAGCATGATGGGAAGATAAAGTGGATGGTAGGATTAAAGATTGAGTATCATAGAAAAGTTTAAAATAACTACTGAGGACAAGCAACAGACTGGGAGCAGATATCTGGTAAAAGATTTGTATCCAGAATGTACAAAAAGTGGTTACAACTCAAGACAACAGCGTGACAAAAATTGGGCAAAATATTAACACATATTTCACAAAAGAAGATATACAAGTGTATAGTTATTATATTAAATAATACTCAACATCATTAGTCATTAGGCAAATGCAAATCAAAACCACTAGGAGATACTACTTCACACTCTCTAGGATGGCTATAATAATAATAATAATAAAAAAAATAGACAATGACAAGTGTCGACAAGGATGTGAAGAAACAAGAACCTTCATATATTCCTGTTGGATGGGAAAATCTAGCAGCTATATTGGGAAATAGTTTGGTAAATTCTCAAAAAGTTGAACATAAAACTACCTCTGAGTCGTTTTATTCATAGGTACATAAAAGAGAGAAATGAAAAAACAGTATGTCCACTCAAAAACTTACACAGGAATTCTTATAGTATCACGATTCATAATAACAAAAACTTGGAAACAACCAAAATGTCCATCAATTGGTGAATGGATAGCTAAAATATAAAATATCTCCATAAAATGGAATACTATTCAACAATAAAGAGAAAAAAAATACTGTTGCATGCTATTCCATGAATAAACCTCAAAACCCAGAAGCCAGACACAATAGACCACATGTTATATAATTAATTTTTATGAACTATCTAAAAAGCAAATTTATAGATAGTAATTTGTGGTAACCTGGGACTACAGGTAGGAACAGGAATTAACTATAAATGGCATAACGGATTTTTTGGAGGAATAAAATATTCTTAAACTGATTTATGGTGATAGCGAACCATTTGGTAAGTTACTAAAAATCACTAAATTACATACTTGAAATGGGTGAATTTTATGATATGTAAAATTTGACTCAATTAATTTGTTTTAAAAAAATAGTTGCTGAGAATTTCAAGGTGCTGTGTGAGTAATGTTTGAAAAAGATATCAAAATGGGAATCTTTCTGAGTCTATTTTAGCTAAAGGTGCAAAAGGCCAAGTACAAAATAATAGAGGTGAATTTATTCCACATTCTATTTGAAGGTGTTAGAAAACTTCTCTAGGTGTTGCAAGGGAAATTCTTTAAAGAATGTTGTGGTCTTTAGCTCTTCTTAAGATATAAAAGAATGAAAATTAAAGAATCTTAGAGGAGAGCTTTAGGGAGATTGCTTGGAGAGCTTAATGCTTGTCTCCTAGAATGAGGGACGGTAGGAGTTATTGTTTGATTCATTCATCATTTGTGTGAATGACTACCTGCCTTGCTGCTTTGATGGTAGAGAGAGACTCAGAGAAGAGTCTTCATTAGAATTGATCTGAGTCCCAAAACTTGTTGGGTTAAAGGAAACAAATGTATTTTGTGTACATTAAACGTGAGCCAAGTAGGAGAGAGAGAGAGCCGTTTGGGGCCATCTTAAAGGCATTTTCCCAAAGAAGCCTTTCTAAATAAGCAATGGGAAATCAACAGAGTGTATAGGCGAGCCAACAAAAACCAGAGGCCAAAAGTAAATCAGAAGAGTCCAGCCAAAGGAGGCTTTACTTATATTACAGGAAAGGCAGGTGGAAAATATCCAGGGATAGGGTATCTCTAACAAACCAACAGAACACTTCAAGATGCCCAGTTTTTTGAACCCCTTCAAATCAAAAGAGCATTAATGCCATATAATGATATTAACAAGCAAATAAAATCTTTTTTTCTCTCCATCACTTTTTTGAGCCCAAACTATTCCAAATCACAGTTGGAAATCTACAACCAAAGAGAATGAGGAAAATCAGAGAAAGAAAGAAGAGCCCCAGTTTTTCCTATTTCTAAGAACAGGTTTGATCTAGAAAAAAGCCAGGAAAGAGGGAGGGACAAATTTAAAATGAATATAAGAGTTTTTATCATTATATGATACCGAATTATTATTTGCTTAAATTAAACTATTACTTGTATCTATAGTTACCAGAAGCTTTTTATTGTCTGAGTGTGATCTGAAAAATTTCAAGCTAGAGAACTTGTCCCACATAATAGGCTTAAAAGAATATTGATAAAGAAGCAAATTGTCATTTGGCTTTTTTTGTATCAAATTCCAATTTTAAAAAAAGAGATGGACTACCTGGCAGTATGAAAAACCCAGTTGAAATAAGGGGTGATAAAAATTATATTATCTACAGTCATCTGGGTGTGTGATTTCTTTTTCTTAGTAGAAAGAGGTAGGGTAGTTAAGAGCTGACAATGGAGCCAAGACTGCCTCGATTTTAGTCTGGTTGTACCACCAAATGGCCATATAATTTTGGTCAAATTTCTTAAATTCTTCTTATCTCTATTTATTCATTTTTTAAACATGGATTAATGAGAGTTAGCACTTAAAATAGCGAACGGTACAGGGTATGCATTCTATTGTTATTTATTATTATTATTATATTATTATTACTTTCATCAGCAGTTCTCAATTTCCTACATGTAGGAAGGGGACTTTATAACATATGAAATTATGTGGAATTGAGATGTGATACAATGGAAAAATGATGGATGAGTTAAGAAAATTAACTATAAATTGGTTAAAATCAAGAATTGCAGAGCCTCTGCTATAGATGGAATGTAAGATCAGAGGAGTACTAATAGGGAGACATAGGATGATGACTTTTTTGTGAAGCAAATGAAAATATATTAAATAATCACATATTATGGGATAAATGCTCTAGTTTAGTAAAATGTGGAGGGGTATGGGACCAGATGTCTGGAGGATATTCCAGAAGAAATATAGAAGTCTGAATTAAGTATTTGAAGGTGAGAAGAAAGTAATCTCTTAGTGGATCTGGAGATAGGATACCAGGTAGGGAATAACTTCATGTGATGAGAAAGGCCTAGGGTTCACCATGGGAATGGTATTTAGAGTAGGGCAGAGAGAAAGATGAATGAAAAGAAACAGGGAAAGTCGGGATTTGGGTATTCAGTAATTTGTGTATGGTCTGAAGGTCATTTAGAATAATGGCAAGTTATAGGAAAAAACAAAACTTCAAAGAATGATGGTAAATAACTGGGAGTTTAAGAAATGTAAACAGAGAGGAAGAATGGAATATGGCACATATGGATTTCATTAGCTACATTGTATGTGCAATTCTGATCATAATGTTTGGTACATACAATTTGCCACATAAGTATGACTTCAAAAAAGATGTGCATCTAAGAGGAGCTGCGATTTTCTTTTTCTTGGAAAAGCAATGGTCTGGAAGACACAAAGTGGAATGAGGAGGGTCTGATTTCATACCTGACCCTATGTCAGAATCTGACAGGGATGAGGGGTAATTATAATGGGAGATTTTGTGAGTTAGGGAAGCAGAAGCAGCTTCCATCTGAAAAAGCTACAGGTAAAACAGTGTAATTGGAGGAGGGCCAGGCATTATTTAAGACAAAGAGGTAAAAAGAAGTAAGGAGATGAAGCACATGAAAAGTTTATTCACCACAGAGTGGGATAGCACAGAAAGATTTCAGGAGAACAGTGGAACCTGATCATATTTGTCCACTGCATTGATGGTGCCATGCTGATATATCTATCTGTAGACAACAAATATTAATTGTCCCCATAAGTCTTGGTAAGATACATGTCTAGCATAACATAAAAGCCTCATTTTATTTATTATAGGCCAGACATTATCCTAGCACGTCAATATAACTAGAAAAAGAAAACAATATTGGCTGAAAAGCAACAGATAATAAACAGAAAACAATATGAATAAGTTATATAGAAAGTTAAAAGTATCATGATATTAAAAAAAACTAGAGCAAGATAAAAGGTTTCAAGGGTTTTGGCAGGGATGGATTATAGGCTTATATTTTAGATACTGAGAGCTAGATATTTGAGCAAAGTCTTGAAGAAATTGGAGGATTTATTCATGAGCACATGTAGGAGAACATTGCAGTCAGAGAACATGACCAGTACAGTGCCCTAAGGGAGACTCTCTAACACATTAACTCCTGTCAAAAATGATGATACCTCCAACCAAAGTGATAGCATTTGAGGTTATAAGAAGGGTTAAGGAGCAGGGTATTTTGATAATTAAACAAGATAGGGCCCATGAATAAACTAATGATAAAAGTGTGCCCTATCCTGAGCAGCATGATTATTTCAATTATCTGAGCCTGACATTCAAATAAATGTCTAAAGGCAAGCAGATACCAAACAATAGCAAATCCCTATAAACTTACAGATGTAGTGATTTGGATATTTAGATAAATAATTTGTCTTATTTTATTTACTCTATATAGTGAAGAACAGGTAGGAAAATCTGAATTTCTATTTTTGGCCTCTTTTGATTATTTAAAGAACCTCCAAAATCAGGATGCCTGGGTGGCTCAGTCGGTTAAGTGTCTGCCTTCAGCTCAGGTCATGATCTCAGGGTCCTAGGATTGAGCCCTGGCATCAGGCTCCCTGCTCAGTGGGAAGTCTACTTCTCCCTCTCCCTCTGCCCCTCCTCCCCCCCCCCCACTCGTTTTCTCTTTCTCTCTCTCGCTCAAATAAGTAAAGAAAAATCTAAAAAAATACAAAAAACTCCAAAATCAAAGCATATATCATAAGACCAATATAGAGATAGAGGTGATGGATAAGAGGTTATAATTAAATAGTAAATTTTCATTACCATACCCATTTAAATTCATGGTAACTTAATTTCACTTTTAATGAAGTAGACACAGCAATGTTTTCAGTTATTTAAACTTTGTAGAATTGTATACATGTGATTTAGAACTAAAAGGCCTTTAACAACTGGGTATAGAACCTTTATAAATCCAACTTTTTAAAAAATATATATCATTATTCCACTGAAGAAAGTACACATCTGGTATGTATTATGTAAAACTCATTAGGTAACTTAAAAGTGAACAAATGAACTCAGGATAACAAAATGTGAAACAAAAAAAGTGTAAGAAACATTTAACAAGGAAACCAGCAAAGGGATGTTTGCATAGTTTCAGTTAAATTGTACTGAATAGTGAGATCACAGAACATGTTTACACAAATTCAATATGAATCAAAGATTAACTAGCCAAACTACTAAAGCACAGATCAATAGTTTTGATTATCTTTTTCTATATTCTCTGCAAGCATGAGTTCTAAGTTTAGTGAACTTCTAATTTTTGTTTATGTCTGGAAATATTTAATTTTTTTTCAATATGAGATCAGTTCAATTAAGTCAGTTCCACCATAAGGAAAAGGTTATAGTTTGGGACAAAAATATTTCATTTCTAACTTTCATTATTTAGTAACTAGTGAAGCAAACTGCTTGTACACTAAGAAATACAATTGCTAATTACTGATACAGAATTGTTGCTAATGTTTTATGTTAATTGTAGAAAATGAATGAGCTTCATTTTCCAGTTTTACTCCGAGAATCAGAGTTATTAAAAGACTTTCTCAATGGAAAGGAGAGGTAGGAATTGGATTAAAGTATACATGACTTAAAACCGATAGATAATTAATGAGAAGAAAGTATTTTTAAAAAAAGATCCTAGTTAAGAAGTGAGCTCAACTACAAAAGATAAATAATAATAGCTTTTTAATAAGATGATAGAATAAGATTAATTAGTATTTCCTACAGAGAATTTTATTGCAAGAAGGAAGTCATTAATCAAGATTTTGAGTTACATCAACACTTCTAAAACATGCTGATATTATGAGGGGAGAACGTAACATAAACAGAATTATAGTTCCATTCAAGTGGTAGGGAGTTTATGAATGATTAATGTTTGTAGGGGTTTATTTTTTCCTGAGAAATGATCAGTAACCCAACATGAAATTGTCTGAAATATAGTGAACTTGAACTTGTTTGACATGTTTGGCATTAAAGAAACTTAATGTTGTGGTCAGCTTTGCCAATGATGTAGACACAGAAAACAAGAAGTGGCTAAAATTTAGTATAAGTAGGTCTATCTTCAGAGGAAATTAGGCCATTGGGGCCAAGATTCATTTTCAGAGAGAAATCAGATTAAAAACCATAGGCTAGGATAGAAGATGGCTCGAGTAGATTGTTTATTTCCCATGGTTAAGAGTTTTGTATGGAGAATGTGCCTACTACATACTTTTGCAGAGTCTAGACTTAAACACTAACAGTATGAAAAGAAAAGCCCCAATGCCATCAGTTCTATTTCTCATTGATGACCTGGTTAGGATAGGATAAATTCTGAAGGTAACTATTTTTCCTTGATGGAAAATGGGTGAGTCTATGATAATATTAATAAGATTTAATTTAATAGTCTTCCTATGCTCTAAAGGATATAGTCATGAAATATTCAAGGGGTTTTAATAAAACAAGTAGCATAAAAATTAAAGATACACTATATCACAAAGCAATAGGTAATTTTTAAGTATATTTATTAAAGTTAAGCAAAAAATAATTGGTAATAATGAAAAAAGTCAATTATTTTATAGGAAGTATACTTTCATAGTGATGTACAATATAGATCCTTGTATCTCTTGGTTATGTGACTTGTACAATTTGGGAGATTTTTTTCATTGTATTAGAGATTTGACTAAGAGATTTGACTTTATGCTTTTGTGAATCAATGATATAAGAAAACTTCAATTTGAAAAGTGGAACTTAAAAAAAAAAGATGAAAAGGAGTGGGTTATAAAACTCTTTCAGCTATAATGTGATTCACCAGGGAATTTCTTTAAGTATGCTATACTTAAAATATTATTCAATTTATAAAGTAAGACTCCCAAAGAGCTCTTGTGGAGCACACGTATTTCATAGAATGATTTCCTACATACTAAAGATCTTTTTTGAACAAAAATGAAAAGTGGTCCAAGGTAAACGTGGTAGCTATAAAAGGGTATTTCAAAGGGCTAAAATGGATTGATATTGGACATATATGATTTGTAAGTTAATACCTGTTTGGGGTTGAATACTGGTTATTCTAGTGTTTGCACCCTGAGTTCGGATTGCAAGTATAGTTATTGGGGAAGAAATAACAAAATCGATGAATAGTTAATTAAAGTTTATGGAGGTTTGTGTTACAAATGGGGAATTAGTACAGTAAGTATATTCATTGTGAATGCGTGAGAAAAATTATTAGAGTAAAGGGCTGCTACATTTAGTTTTTCCCTGAGGAGTTAAGGCAATACGCCTTTAATCAATTTTTAAATATTTGCATTTTCATTCATTTAATAAAGCTGTAGTGTTTGTTTCTTCTTGAAATGTTTACATTTTCAAAAACTCTATTCTAAGTTTGTCTCTTCATCAATCTTTCAAGTATTTCATGTTATTTCTATTCTTTTAAAGACAGCCTTATATTCCCTGGGACCTTTAGACCCACCTCTACTACCCCATAAAATTTATAAACCTAACACAAATATCTTAACCTCCCAAAACCTGCTTATTCTTCTGACTTCATTACCAATAGCTGTTAAATCCTTTCTCTCACTGGTGACCCTAATTATCAAATGCTATAAATTCTATCCAAACAATGCCCTTCAAGCCAATCTGTATAAAACCACCTGTTCCTAATAATCTTAGACTCGCATTAGAATTGGCTTCTAAAACCACCTGTAATCCTTTCCCTGAGATAATTCTGTCTATACATGGTAATCATATTTAACGTGGAGATAAAATTTACAATTAAAATTACTATTGGTAAAATGATAACTTAAAGCTATATTTGTCTTAGACTTTAGTGCTCCAACTTAAAATGCTTATTTTAAAATTTTGAGTCCTAGTTCCCTGCTCAGATCTGTTGAGGCAGAATCTCTAGGGAGGAACCTGGAAATCTGGATTTTTTCCAGTTCTTCAGGTAATTCTCATGACCTTTGGGAGCTAAGATTAGAAGTTGACAATTATCCTCATTGAAAACAACAGGAGGGCTAGTTAGAAGGCAGATAACCACGCCCTCAGGAAGTCTGAGGATAACCCTGTAAATATATGGCCAGGATTACTCTAGCGCAGTGTGTCTGAAGCCTGACATTAGAATCCTTAGTCTTCAGGATTTACTCCATATTTCGAAGGTAAATGTTTAATTTCTTATTCTGGGGATCCCAAACGTGTCAATGTTTTGTTCAAAGAATTGACAATGATTATCAATGCTGTCTAATGTAATATTAGAGCGTTTTTCCCCTTTTAATTCAAAGGAACACAATCTCATCTACAACTATTGATCTTACACATGTTCTTTTTGTTCTGGTTAAACTGGGTTGCTCCCCTATTCTAGGAGGTGAAATTTATAAACAATCTGTTATGACCCCATATTAAGAATCTGATTCAAATTGCACTAAATGTACATATCAATTTTGACAGAAGTTACCTCTTTATTTAATCATTTCATGTACAAACAGTATTTTTAATCAGGTATTATATTTTATATATCAGTATTTTTCTGGTTCCCATCATATAGATCTTGCACATTTCTTATATCTAGAAATGAAAAATAATACTTATTCAGTGAAGGAGTTTTTTTATAACATTTTTTCAACTGATTAATTCAGACATAGTCATTTTGTCCTACACATTTACCACAAAACTAATCACTGCATAGATATCTTCTAATAATTGGGACAGTTCTTTAGTTGTTGCTCTTTTTGGTATGTATATTTTCCTATTTTCTTTCCTTCATCCTATTACATTGGCTAAAATCTTCAGAATGATATTGAATGAGAATGTTGGTAACAGACATCAATTGGCATGTCCTTGCCCCAAATTAGTGGCAATAATAACAGTTGAAACTTGAAGTGCTACTATGTGTCAGGGTGTGGTGAACATTTTACGTGTATTACTTTTTTGAATTCTCTCAAGAATACTGTGAAGGAACTAAGACACAGAATGTTAAATGATTTGCCTGAAATACTAAAGCTAGGAAATGGGAGAATCGTGTTTAAATTCAGTTTGCTCCTTAGTTTAATGTTTGCTGACCAATCCTGGTAGTCTCCTTATTGTGTAACTATATTAAGACAAGTTCCTTTCATAACAATTTATTCAGAAATTTTAATATACTACTGAAAAGTATCATCTATTTTTATGTGTTGATATGATCATATTAATTTTCTCCTTTAAGCTATGTGAAAATTCATAGTAACTTATAATTTTGAACATTCCTACATTTGTAGGATGAGGAGAGAGAAGACTTGGTCATGAATTTCCAATTCTTCCTGTATTTGAACTGCTACTGTTTTACTAAAAATTTGGCATCTTTATATATAGATAGAAGTCTATGTATTTTTATATGTTCTATACGTTTTAATAATGGATGTTGTTTGCCTCATAATAATTGAAGCTTTTTTTCTATATACTGTATTAGTTTGAATAGCACAGAATTGTGTGATTCTACTTCTAAATTTAAATACAGCTTATATCTACAAAACCACATGTACCGGAGGTCTTTTTATTAGTAAAACTTTGACAGTCCTTTCAGTATCTTTTTTTTAGCTGTTGGTCAAGTATACACTAGGCTGTAAGTCAATTTTTATAATATAGGTTTTCATAAAAATAATTTTAAAAGTTATTAAAAAATAGAAGTATTTTTTGTTGCTTAATTAATCCCTTCTAAGGGATAAAACTATCCATAAAATCACTTTTATGCAAAACTTTAAAAGGAGGGGCACCTGGGTGTCTCAGCTGGTTAAGAGTTCCACTCTTGATTCTGGCTCCTTTCATAATCTAAGTAAGGCTCCTAGGATTGAGCCCCTTATCTTCTGGCTCCACTCTCAGCAGGGAGTCTGCTTCTCTCCCTCTCTTTCTGCCCCTCCTCCCCCAATAAATAACTCTTTTAAAAAAACCTCAAATGGATTTAGCAGTGAAATAAAATGAATTATCAATTTTTTTTTTTGTTCAGAGATCAGCTGATAGTTTCCGAGAGTATATTACACAGTTAGAAGAGAATAGAAAGTGCAAAAAAGAAATTTAAAGGTGTAATAGGTGAAACCAAAACTTTCAACATCCCATTTCTTTGGCTTTCTAAATAGAGAAGTGAAAACATTGGGAAAAAAACAGGATCAGTGAACTAGCAAAGATAGTTTCCCACAGCTGAAGAAAAAACTAAGCATTCAGATTTAAAGAGCCCAACAAGTTGGATTAATAAAAAAAATATTTCTATTTAGCGATGTCCTTTTGAAATTTAAAAAGAAATCCAGGGGCATGGAAAAAAGCTTCCAGCATAAATAAACAGATTAATTACATGGAAGGAGAATATTACTGGCATTATGCTTTACAATGAAAAGATTTTTTTTGAACCTACACTTTTGCAGGTGATTAAAGAAACATTTAATTACTGCAGTCAAATATAGGTTTTATTTTTTTAAAATATTTACAGGCAATAGGTTAGAATATAAGTTTTTAAAAATAATTGCTAGAGGGAAATTTGCAAACATTTTTAAAACTTTGGTTAAAAAATAACAAGATTTCATCATTTGTTTTGTTTCTTAAATTCTACATCTGAGTGACAAAACAAATGAACAAAGTGGGGGGAAGGGGAGGAGGCAAACCAAGAAACAGACTCTTAACTATAGAGAACAAACTGATGGTTACCAGAGAGAAGGTGGGCGGAGGGATGGGTAAAACAGGTGATGAGCATTAGGTGTCGTATGGCATTGTTGAACACCTATGTTGTACACCTGAAACTAATATTACACAGTTAAACGAATTTAAATAAAGACTTAATAAATAACAAAAGAGTAAAAGCAATAAAAATCATAGGTCAAATTTATTTTCAATGTACATGTAAATACATGAAATATTTTCAAATTTAAATTCATGGATATTTAAAAAGAATATTACAACTTAATGAAGAATTCCAGAATGCAAAATTAGGTATATGTCAGGAAGTCTATTCATTATATCATCAGGCCAGCAAAAATCGATAAGTAAATAAATTTGAGAAACCTAATTGATAAACACAGTCATCACTCATCATAATCCTTAGCAAGCTAAGGATAAATAAAGTTATTATAGAGTTAGAAGGCCTCGCCTGAATAATCTAATACAAATATTAAACTGTATTGGTAAAATGCTAGAAATATTTTTATTAAATTCCAAGACAACACAATGATGTCTGCTTCAAATCAACTATTCAATTCTTTGCATTTGATGAATGATTTTGGAAAAATATCAGTAGTATTCTAACCCACACTACATTGAAGAAAAATAAACAATTGAATGTGTACATACTTGTTTGTAAATACAACAAAAATGTCTAAAGAAAGCTGACCAAATTTATTAATTCTAGTTACCTCCAGAGATAGGAGGAAGGCAGGCATGGGGTGGTTTCCTTCATTCTGAATTAATCTTTACCAGACCTATTTTTGTAATTTGAAAAGATGTTAAATAGCTATTTAACCAAAGAGAAATGTTCTTTTAAAAATTCAAGTGTTAAGAGTTTACACAGGTGTAGGCAACAATGTAGTTTTCTATTTTAGCATCAATTTTTGGGGAATTCTTAATATAAATTTTCACATGTTTTATTTTTTTTTAAAGTGTATCCAGGGGCACCTGGGTGGATCAGTCAGTTAAGTGTCTGCTTTAGGCTCAGGTCATGATCCCAGAGTCCTGGGATCCAGCCATCCAGCCCCACTTAGGGCTTCCTGCTCAACAGGGAGTCTGCTTCTCCCTCTGCCCTCCCCCCACATTGTGTGCGCACTCTCTCTTTTTTTCTCTCTCTCTCTCAAATAAATAAATAAATAGTGAATCCATGTTACACACACTAATCCAGTTTTTAGTTTGTATGTTATAGAAGGAACCATTGGATTCCTTCAATAGGATTCAATAACCAATAGAAAGTCTTTGTGCATTTTCATCTAGCTAATGGGAGAAAAAAACAAATTTTATTATAAGTGTAAATTACATATAAAACACTTAAAATTTAAATAAAATGAAGTATCATTTATCATACTGAATTAAACTGCAAAATGGAAAGGGTATAACTGATAAGAAAACTAAAATATGTAAGTCTGATATTTTTATAAAAATCTGAGGTTTGAGAAAACTAAAGTTTATACAACAGTAAAATAAACTGGGAGAGGAAAAAATATTCAAATGCAAACCATTATTTAAATAATCTTTAAAATTCTTCTCAATTTTCTAAACAGAAATTTTCTGAACAAAAAACCACGCACAAGAAAAATCAGCCTAAGTCCTACAGCTTCACAAATAAGATGGAATTTCTTTAGAGGTAAAATATTTCAAAATGTTTGATTTCATTCTGGCACTTTTAGATCCTCCGTTGATGATGAGAATCCTCTGGGTACTTGATAAAAGATTTGCAGATTGTCTCTTACCTGTGATTTATGAGGCCTGGATTTCTCCCAGTTATTTTTATTTTTTTAATAAGCTATCCAGGTGATTCCTATCATTAGGGAAATTTATGAAACATTGTTTTAAAAAGGTTTTGAAATTAGTCCTAATGAAGTAAAATATACAGCTAAAACCATTAAAAAAATTCAACGCTCCTCCATAAAAGGAGAGTCAAGGTCACATAAAAATACCTCTAATCAAATAGTCTTAATACTTTGGTAGACAATTAAATTTTTTTCTATACCAAAATATTTGAAAACTAAGATATTGATCTTTATTTTTTAGAAGTTTATTTCAGTACATCATTATGTGTTTTGCAAATATTTTCTCTAAGTCTGCCAGTTGACTTTAATTTTCTTAAAAGAATCTTTAACAAAGCAGAAGTTTTAATTTTAATAAAGTCCAACTTATTTTTTTTTTCTTTCATGGACCATACTTTGGCAATATATTTAAGAACTCCTCACCAAATCCAAGGTCACATACCTTTTTCCCTGTTTTCTTTTAGAAGTTTTATTGTTTTCATTTTACACTTATATCTATGGTCCATTTTGAGTAGATTTTTTTTGTGAAAGATGTAAGGTCTGTGTCTAGATTTTTTTTTTTTTTTTGCTTATTAATGTATATGGATGACCAATTGTTCTAGCACCACTTGTTCAAAGATCATTCTTTCTCCATTAAGTTTCATTGGCTCCTTTGTCAAAGTTTTGTCAAATTATTTTTTCTGTATCAATTGATATGATCATATAATTTTTCTTCTTTAGCCTATTGATGTAGATTACATTGACTTTTTTTTTAATGTTGAATTGGCTTTGCATACATGGAATTTATGGTGTATAATTGTTCATGGTGTATAACTTTTTATTCATTGTTGGATATTATTTGCTAATATTTTGAAAATTCTTACATATGTATGCATGAAAGATATTGGTCTGAACTTTATTTTGAAAGTAAGGTAATGTTGGCTCCATGGAATGTGTTAGGAAGTGTTCCTTCTGTTTCTATTTTTTAAAAATTTTTAAAAGATTTTATTTAGTTAGTTAGTTATTTATGAGAGAGAGAGAGAGAGAGAGAGAGAGAGAGAGAGAATGCGTGTATGAGTGGGGGGAGGGACAAAGGTGCCGGGTTGGCCAGCAAACCCTGAGATGGCAAATGAAAAGACTACTCCAGACACCTTAGTAGGAGAAAGGAGAGGCCTGGGGACCAGATGCTCTAGTGGCAAAAGGCCTCAAGCTGAGCTTAGTCTCTAACTGGGGTCATATCAATACCCCAGACGCAAGAGCAAAGCACGGAGGAAGGTGTAACCTATAATGGTCAGGATAAAAATACATAGGGCAGCGTGTGATAAGGGCGAGGAGGCAAGGAGTTCGTGAAGTACATGATCACCACAGGCACCTGTTTTTCTTCAAAATTTAAACATTTACTCCTTAGATGAGAACCTTGAGCCACAATAAGAATCTGGTGGCTTTCAGACAAGAAATTTTAAAGGAGGCCCAGCGTTCTGGGCACTCTTCCTTTGCTTAGTCCCATCCACCAAGGCATATACAAGTCAGATTTTGTCTATCCAGGCACTGTGAATTCCCACACAAAGCGAGAGGGAGAGAATATCATTCAGATTCTGTGCTGAACGCTGAGCCCAATGCGGGGATCATCTCACAACCCTGAGATCATAACCTAAGCTGAAACCAAGAGCAGACACTTAACCAACCAACTAAGCCACCCAGGTGCCCCTGTTTATATTTGTTCAGAATTGGAATAATTTCTTCCTTATGTGTTTAGAAAATTCACCAGTGAGGCCATCTGAGCCTTAAACTTTCTCTCTCAGGAGTATTAATCATTTACTCAATTTTTTAAAAAAATATATGCCTATTTATAGGATGTTTTCTATTGTGTAAGTTTTGGTAGTGTGTCTTTCAAGAAAGCAATCTATTTCACCTATCAAGCAAGCCATAGAATTTGCTCATCATATTTCTTTATTATCTCTTTAATAACCATGGGATCATTAGTGGTAACCTCTATTTTATTTCTGACATTGGTGATTTGTGTGTTCTGTTTTGTTTTGTTTTGTTTGTTTTTTCTTGTTTGGTTTGATGAGAAGTTTTATTTTATTACTCTTTTCAAATACCCAGCTTTTGGATTCATCAGTTCTCTACTGTTTTCCTATTGACAATCTCATTAATTTCTTCTCTAATTGTATTTTTGCTTATGCTTGCTTTTGGCTTATTTTACTTTTCTTCCTCTAGTTCTCTAAAATGAAAGCATAGGTCATTGTTTTTTATATTTCTTTTGTTTCTAATATGTGAATATAATACTGTAAATTATCTTCTAGGTTCCATTTTTGCTGTATTACCATAAATTTTAATAAGTCAGATTTTTATTTTAATCTCATTAAAAATATTTTAAACTTACTCTTTTTCCTTTGATCTTCATGTTATATACAAATGTGTTGTTTGATCTCCAGATGTTTGGGGATTTTCCAGCTATCTTTCTTTTAATAATTTCTACTTTAATCCCATTGTAGTCTGAGAACATACTTTGTACGGTTGGTATCACTTAAATTTAGGATGTGATTTATACACATAATGTGGTCCAGCCTGGTGATTATCCCAGGTCAGATTAACAAACTGTATTTTGTTATTGTTAGAAAAAAAGTTTTATACATGTCAATTAGATCATGTTGATTTATAGTCTTGTTCAATCAACTATATCCTTACTGACTTCCTGCCTGCTTGATAGAACAATTACTAAAAGAGGTATGTTGATTTGTCTATTTCTTTTTCAGTTCTATTAGTTTTGCTTCATGTGTAATACAGGTATTTGATAATGGAGTATTCCCAATTTCTCCCTCTTCCCCTTTGTGACATTGATGTTATCTGTTTCACTTACTCATAGTCTATAATCACCTAATACATTGTTACTATTACTACTTTAAATGTTTTAGAGCAATTAAAAGTAGAAAAAAATAAAATGGCTTGTTTTCACAGCCTGCTGTGCTAGAGAGTAAAGAAAAGAATTGTAATATAAGGTTAAAGACTTGAGGAAGCAGATAAAAAGTTCTTAGAATTTCAAATATGATATTTTCTCAATTACTAGATTCAAGAGCTTTGTTACTTGAAGAGATAGAAAATGTGTTTATCAAAGGACAATGATTTGCTTCAATTTTGGATAGATTCTGTTTTAATAATAAAGAATATTTTTATGAGAAATTAACTGGGTAATGTATAGTAAAGTGATCAAAGTGATTATATATATATGTGTATATATATATATACATATATATATATAAAACATCTTAGTATATGTGCTGCCGAAGCGAGCACTATATAAAACATCTTAAATATGTATGTGTAGGTAGAGAAAACAAATTTTAAAGGCTAAGACTTTTCCTTAGAGTCCCAAAGTAATAAGTACTACTTTTACTTTTATAAGTAATTAGTATTGTTATTTCAGTAATTAGGTTTTAAGATTTTATGTTAATACTTTATTAGAATTTTTTTTATTCTAGAAACTTAAATGCAACATGTATGAAGAATGTTGTGGGAAATTATTACCACCATCTATGGCAGTTATTGTCATATTAATTTTTTTTTAAGATTTTATTTATTTATTTGACAGAGAGAGACACAGTGAGAGAGGGAACACAAGCAGGGGGAGTGGGAGAGGGAGAAGCAGGCTTCCCACCGAGCAGGGAGCCCTATGTGGGGCTCGATCCCAGGACCCTGAGATCATGACCTGAGCCGAAGGCAGACGCTTAACGGCTGAGCCACCCAGGCGCCCCTGTCATATTAATTTTTGATAAGCATGTAGTTAAGCTATGTCATCACTATATTAATTAGAAATAAGACTAGATGCTTCAACATTTGCAAAATACATACAACACAAATAGAAGCATAAAGTTCTCTTCCTGGTGGTGACTTGCTGCCAAATACTTAGCAAGAGTCATGTTGCAGAGTTAAGAGCACAACACATTAAAGAGCTTTTCTACTCAGCACATTGAAAACCATAATTATTACCAAATCTTTGCTATTAAAACATCATCAAATTATGTTTATAGAATATAATTCACTGAGAACTTCATAGCTGTTTCCCAACAAAAAAGCCTGACCATATTAGTGCATAGGGAATGCTAGTATTGACTTCTTCAAACTAATAAAAAGCTGATGTAATAAATTATGGCTCCAGAGTGAATGAAACAACCCTTATTGGCCATATGATGTTAATGTAGCCATAAAAGATTTCCTCCCTACTCAGCAGTAGATGCAGAACCACATCCAGGAGGAAAATACAAGATGGGAATTCCTTTATTGAATAAAATAGAACAAAAGCAGAAATACATGAAAACCCTATATATTTTTTACATATGTTTCTGGTTACTAAGCATTTGTACAAATGTTTTTATAAATGAGTTTCTTGGAAAAAATACAAAATTATTAAAATAATGACCAACTGATAACACATTTTCTGTGTCACTGCATATCCTATTGACTTATTTAATCACCACAGCACACCTTTAAATAACCCTTCTCGAGATGTGATAACAGGCTTAGAGCAAATAAATCATTTGTCTAAAGTCCTATTGCTGCAAGTGAAAAAGTCAGGTTTGCCTTATCCTACTTTTGGCTTTAATTTATTATTGTTTTCTTGTTATTTTTACTGGACATTTTCTTAAAATATTTCATCATTGTACTTATTTGACAATACATCACCTACCCACTTTTTTTTCTTAACTTGTTGAAGTATAGTTGGTATACACTGTGTTATAGTAGTTTTAGCATAGTGATTCTGCAATTTTATACATTACTCATTGCTCACCACAGCAAGTGCAGTCACGATCTGTCCCCATACATCATTATTATAATATTAATGACTAGCTCCCCTATCCTGTATTTTTTATCTCTATGGCTTATTTATTTTACAACTGCAAGTTTGTACCTCTTAATCCCTTTCACCTAATTCCTCATTTCCTCACCCATCCCCCCTCTGGTAATCACTAGTTCTCTGTATTTAACAGTCTGTTTCTTTTATTGATTATTCATTTGTTTCCTCTTTTATAGTCCACATATAAGTGAAATCATACGGCATTCACCTTTCTCTGACTTACTTCCCTTAGCATAAGGTCCATCCATGTAGTCACAAATGGCAAGATTTCATTCTTTTTAATGGTTGAGTAATACCCTGGTGTGCGTTTTTTATATGCACACCACTTCTTTATCCATTTATTTACCGATGCATACTTGGATTACTTCCATATCTTGGCTATTGTAAATAATGCTGCAATAAACATATATATATGTTTGTATATATTTTATATATATAAGTCATTCTGAATTAGTGTTTTTGTTTTCTTTGGGTAAAACTATGTAGTAGTGGGGCGCCTGGGTGGCTCAGTTGGTTAAGCGACTGCCTTCGGCTCAGGTCATGATCCTGGAGTCCCTGGATCGAGTCCCGCATCGGGATCCCTGCTCGGCAGGGAGTCTGCTTCTCCTTCTGACCCTCTTCCCTCTCATGCTCTCTGTCTCTCATTCTCTCTGTCTCAAATAAATAAATAAAATCTTAAAAAAAAAAAAAAGAAAATATTAAAAAAAAAAAACTATGTAGTAGTGGAATTACTGGTCATAAGGTATTTCTGTTCTTAATGATTTTAGGAACCTTCATACTGTTTTCCAGAGTGGCTATACCCATTTACATTCCCAACAGTGATGCACAAGGAATCCCCTTTCTCCACATTCCTACCAATATTTGGTATTTCCTGTCTTTTTTATACTAGCCATTCTGACTGATATCAGATATCTGACATTGTGGTTATGATTTGGATTGCCCTCATGATTAGTGATGTTGAACATATTTTCATGTGTCTGTTGGCTGTCTATATGTCTTCTTTGGAAAAATGTCTGTTCAGTTCCTCTGACCATTTTTTAATTGAATTGTTTGTGTAGAGTTAATATAAGTTATATAAATTCTTTGTATATTTTGAATATTAACCCCTTACAGATATCATTTGAAAATATCTTCTCCCATTGAGTAGGTTGCCTTTTCATTTTATTGATGGTTTCCTTCACTGTGCAAAAGCTTTTTATTTTGCTGTAGCCCCAGTAGTGTATTTTTTATTTTGTTCCCCTTGCTTGAGGATACCTATCCATAAATATGTTGCTAAGGCTGAGGTCTGAGAGATTACGGCCTATATTTTCTATCAGGAGTTTTATGGTTTCTGGTCTTTAATCCATTTTGAGGTACATGCAGAAGAAAGAAACCGGACCACTTTCTTAAAGTTTCATTCTTTTACATGTAGCTGTCCAGTTTTCCCACCACCATGTATTTAAAAGACTGTCTCTTTCCAATTGTATATATCTTGCCTCCTCTATCACAGATTAATTGACCATATATGTGGGTGTTTATTTTGGGGCTCCCTTTTGTTTCACTGATCTGTGGGTCTATCTTTGTGCCAGTTGTCTTAACCATTTGAACTAAGTGGAAAAGTTTGCAAAACAATGATACATTTAGGCTCCTTTTTTTCTTTTTTTAAATTTGAATTTAATTAACATATAGTATATTATTACTTTCAGAGGTAGTTTAGTGATTCATCAGCTGCATATAACACCCAGTGCTTATTACATCAAATGCCCTCAATACCCATCACCCAGTTACCCTATCCCCCAACCACCTCCCCTCCAGCAACCCTTAGTTTGTTTCCTATAGTTTAGAGTCTCTTATGATTTGTCTCCCTCTCTGATTTTGTATGACTTTATTCTTCTCTCCCTTTCCCTATGGTCCTCTGTTTTGTTAACTTCCACATATGAGTGAAATCATATGATAATTGTCTTTCTCTGATTGACTTATTCCTCATAGCATAATACCCTCTAGTTCCATCCACATCATTGCAAATGGTAAGATTTCATTTTTTTTGATTACTTAGTAATATTCCTGTGTGTGTGTGTATACCACATCTCCTTTTTCCATTCATTTGTTGAAAGACATCTGGGCTCTTTCTATATTTTGGCTATTGCGGACGTTGCTGCTATAAAAATTGGGGTGCAAGTGCCCCTTAAGATCATGTTTATATCCTTTGGGTATATACCTAGTAGTGCAACTGCTGGGTCATAGGGTAGCTCTATTTTTAACTTTTTGAGGAACCTCCATGCTGTTTTCCAGAGTGGCTGTACCAGCCTGCATTCCCACCAGCAGTGTAAGAGGGTTCCCCTTTATCCACATCCTCACCAACATCTGCTGTTTCCTGAGCTGTTAATTTTTGCCATTCTAACTGGTATAAGGTAGTATCTCATTGTGGGTTTGATTTGGATTTCCCTGATGCCGAGTGATGTTGAGCACTTTTCCATGTGTCTGTTGGCCATTTGGGGATGTCGTCTTTGGAGAATCTGTTCATGTCTTCTGTTCATTTTTTGACTGGTCTATTTGGATTTTGGGGAGTATAGGCTACTCACTTCTTAACCTTGTGTTCCAATTCCATCTACCAGAGGTAGAGGAGGAACAAGGAAAGTCTACTAATTTAGACTAAATCACGTCCACCAAAAGATGTCATTTGGAAATGGGAAGAAAACCCAAACCTTAGTAGAAAATGAGCACATCATCTCAGGATTTATAAACCGTTTCATCAAAGAAAGACACACTGGAATTTGTCAGACACGTAGTCTGGGATCTGACAATAGACTTGTCTTCTTTTACAAGACTGAGCTGTGATTGGAGGTGGGGGGCGGGACTGGGTTCAGTGATAAACTTAACAACTGATGAATACCTTATGCATTGTCTCTCCAATCTAAGATAGAAGTCTAAGATGGGTATTGCCTAACATGGTAGTTCCTTGGTAAAGTTGAAGGACTTTGCTCATGTAATTTTCATTATTTCCCCTCTGGGTTTTCAGGGTTTTTTTTCTTTTAATGGAGCTATAACTGACATATAACATGTTGTGAAGTTTAAGGTGTAAACATAATGATTTGATACATTGATACTGCAACAGGATCACCATCATAGTGTTAGCTAACACTTTTGTTGTGTCATAGAATTACCATTTCTTCTAGCAATGGAAACAACTAAGACCCAGTCTCTTAGCAAGTTTAATGTTTATAATATAGTTTTATTGTCTATAGTAACTGTATTGTATGTTAGATCTCTAGGCCTTGTTTATCTACTAGTTGCAAGTTTGTATCTTTTAAACGTGAAATGTTCAGTTTTTAACCAAGTTATAGATTTTGAAGTTTTAATCCACAAAGTAATAAAACTTTGTCTAATTATTGCCTAAAATATCTTTAATATATAATGAATTCTTAATAAGACAATGACCCTAACTGTTCACAATCTATATAGATCATTATGAAGAAAAGAATGTTATGAATTAAGAAATGTTTGCTTACTACTGTTTAATATTTGTGTGATTTCTGTAGTATCTCAATAAATAAACCATTATAAAACATAGGGAAAATAACTTCAGAAATTTAGACCTTGGTTAATAAAGCTTTTAACATGTATGTTATGAAAATATACATCAATGGAAAAGTAATATCCAGTGTATATTTTTGTTTCTTTTTTTTTTTAATTAATTCCAGTGTAGCTAACATATAGTGCTATATTAGTCTCAGGTGTACAATATAGTAATTCAATAGTTTCATATATTACTAAGTGCTCATCAGGATAAGTGTACTCTTCATCCCCTTCACCTATTTCACCCATCCCCCACCTACTTCTCTCTAGTGACCCATTTGTTCTCTATAGTTAACAGTCTACATTTTGGCTTGTCTCGCTTTTTTTTTTTTTCTTTTTGTTTTGCTTCATAAATTCCATAAATAAGCGAAATCATATGAGTGAAATCATATGGTTTGTCTTTCTGTGACTGATTTATTTCACTTAGTATTATACTCTATAGATCCATCCATGTTGTTGCAAATGGCAAGATTTCATTATATTTTATGGTTGAGTAATATTCCATTATATATAAAATCACATCTTCTTTATCCATTCATTTATCAATGGACACTTAGGCTGCTTCTATATAGTTTGGCTGTTGTAAATAGTGCTGCAATAAATACAGGATGCATATATCCTTTTGAATTAGTGTTTCTGTATTATTTGGGTAAATATCCAGTAGTGGGATTACTGAATAAATGGTAGTTCTATTTTTAATTTTTTGAAGAATGTCCATACTATCTTCCATAGTGGCTACACTATTTTACATTTTATATTTAATATTCAATGCAGTTTAGTTACATATCCACCTAACCTCCAAACTTTTCCTCTGATGTTATGTTGTTTAGATGCTGCTTATGCATTGTGTGCAGTCTACAATTACTGTGCAAGCAAAGTTATGGAGAGAAAACAAGTAAAAGTATCAATAAAGTGGTGTTGGTATATCATCACATATACTCGTTTGATTCAAAGAACAAACAGAAAATTGTTGTTGATCTCTCACCTTGAATACCTACAAGGAAGATTTAACCCTGATTTTAATTAACTATATAACAGTAACACTTTGTAACATGTTTTTCTGTTGTTGCTAACCAGAAAAGAAACTATAATGCATTATAGGGGAAAAAAATAATTCCTTCAAGAGTGAATTTGTGCTCTTCCTGTAGGATATCAACTGAAATTAAAACAAAGAAGTATAACTGAGAAATGAAAATTTCCCTGTAGAAATATCAACGCCTAAGTTTCAGAACACTGACCTTTGTTTTAAAGTATTAAATCTTGAATAGTAATTATAATTCCTAATGAAATTTAGATGATGGATCTTGCTTCATTACTTCTGTTTATTATTCTTGTTGGCAACTGGAAAAATAGGAGAAAACTTTGAAATATATGAAATATTTAAAAAGCCCATTTCCCAAATTATTCCCAATGAAGTCTCAAAATTGGTAATCTGGAATATTAATGCATATTTTTCCTTTCAAAATATTGGGGTCTCTATTCCTATGGGTTGAGTCTCTCACTAAATATTATGGTTATGACATAATAGCATATATCATCTAGGCTTACAAAATTGTTACAATTTAGATTGACATTTAATGTTTGTAAAATATTTGTGAATATATTTTGAAAAATCTATAAAAAATCATGTGATATTTTAAAAGCTGTTAAAATTTAGGTTGTCAGTTATAAACAGGAAGGAAATGCTACCTTGGGGATCTAATTAGGTAATTTGAATGGTCATTGAAATCACTGAAGGTACATGAAGCTGAAGTAGGTAATCTAGATCATCAGCACTGAAATTCTGCCATACTATGATATTATCAGAGGAGTTCAAGTTGACACAAATGGAGAAATAAAAATTATACACAGTATCCAGGATTGTAGAGATAATATACAAATTACAAGAAGTATGATATTAAAAACACATTGTATTGGAAATCTAAACACATGGTCTTCATTACTAGCTATGTCACCCTCTTATAGTTTTGGATGACATTTTCCCACTTATATACAGATGGATTAGAATTTGTTATCTCAGATTAGAAGCACCATTAAGAGTTAAATTAGAAAAGAACTGTAAAATACTTTGGGACAGGAATTCTATGTGTGTGCATGTGTACACATATATTTAAGTGCAATTTTTCAAGGTTTAATACATACACATACACTTCTTTAGACATGGTTTCCTCTAGATCTTAACATATTTAAAATAGATTATCTCAAGTCTTTAATAAGTACATCTGGGCCTCCTTGAGGACCATTTCTATTGGTTACTTTATTTCCTGTATATGGACCATATATTCTGTTTCTTTGTGTGACACATAATTGTTTGTTGAGAACTTGACATCTTGAATATTATCATGTGGCCACTCTGTAAATAAGATTCTTCTCCAGGATTTGTTGTTGCTTTTTGTTGTCCATTCTTTGTTTTATGACATCTCTGAACTAATTTTACAAAGTCTGTATTCTTTGTTATGTGTAGCCACTGAGGTCTCTGCTCCATTAGTTCAGTTAAGATTAGTTAATTATTGCATAGAGATTTTCTTACATGCCTGTAACCAAAAGGTTTGCCAGTCTTTGCAGAGGGTTCTGTGAATGTGTTGGGGGCACACTTTTCACACTCAGGCAAGCAGTTTACAACTCTGCCTTAGTCTTAGATTCCTGCTTGCAGGGGGCCTCAAGGTTATCCAGAGGTAGAAGCTTTGCATTGTCTTAATGTCTTTCCTGAGCATTCCCCAAACCCTGGGCATGCATGCAGCCTTCTAGATTCCCAGGAATATGTCTGGGCTTTTAAAAGCCCTTATTCTCCTAAAGAGTCTCATTCCCTCAGGTCTCCTAAGGTTTTTGGTTAATCTACTGTTTGCCCAAATTTGTATCTATTGCCTCAGTAACTAAAACATCTACCTGCAAGTGTTTTTGACAAATGCCTCCCAGATAATGGTTTTAAGTTGTGAGTCAGGGAAGATAAAGATAAGCCTGGATAAGACTGGATTTTCCTAGGAGTCATAAGATGGATGAAATAAGGATAATTAGATCAATTCCGTTCCTTTCAGTACTGGTACCAGAAATGTTTTGTTATTTTCAACTGTACCACTGGGCTGGGAAGGACTAGTGTGAGTTAAAATGGCAACAAGACTTACTATTCTTACAGATTTTCAGATTTTTCTTGAACAATCATTTCCATAATTGCTGTAAGCCTTTGGTTAGTTTCCAGGGTTCCAGAAAAGTTGATTCTGACAGTTATTATCATTTTGTTCACTGCTTTTATGGAAGGGCATATATTTGCATTTCCTTATTCTTCCATAATTACTGACATCCTCCACTTTGATTTTTTTTTCCCCTCTATTTGCTCATTTTTAAATATGTCTCAGTTTGCCGACGGAGAAGTTGTACGTAATGTTCTTCATCCTCATTGTATTTTTAATCGTTGATTGAAGCTTTACTCGAATAACTTATTTACTTGAATATTTATTTTAACTTATTTTTAATAACTTGTCATGTTTCTAATGCCTAGCAATTTTTCATCTGATGTAGAGATATTGAATCCATGTGTGATAATAACATTCTCTTAATTTCATAGTAGTTTTTGATATGCAGATTTTATTTTCAGAATTTCTATGAAAATCTATCCTATTTCTTTTACATTCACCAGTTAACCTGTATTCAAATTAATATATAGTTACTGTAACTTTTCCAAGGTGCAATATATTACTCCCTACAATCCCTTACCCAATCACCATTTAACAGCTTTTTATTTGCCAAATATTGAAGTTTCTGAATAAATTAAAAGAGGCAGGGGTGTGTTACTGACAGAAGAAAAATTCTGTGGTCACCAAAAATAATATGAGGAGCATTCAACTAACTGACTTATTTTTATCTGTCTCTCATTTTGTTTGGGGTTTCTTTTTTTCCTTCTCTCTTTTTGTAATCTCTATTTCATTAAAAAGAAGATGTATGTGTCTTCAATTGTAATTTTCCATCCAATTCCATTTTTTGTGCATTTTGCATAAACTTCATAAAAATTTTGTTAATAGGCTGGTTTCAGACATCATGTTTTGTTTTCAATGAATGTTTAGGCATTTTAGGAAGGAGTGGAAGAGCCTGTAAGCCACATGAAATTTCCTAACAAGTTTTAAGATGGAAAGTATTCTGGCAAATCTGTAATCAATACAGAACCTGTAATAGAAAGGAAAAAAGGAACAGAAAAACAACTTGGTGGGAAATTATGGTAGTTGTTCAAAAGGAAGTTTGTTAGGAGGGAACACTTTAGAGACCAGGATCCTAGAAGATATGTGAGACAAAATTTAGGGGTTTACTGACTGATGTGATTATTTGCTGATTAATTGTAAGTAGAAAGATGGATGAGCCAAGGATCATGTCACAATTTATAATCTGAATAACTGGATAAATTGCATTTTTATTAGTCAAGGGAGGAAATAAGAAATGAAATGTAAAATGTTTGAATGGTAGAAGAGTAGAAACGGCCCAGATCTAGAGATGAATGTGTGGTAGTTGAGGTAATGGTGGAGTATAGTCCACTGATTGAGGGAGTTGAGGGGGGAAAAAGAGGTGTCTAATGTCTATCATACTATTAGCATATCTAACATCAAATTACCAATTCCCCTAGAATAAGCCACCCTAGTTTCTCTCTCCTTTATTAAATAGTAACTCCATTCTTCCAGTTAATGTAGCCACAAATATGAACTTATCCATGACTTTTTTTTCTTTCTCTCACATTCCATAACCAATCTGTTAGGAAATCTTGTTGGCTTAACTGTTTGGTGTCCTTGTCTCATCATTCTGCCCCTGTAATAATCTCAGTTTATTACAACAGCCTATTAACTGATTTCCCTGATAGTGTATTTACCCTCTTTCAAACTAGAGTATTCTCAACATAGCACCTAGATCATAACACCTTCTATACTGAGCATGACCCAACAACTCACATCTTATTGTGTAAAACGTTACCTACAGGATGCCTTATGAAACAGTCACAGGCGTCAGGCTATGTTACTAATCATTTTTCCCTCTGTCTGCCTTCACTCGTATTGGCCCAGCCACACTGTTCTCCTTGCTACTCCTTTAATGCATATGTTCTGTTCCCTTGTTCTCTGCATTTGAAAATGTCCTCCCCTATATTTCTACATTGCTCAATCCCTTACCTCTTTCAGATCTTTAGCCAAATGTCATATACTCACACTTAAATTTGCAATTTCTTACATACCTTCATAATCCCTCACTTTCTTCTCTCTTTTATTCAATAGTACTTCTCAGCATCTTGACCCGATCCATTTTCTAGGGCTACTGTAACAAATTACCACAAACTCTGTGGCCAGAAACAACAGAAAATCACTCTTTCACAGTTCTGGAGGCCTTAAGTCCAATATCAAGGTGTTGGCACAATTGTTTTCCTCAGGAGGCTCTAACGGAGAATCTGTTCAGTGCCTCACTCCTAGGTTCTGATGGCTGCTAATAACCTTTAGCACTCCTTGGCTTGGGGCTTCATAACTTCAGTCTCTGCTTCTGTGTTCACCTGGCCTCTCTTCAGTACCTCTGTCTTTTCCTCTCATAAGGACAACTGGCATTGCCTTAGTACCTCTGCCCCTAATCCATGATGATCTCATCTCAGGATACTTAAGTTAATTATGCAAAGACTATTTTTCCAATAATGCCATATTGATAGGTAACAGGAATTAGGACTTGGACGTATATTTTGAAGGGATACAAATCAACCTACTACATTAACTTAGTATTAATTAATTCATTCATTATTAGTCACACACACACACTAGAATGTCAAGTCCCTGACAAAGATTAAACATATTGTTTATATTTGCCTTGAACAACTTCTGGCACACAATGGGAGCTTAATAAACACATGTTCAATAAATGAGAAGAGAAAATGTGGAAAAGACATAGGAGTTATCAATATAATTGGAACAAAAAGTAGAAAAAAGGGAAGGAGAATTTGAAAAAGAGGTCAAATTTGTGTGAAAGTGTACAAAAAAGAGTGAGGCCCCCTGAAGTCAAGAATGTTTTCATAATTAGGGAGCGGTTGCTCATGTCAAATGTCAAATTGAAAGAGGCATAGAAAGAAACCTCCCATTGATTTGAATATTTGAATTGGTACCTCTGAAAATCTTCATTGCACTTGGAAATATGTCCAAATCTGAGAAAGGTTTGTACTCTGGAGTCTTAGTGGTTATGTTACTACCTCAATAAAAATGACAAGATAATAAAGATCAAAAAGGAAATAATCTCTGTCACTGACTAGAACTCTTTGCCCATGTTTTGTGTGTGTGTGTGTGTGTGTGTACTATTCTTATGGAATCTCTTACCTCCTACACCCATTGAATTTCCAGTCTACTACACTGTATATGTTTGGTGTTTGAATAATGGGACCTATCAATATGTGTATTATCTCCAGACTCTTCCTTTTAAACTGGACACAAGTTATATTCTGCTTACTAGTTATATTCTGCTAATTCCAACCTACCCATCCTGTTATAATTTATAACCTTTCTCGATTAACAATATCTAGCAACGTAATTTAAAATAATCCAAAATATTCAGCCTATTAATAGAAGCATAAGTTAATTTCAGTATATAAACAATAACACTTCAGTATGAAAAGTAAATATAGATGTATGTCTTTTATTCAGAAGAAACTATTAAATATTGAACAATAGTACAACATAACCATAGGATATCATTTGCCATTATGTTTGCTTTTTTGTAAAGAAAAACACTACAAAATAATGTAAGCAATTCAACTTTGAGCACAATGGAGATGAGTTTACTATGTGCAAATATTTCAAGTGCATTACCTTAAAACATTTCTGATTATTATTGTTTAAATATAGCCATGGTATATAATTTACATAACTCACATTTTACCTTGTACAACTTAACAAATGCAAAATTATTCAATATTTGAAAATAGTTTCAGTCAATAATATGTAGACATTATACATATAGAAAAGTAAATTGCTTTCTTAAATTTTGCTGAAATTGTTGTTTTTCTTATTTAATATTCATTTAGTGGTAATTTATAATAATTTATCATTACAATGATTTGGTCCTAAATGCAATCAATCTAGAAACCTATGGTTTTCTTTCTTTTCCCCCTCAATTCAGATTCTATATCTCTTCAGGAAGTATTCCAATCGTCCCATAAAAATGTAGGTAGAAATTGTTTTGTGCCATCCTATTGGTCTAGAGAAATCCAGTGCCTAATCTAACACTGAAGGACAAAGTCACTATAAAGAGAAAAGCAATTAAAATAATATAAGAGTTGAAAAATTGCCTCAGACCTTGTTGATTTAAGTCAATTTAATTTTACTGTAGGATCTAGAATTTGATTAGAGGGGACGTAATTCTTATTTAATTATGAAGGCCTTGGCAGAAAAGAGAAAGGAACTAAAAAACTGAGAGCAGTAAGAGATTGAACTTCCAAACTCCACCAAAGTAGTGAGTAGTGTATTATTGAAAAAAAAAAAATGAACTGTAACAACAAGTTCTTCAAGCAGAGTTCTTCTAGTTCTTCTCACTAGAGAAGAGACAGGAGGAAGTTAGGAAACTTATATGGACACAAAAGGCCTCAACTATATTAATATAAAATTTAAAACTATTAATTTTACAATGCTATAGACCCATCCAAAAAATGACTTAAAATAGAAAAAAAAATACACAAATGATTAGAATACCACATAGGTTTGTTTTTTTGTTTGTTTTTTTCCTACTCTATAACATTTATTGGTCTGGGATAAAACTAATACCAATAAGGCTATCATAAGATATGCATTGTAAGATATTTATAGTTGATATATCTGGTATCCTTCTGAATATCAATTATGTAAATGTAACTATTCTCTCTTATCTATCATCTATCTATCTATCTATTGTTCCAGAATGACTGGAGAGGGAGTTAATACCATTTATATGTTATGATTTTCTTTAAATGAAATGTTGCTATATTTCCTTAACCTTCTGGTAGATCAGCACATCATTGTAGAAACAACCAGTATTAGATCCATGAATACCAAGATCCTACTGGATTTGGTTCAAACTGTGATCCTAATGCCTAACATACATATAGACTTCTGGCTTACAGTTCCCTTAAAACTGACAATTCATAAGTATGAGAACAAGCTAAAAATTATGAGTTCACCAATAACTAAATTTGAATGAGATAAAATCAGGGCAGTTTAGGAAAGCTATACTTCATTCAATCAAAGAACATTAATTCAGCATCTACTATTTAGGTATGGTCAGACATTAAGGATACAATTAAACAAGGTCTAGTGAGGGTCGCCTGGGTGGCCCAGTCAGTTAAGCATCCAACTCTTGGTTTCAGCTCAGATCATGATCTCATGGGTAGTGGCATCGAGCCCTGCATCTGGCTTCATGCTCAGCGGGGAGTCTGCTTGAAGATTCTCTCCCTCTGTTCCCACCTCTTCTCTCTCTCTGTCTCTCTCAAATCTTTAAAAAAAATATTTGAAAAAATAATGGTCTCAGGAAAGATTCAGTAATGTGAGTGGGGAATTAAAACTATCAGAAAAAAATCCTATGATAAATAAGTATAGTCTTATGGGAACCCACTGAAAAACTATCTAGCCTGCATTTAAGTTAGGTGGTGGTCAAGCAAGAACTCCCAGAAGAAATTATATATAAATGAGACCTGAAGAGCCCAGTCATGGAAATGAGTAGGAATGTCATGTCTGCACCAAAGAAAAAATTATATGCAGAAATTTAGATGCTAGAAAAGCATGTAGATTAAAGAAATGAAAACATTTAGTATGTAACAGTATGCTCACTTGGGGGCTACATGAGAGAAGAGGCTGGAGAAGTGATCTGGAGCCCTGTGCTAAGGAGGTTGGATCATATGAGGGCAAAGATGGGCAAAGCAGTGAAGTGACTTGATCAGAGTTGAGATTTAGTAAGGTTATTCTAGCTATGGTATCAAATTCATATGGTATATAATGAGTATAAAATCCTTTTCTCCAGAAGTTAAATAGGTCAAGATAAAATATGTCCCCAAATAATTTGATATATCGGGTAGAAACATTGAATTGGGAATCTGAAGATATTAAGTCCAACTTCTGCCATTTACTAATTGTGAGTTTAACCAAGTTATTTAATATAATTTTAAATGTAAATCAATAAATTAAAAATATAAACAATTTAATAACATCATTCACAAAGTGGTTTTAAGTAACGAGACCTTGAGTGTACTTGGAAATCATTAAATATTGAATATTTTTGTTATAAATAAAATTGTTGAATAAATATGGTTCATTTTGGAATATTGTTATGAATAAAATATCTGAAATGCTTTTCAAAAAAAAACAAGAGTAGTATGTTAAAACTCAAAAGCTGTAAATCTAAAAATAAAAAGGAAAAATATTTTTATACTTTAAAAGTTCTTTGAAATAAAGCTATATAAATGAAAAGAATTTATAAATTATGCAGGTTAGAACCCACCTATTACATAAGCTATAACTATTGGCAGTTTTCATTTACTGATACTTTTGTATGACTTACTGAAACTAAGAGGCCCTCAATTATAGTTTTAATGTAGCTATTATATCAAGCATTTGGTTACAATAGCATTTATGTAACAAAATTACGTTATAATGAGATTAGTACCATAGGCACATGATTTAACCAGCATGACAATTTGATTCATTTTTCTTATTTTTAAAATTAACTTAAAGGGCGCCTGGGTGGCTCAGTCATTAAGCGTCTGCCTTTGGCTCAGGTCATGATCCCAGGGTCCTGGGATCGAGCCCCTCATCAGGCTCCCTGCTCAGCGGGAAGCCTGCTTCTCCCTCTCCCACTCCCCCTGCTTGTGTTCCCTCTCTCGCTGTGTCTCTCTCTGTCAAATAAATAAAATCTTTTTAAAAAAATTTAACTTAATCTTACTCTATCACATGTACTTTGTAGGTCCCTTTCAATGTTTTTAAAACAAGCAGATGATAAATAAATAAAACCATTGTGTTTCATTATCATTTATTGAATAACCAAATAGAAGGAACTATATATTTTAAGTCAGGTATAAACAGTTGTGGTTTTTAAGAACATACACATAAAATGTTAGAATAAAATGCCATTAAATAATATTAAAAATTAGGGAATGGGTTAATATTTGAGTTAGAGGATGGGTTGGAAAATAAACTGAGTCCTATTTGGATAATTTGAGCTTGAAATGCTTGTGTGACATCTGAGATCTACAAGGAAATCTTTAACAGGCTCATCTGAGATCTACAAGGAAATCTTTAACAGGCTTTAAAAATAGAGGTCTTTAGTTCAGGAATGGGGCAAGGACTAAAGGCATAGATTTTGGCATCAACTACCTAAATGTGATATGTGAAGTTTTGGGATTAAAAGAGCTTGCAAATGTAGGGAACCCTACTTTCAAAAGTTGGCAAGAAGAAAGTAGAGCAAGTATGTCAAGTTGCAAAGAAAAACTGACAAATAAGAAAAAGGGAATCCAATGGCAAAGAAATTTCAGGAAGGATGAAGCAGCTTATTATGGAAAGAAGATTAAAAATGAAAAATTAAAAACAATTATGAAATTTCAACAAATGCTTTTTTTTAAAAAGGAAATTTTAGAGGTTCAGTCCAACACAAAAGTAACAAATGTACCAAAAGGAGCGTAAGTAAATTTTGGAATGTGCAGAGCAAAACTGTCAGAGGAAGAAACGATCTTTCATCAAAACCACAGAAAAATCCACAAATTTTGTGACATTTTATAGAAAGTACTAAAGGAAGACAAAGAAGATGCTAGAGAAGTTAGGCTAAAAGACTGTTCCAAAAATAAGGAATAGCATGAGTTATGGTGTTCACCCTATATTTTCTTTATCACTATGAATATATCTCTACAATTACACTCTTCCTCTAGTAAAAACAATAGCTAATTTTCTGAAAGATTATTGTCTTTGCTAAGCACTCCGTGAATGTGAGGTATTTTATTGTAGGCCCTTTTCCATAAGCATAACATGTTATCTCATTTAGTCATCACAAAAGCTCTCTGGGGGACAGTGCTAATGTCATCCTGATTTCATGGTTGAAGAAACCAAGGCTCAAGGAGCTCAATATGGTCCACCAATTAGTAGGGGAGGCATTCCAGAATCAGGGCTTGAACTGTTAGTGGATAGTTCTGGGCTGCCTTCCTGATAGATTCTTTAAAGAGTTTACTGATCTTCAAAAAAAATCTTATCACAAAACTTTAGAATTAAGAAACATTGATGGTTCTCTAGTCTAATCCTTGTTTTATAGATGAAGAAACACCTCTAGTGGCTTTAACCTACCCAGAGCAGCAAACACCTCACCTGGGAGCACAGGGTTGCTGCTCCTAATTTGCTTCTCTCTAACTACTATTTGAACTTCTCATAATTTCTGAACTTTGAATCTTACTTGAAGATTCCACGGTTTAATAGAAGGTGAGAAAACTTTCTATGACTAATAATGCTGAGTATGTATTATGTAGTATGTATGTAGCTTATAATTATCATTAATGTTTCATTTTACAGTTTTTATTTTACTGCTTTCTATATTTGTTTTTTTCCCAGTGTGTCTATATTCTGTGTATATGCTTTATATCAACAGCATGGAGAGCCTTAGATTTCAATTTTTGAGAAGACCGTGGTTATAGAGAGTAATGAGCTTTGAGTTATTATCTCATTTAGTTCCAAGTTTACAGAAAAGGTAGATTAATGTGCTTTGTCTTTTTTTCTTTTTTACTTAGATTCAATTAATATATAATGTATTTTTGGTTTCAGAGGTAGAGGTCAGTGATTCATTGGTCTTATATAATACCCAGTGCTCAGTACATCACGTGCCCTCCTTGATGTCCATCACCCAGTTACCCTATCCCCCCTCCCCTCCAGCAACCCTCAGTTTGTTTCCTATGATTAAGAGTCTCTTATGGTTTGTCTCCCTCTCTGATTTCATCTTGTTTTATTTTTTCTAATATGCTTTAAGCATTTAAAACAAATGACCTGGATTCAATACTGTGTTCTAATTCCTGCTATTAACTGAGACATTTTAGGCAATTCACTTACATTTTCATTTCATTGACTTTCATAAGAAGAATGATAAAATAATACTAACAATAATTAAATAACATCATTATACTAATATTTTCTATATATGTTTTAGACTTTGCTATAGGAAATAAGAAAATGGATACTAATACTAAAGTTTTGTAGAACAGAAAACACATTTCAATTTAAAATGTCAAAGTGGAAGGATCAAAGAGTGACAGGCAGCAAATGGGAGACATTATTTTTATTGATGTATTTATGTATGTATGTATGCATGTATTTATTTTTTAGTTTCAAGTTTTTATTTTAATTCCAGTTAGTTAACATGCAGTATAATATTAGTTTCAAGTGTAGAATTTAGTGATTCAGCACTTACATACAACACCTAGTGCTCATCATGAGTTTCCCCTCTTAATAAGATGGGAGACATTTAAATAGTGTTTTCTGTTCAAAAGACATGTGAGCTATAATTTAACAATCTTGTTTTAATGTCAAAGGCAAAAAAGATCATAGACTCTTAGAAATCAAAGGGTCTCAGAGATTAGTTTGTCAGCTTCCTTTTTTACAATTCAAGGAACTTTGAGAAATAAGACCAACAGCCATGCTCTCACAAAATTAGAACTAAAAGTCTGGTATTCTGATGGTAGAGATATACACATGTATGTATAAATGTTTTTTCCAGTGTACCCTATTGTCTTGTGTCTAGAAGGAAAACAGATAAAAGGTCAATGGTTGTATCCCATTTGGTCATCAAAATCTACTCCAGGCAATACACTAGCAATGTCAGATAAAAGATACATCCCACAGTAGACATTGAAAATTGCTGATTGTAGATTCCCTTAATAATGCAACATACAGTAATGTGAATGCTTGGTCAATCAAAGTTCCAGTAACCTGAAACACTGAAGTCCCATTCTGTAATTAATCAGCATCTACCTTCTGAGTGCCCCCAGGAGCTTAAGAAACATCAGTTGACACCTCGCTGGAGTTGACAACATCCTCTCATCTGACAGAAGACAAAGAAAAATGTGTTTCCCAGATGTATTAACAGTAACATCTGGTCCTATCAATGGAGGAAGAAACATAATCCTCTGAAAAGCAAATGCATAATATGTACTCCAAGGCCAGTACATATCTTGCATTTAAATATGACACAAGTTTCAGCTCTCTCATGATTTAGCTTTAGTCTCCAATCTAAAGATTGCCTGCTGCAACAACAGTGTTTGGAGGAGTAAACCTGGGACCACAGATAAGTCATTCTAGTATAAATGTTTGTTCTTGCTGAACATAAGGATCCTACAAGCCGATTCAAAATGAGAAAAGATGTCATTTTGCTTAAAGAAATTCAATTATAGATTCAAATGCATCTGCTGTTCATCACTTTTAATCATTGTCATTGTCTGATAAGAGAATGAAAGAAGGAAAGCTCAGTGTGGTGCTGACAGATCTCAGTCTCCAAAAGCATTCAATTTGTCAGCTCTTTTCAGAGGGGGAAAAAAACAGATTAAGTGGCATCTTATGTGCCTTTTAGTGTCTTTGGCTTGCTGAGACATTTATATTACATAATGCTAAAAATAAAAAATTTTACACTTTTATTTTTTTTTTTCTGAAGGAAAGCACAAATCCTCAAACATGATCACCTATGAATTTTAGGTTAAAGTTCAACAAAAGTGTTGTAATGTAAATTTTATATAAAATAAAGTAGTGATCTGAGAAATCTCTCAGAAGTGCAAGACCTAATTAGTAACCCATTTTTATCTTGAAGAGCTGGTGAAGGGACAAAAAAGAATAAGGTAAACCAGATAGTTTTTATGAAAAAATTTTCCCACAGATTCCTCTCAACAGTTTTTAGATTTAAATTATTTTTTTCCTTTTAAAATGTATTCACCTGGGTAGGAGAGGACTTAATACCTTCACATATCTTACTTTAATTATTTGTACATGTTACTGTCTGCTTTACATCTATGTGGGATCATGTTTACAACAGAAATAAGAATTTTAATTGGGTAATAGAATAAAAAGTATATGTCTGATATGGAATTTCTGAAACTGTAGCAAATTATTCACAAAACAACTATAGGAGCATATGTTAAAACAAATTCACTGAACCAAAAATGTTATTTTACTTACCATTTTAATTATCCCATGTCATTGATTAAGAAGATGAAATTTGCCCAAAACTTTGTTAAAAATGTTTAAATCAGCTTATCAGCTTTAGCTTAATCCCAACAAAAAGAAATATAAAAATTCCAGAATATTTGCCACATTAGTAAACAAAGTATCAGTTTCAACAGTCTGTACACCAAGTCATTCACATACACATACATACATACTAAAAGCTCACACAATAACAAAAGGGTGGTGATTGTGAAAGATAGGGTTTTTTTTTAAATATAATTTTTCTAATAGCTTTTGCAGATTCTACAAAACCTGATCTATAAACCTATCTGCAAAACAGAGTGCCACATAATCCCATCAGAATATTAAATTGTAGTTAAAATCACAATTCTGGAATAGAAATTATAAGATAAAAATCACTAAATGACTTGCTTGAAGCAGTAGTGATCAGTTTTAGAATAGAAAGCAGTTTGAGTTTCACATGTTAATGTGAAATCTAAGAAAAAAGACAGATCTTATTGTATGGTTCTATTGTAATACATTTCTACAACAGTGATAGTTGCTGATTATTGAGTACATATTACATTTCAGGCACTGTATTAGATCTTTTCCATTTATAGATGAGGGAATTAGAATACATATGTTCAATAACTTGTTTACTTATATAGCTAGTAAGTACTATAAGTGGGATTTAAATAACTGTCTAGAATCTAAATCTCTACTAAACTCATCCTCATTAGGGATCATAAAGCAATTTTTCTAGGTATTTCACAGGGCATTGTTTTGCCAGCAAGGTAATGTTCACACCAACACGATTTCATTCTTTCATTCAAATTATTGTCCCTGGACTGACTATTGGGTGTAATGGCAAAGCCAAAAACCATGGAACTTGTCCATGTGGACTTTTTTCTGTTTCATTGGATTTTGTTTTTTAGTGAAAATAAACCAATTCCATAAGATACCTCGGAATAAACCTAACCAAAGAGGTAAAGGATCTATACTCTAGGAACCACAGAACATTCATGAAAGAAATTGAAAAAGACACAAAAAGATGAAAAACATTCCATGCTCATGAACCGGAAGAATAAACATTGTTAAAATGTCTATGCTACCCAGAGCAATCTATACCTTCAACACCATCCCGATCAAAATTCCAATGACATTTTTCAAAGTGCTGGAAGAAACAATCCTAAAATTTGTATGGAATCAGAAAAGTCCCCGAATCGCCAAAGAAATGTTGAAAAAGAAAAACAAAGCTGGGGGCATCACGTTGCCTGATTTCAAGCTATATTACAAAACTGTGATCACCAAGACAGCATGGTACTGGCACAAAAACAGACATATAGACCAATGGAACAGAATGGAGAACCCAGATATGGACCCTCAACTCTATCGTCAAATAATCTTTGACAAAGCAGGAAAAAATATGAAATAGAAAAAAGACAGTCTTCAATAAATGGTGCTGGGAAAATTGGACAGCTATATACAGAAGAATGAAATTCAACCATTCTCTAACACCATACAGAAAGATAAATACAAAATGGATAAAAGGCCGCAATGTGAGACAGGAATCCATCAAAATCCTAGAGGAGAACATAAGCAGTAACCTCTTCATCATTGGCCACAGCAACTTCTTTCAAGATACATCTCCAAAGGCAAGTGAAACAAAAGCAAAAATGAACTTTTGGGATTTCATCAAGATAAAAAGCTTCTGCACAACAAAGGAAATAGTCAACAAAACAAAGAGGCAACCCACAAAATGGGAGAAGATATTTACAAATGACACTACAAAGGGCTGATATCCAAGATCTATAAGGAACTTCTCAAACTCAACACCAAAAAAACAAATAAGTCAAAAAATGGGCAGGAGGCATGAACAGACACTTCTCCAAAGAAGACATACAAATGGCTAACAGACACATGAAAAAATGTTCATCATTAGCCATCAGGGAAATTCAAATCAAAACCACATTGAGCTACCACCTTACACCAGTTAGAATGGTAAAAATTGCCAAGGCAAGACACAACAAATGTTGGAGAAGTTGTAGAGAAGGGGGAACCCTCTTACACTGTTGGTGGGAATGCAAGTTGGTACAGCCACTTTGGAAAACAGTGTGGAGGTTCCTCAAAAAATTAAAAATAGAGCTACCCTATGACCCAGCAATTGCACTCCTGGGTATTTACCCCAAAGACACAGATGTAGTGAAAAGAAGGGCCATATGTACCCCAATGTTCATAGCAGCAATGTCCGCAATAGCCAAACTGTGGAAAGAGCCAAGATGCCCTTCAACAGATGAATGGATAAAGATGTGGTCCATATATACAATGGAATATTACTCAGCCATCAGAAAGGATGAACACCTAACTTTTACATCAACATGGATGGGACTGGAGGAGATTATGCTAAGTGAAAAAAGTCAAGCAGAAAAAGTCAGTTATCATATGGTTTCACTTATTTGTTGAACATAAGGAATAGCATGGAGGACATTAGGAGAAGGAAGGGAAAAATGAAGGGAGGGAAATCAGGGGGGGAGTTGAACCATGAGAGCCTATGGACTCCAAAAAACAAACTGAGGGTTTTAGGGGGCAGGGGGTGGGGGGATGGGTTAGCCTGGTGATGGGTATTAAGGAGGGCACGTACCGCATGGAACACTGGGTGTTATACGAAAGCAATGAATCATGGATCACTACATCAAAAACTAATGATGTATTGTATGGTGATTAACATAACATAATAAAATAAAATAAAATTTTAAAAAAGAACATATAAAAATCGATTCTAACTGAATAGTTGAATAAATATACAATTATAAATAGTTTAAGTGATATAAAGGAAAATAGCTGTTTAATTGAGGGGGAATAGCAGGAGAAATTTGATTCAGATTGAGAACCCTGGGAAGTTTCTCTGAGAAAGTGACGTTTAACCAAACACCCACTGGCAGAGCAGAAAAAGAGCCAAAGGAAGACTGGAGAAGGAGTCTAGACAGAGGAAACAATGGTTGTGAAATCCCTGAGTTTGAAAGAAGTGGGCTGGAAGACAAAACAAACAAAAAAGTGACTTAGATCACCTTGATGGAGGAGAATTTATCAGGTGATGAGATTGAAGGAATTGGAGCAGAAGACAATAGTTGTAACTGTGGGTGAGAGGCTTACTTATAGCAACCATCCACAGGAAAGGTATTGGAGGAAAGCACAGGAAGTACAGAGTGAAAGACCACATACGTGACTGTTACAATAATTACACAATTTAGACAAACCAGAACCATCCATTTATTTTTAGTTAGCATTCACACAGTTTCACAATGGGGGAGTTAAAAATTCAAACACTATTAGTAAACTAGGTACTTCCTAAGGTAAGCATGTACTATGCCAAGCATGTGAAACCAATAAGCATTTTTAGTGGAAATTGATTCTGAATGTTGGTTTGAAATATTTTTAATGGGGAATATAATTATAATGTTTAATATTTTGCTGAAATATGTTGACTTTTTCAGCACTTGTCATATGCACACAATATTAGTCAAATATTTAAAGTATCACAAAGCCCATTCATAACCAATTCTAATAAAACAAGTGCAGTTTTAGTAATTATCACTTATGTCATTAATTATACACAGATTCAGACATACAAAACACATAGAGAAATAAAATACATATTAGTATTTAAAGTCATTGCAATATATTTAAAACATATTGGCCAAAAAAAAAGGCATTCTACTGTTTGGTGTATCTAAAACAACAACATGTACTACCCAAAGCAAACTACACATTTAATGCAGTCTCTAACAAGATACCAATATTATTTTTCACAGAGCTAGAACAAAGAATTCTAAAATTTGTATGGAACCACAAAAGACCCCAAATAGCTAAAGCAATCTTGAAAAAGAAAAGCAAACTGGAGGCATCACTTTAAACTATTCTGGACTTCAAACTATTTTACAAAGCTGTAGTGATCAAGACAGTATGGTACGAGCACAAAAACAGACACATAGATCAACGGAACAGACTAGAGAACTCACAGCTCTATGGTCAACTAATCTCCAACAAAGCAGGAAAGAGTATCTGATGGAAAAAAGTCTCTTCAACAAGCGGTGTTGGAAAAACTGGACAGCAATATGCAGAAAAATGAAACTGGACCACTTTCTTATACACAAAGTTAAATTCAAGATGGGTAAAAGACCTAAATGTGAGACAGGAAACCATCAAGGACAGTAACCTCTTTGACATCAGCCATAGCAACTTCTTACAAGATAGGTCTCCTGAAGCAAGGGAAGCAAAAGCAAAAATGAACTATTGGGACTTCATCAAGATAAAAAGCTTCTACACAGTGAAGGAAACAATCAACAAAACTAAAAGGCAATGGGAGAAGACATTTGCAAATGACTTATCTGATAAAGGGTTTCCAAAATATGCATAGAACTTATCAAACTCAACACCCAAAAAAACAAATAATCCAGTTAAGAATGAGCACAAGACACGAAGAGACGTTTTTCCAAAGAAGACATACAGATGGCTAACGGACACATGCAAAGATGCTTAACATCACTTATCAGGGAAATACAAATGACAACTATAATGAGATACCACCTCACACCTGTCAGAATGGCTGAAATTAACAACACAGGAAACAACAGGTGTTGGGGAGGATGCAGGGAAAGGGGAACCCTCATGTACTGTTGGTGGGAATGCAAACTGGTACAGCCACTCTGGAAAACAGTTCCTCAAAAAGTTAAAAATAGAACTACCCTACAACATAGAAATTGCACTACTAGGTATTTACCCAAAGGATACAAAAATACTGATTGGAAAGGATACATGCACCCCAATGTTTATAGCAACATTATCACCAAATCACCAAACACCAAAAATCCAAATGTCCATCAACTGATGAATGGATAAAGAAGATGTGGTATATATTTGCAATGGAACATTACTTGGTCATAAAAAAGAATGAAATCTTGCCATTTGCAATGACATGGATGGAGCTAGAGGGTATGATGCTATGAGAAATAAGTCAGTCAGAAAGAGACAAACACCATGTGATTTCACTTATATGTGGAATTTAAGAAATGTAACAGATGAACTTGGGCGGGGGAGAGGCAAACCATAAAATAGACTCTTAACTATGGAGAACAAACTGAGGGTTGCTGGAGGAGAGGTAGGCAGGGAATTACATGGGTGATGGGTATTAAGGAGGGCACTCATTGTGATGAGCACTGGGTGTTGTATGTAAGTGATAAATCACTAAATTCTATACCTGAAACCAATATTAAACTGTATGTTAACTGGAATTTAAATAAAATTTGAAAAAAAAAAAAAAAACTAAACTAAACTACAAGACAAAACATAAAACCGTGATCAATAATCAAGATTTTCTGTTTAGTAGAAATGTCAAAAAAGTTATTCAGATAACAATATGGTTCTGGCAGAGGAAATAAGGTAAATGTAAAAATTTAGCAAAAAGAGTTAGCATCTTAATTGTTGGAAATAGATTTAAGGACTGAGACCTTTATGTCTGTATGAATTCAGAAAGCTATATCTTGAGGCTGCTATCATCTATCTGAAAAAGATCTATTTTAGCATAGATCAATTACTTAGGAATGTCAGTAAAGCCCATACAAGTTTCATTGTGAAACCTGCACATATCTCAATTATAAATCATTACAAGCATTCTGATATTTAGCAATCATTCCTAGGAGAAGATTTTGAAATAATGTTTTTATTTTCTCAAATGCTAAAAAATCTAAGTGGATATAAATTTCTTATACTTATTCATTATAATCTCTTACAAAATACCATATATTTTTCAGATTTGTATTTGTAATGGGAATCACAATTTGTCATAACATGACTTTCTTAGTTTTACGGCCTTTAGCAATCTCACTTATAACACATTCATAGCCTGATTCTGCTTGAGCCCTCATGAATCTCGATTTTACAGCATAAGCACAAACGCAATATAACAGGGTTCTCATTTAAATAATGTGAAATTGATATTGTGCTGCTTTCAAATGCCATAAGAAAGAATGTATCCGGTCATGGCGAGGGTTGTCAGAGGCAATCGAGACTGAAGCCCTGAAGAGAAAATGCTCTGTACTTTACCTTCTCGCGAACGTCAGTATCCCTTCCAATGAGCATTCTGATACTGTCAGGGTACTTCTAACACTGGATTTTATTACAAGTCATAATGCAGCCTTTCTTTTTTTTTTTTTTTAAAGATTTTATTTATTTATTTGAGAGAGAGAGAATGAGAGAGAGAGCACATGAGAGGGGGGAGGGTTGGGAGGGTCAGAGGGAGAAGCAGACTCCCTGCTGAGCAGGGAGCCCAATGCGGGGACTCAATCCAGGGACTCCAGGATCATGACCTGAGCCGAAGGCAGTCGCTTAACCAACTGAGCCACCCAGGCGCCCCATAATGCAGCCTTTCTAATATAAGTTCACATAACCCACTGAAAGTACAGAAGTTTTTAAATTGTCCATTTAGAGATTTGAGATCAAAAGTTTATTTGAAAGTGGCATAAAACTTCCTTCTTCTGGTTCTCAGGATACCCATTCACTTCCAACTTACTCCCCAATGACATTACTGTATCTATCATTTCACAAGATAGAGAATTGGACTGTGTAAATAAGAGCAGCTTTCAGGAGATTAACAATGTGTATTGTTAATTCAGGGGGAAAAAAATGCCTGTCAAGATCATCTTTTGAAGTTGTTCAGAATGTTGCAAAAGAACTAGATTCTACATTGCTGTTTCTCTTCTACCAGGAAGTGACAATTAGGAATGCTCTTCACTTAGAAGAACAAGTTTTTGTATTTGTAAGATTAAGGCTGAAAATGTACTCTGAAGTGTCTAGTGATTTCTTCTTCAAGACTACCCCAATTCTGTTTAGTTGCTAGATTATTACTCCTGTCTTTTTACCGATGTTTAATCCTAGTTGGGTATGTTTTCATTTCTGCTTTTAAGTAGAGTAATCCATCCAAAACTGCTTTTAATGTAATGGGAATTTAGGAATCACTGGGATCCAACTAAAGTTTATCATCAGTGTTAAAATATGATCAAAAATATGATCAGTTATACTGTTGTACAAAAAATACACCCCATCATGTCTGTATATAGGTATATACTTAGAAAGCATGTATTTGTCAAGTGCAAAACAGTGCTCTGAAATATCCGATAACTTATTTTACCAATACTATCTCTAGTGAGGGCAAGTGAATTGTAAGGATTTGTATTGTAAGCAGATAAGTATCTGAATCCTAGTTATGGTACTTATTACCTATGTGACAGTGACCAAGTTATTGAATATATTTCATTCTAAATACCTCATCTATAAAATGAGGATAAGAGATAATGAATAAAAAGAACTAACACGGTACCTAAATAAGTGAAATAGGTTTATCGGGTTTGTTTAATGCTGCCTACATAAGTTTAGTACCTGACTAGCTGGCAGACATGAATATGACTTTTCTAGGACAGAATGTTCTCCAACACAGTATGGATAGTTCATCAGGCTTTCTCAGGGCCTGGAAGAAATGTCTCTCAAAAACTGGTAGTTGTCAAACTCTGTATCAGGACCACCTAAGGAATGTTTTCAAACTTCCCATGCTGATTAGGGTATATTTATTTTTGTAAAAACTGTATGTGCTTTATGACCCCTAAATTTCAGAATGAGGTAGACTTGTTATCTCCCCAAGTAAATCTAAAGACTGACCCACCCCTAAACTAGCACCGTTTAAGACCTTCTGCTCACAGCAGTATATATCCCTTTACTTGGGTGCTATGTTCAAACACAATTGACAGATTCTGATTATGAATTTGTTTCCCTGTGACCTGGATAACAAAGGGTTATGGGTTGGGAGAACATGACTCTCCTGGGTGAAGGTATACCTTTCACAGTTAAGCAATGAATAGGAATTTGCTTTATAATGTTTATCTAGTCAATTAGTGTAATTCAGTCTCCTCAGACCAGATTCAAATCAAGTGTCAAGCTTAGAAACATTGAGGACCAGACCCTGACTAGTGATGATTCCACAAGTGTTACTACACATTACCTTGCTTTGCCACGTTGAGCTTTCAATCTCTCTGAGCTTTCTGCTCTTTCTGCATTTAATAAAGAATGGATATAAAGTTATTGGGTGGTCCCAAATCATTTGCATGATATTGTGATTTTCCAGTTAAAAACAAAACAGCTGAGCTTTGTATTTCATCCAACATAAGCATTTAGGGTAGCTAATATATCTTCTGAGGGGTGTATATACTTATTTAGATATTGTAGATGGATTTTTAGATCTCGGACATGCTGATGGATGGATTTAGAAAACTTTATTTACTTGGAGTTTATTCTACTTTTAACTTCAGTCTTAGCAAAAATATGAATTTTCTCAGGTCCATATTTTTAATCTGATTTTAAAGTTATTTCTGCTTTTTATTTATTTATTTGTTTGTTTGTTTGTTTGTTTTTTATTTCTGCTTTTTAAATGATAAGGCCAGGGGCACCTGGGTGGCTCAGTTGGTTAAATACCTGCCTTTGGCCCAGGTCATGAGCCCAGGGTTCTGGGATCAAGTCCCACCTCCGACTCCCTGTTTCACAGGGAGTCTGCTTCTCTCTCTGCCCTTCCCCCACTCATTCTTTCAATCTCGATCTCTCTCTCTCTGTCTCCCCCTCAAATAAATAAATAAAATCTTTAAAAAATGATAAAATAAGGCCAGTTAACACCAGTTTAAAGAGATGGTCCATTATCAAATTTAGTCAAGACTACATTAATTCATTTAATCAGAGCATTAGAATTGCTTATATTTCACATATAATTAGCTCATATTAAATTTGTGTTGAACCTATATACTAACGTAGTTACAGTAATATAGCAAACAAATTCTAAGCTATAATAATGCATAGCAAAATATGCCAAATCTAGAATTTGTACAAAAATAGATGTTATCATAAATAAGATTGTACAGAATTGGTTGGGTATTAGGTAGAGTGGCATAGTTAAAAAAAAAACTTTCTTACGCTTGCTAATTTTTTTTAAGAGGAATGTGTTTGGAACCAGCAGTCAAGGAGAATAATTTCATTTCTTGTTTTTTGTTTGTTTGTTTGTTTGTTTGTTTGTTTTTAAATTTCTGTTAATCCCTTCTTATTTTGGTGAACAACTTACACATTGAAGATTCTAGCCACTTATACTGGACATAGTATAAGGCATAGGAAAAATATCCAACTGTCCTCTCATTCTATATTTCTGAGTTGAGGGACACAATTAGATCTGTCATTTTTCTTTCATATCCCTTGTCAGCAGAGTACTCAACATTAGAAGAGCAAGAGTTGAAAATAGTACTGAGTGTGGAAGACTGAGATTCAAGGTCTAATTCTGCTTTTAACACCACTGAGTAAGTTTGGATATGTGATTTTTATCTCTCCATGCTTCCATTTCCTCATTTGAAAAAAAAGGTATATGGAACAAATGACAGTTACTGAGTACTTGCTTAGCATTACACTAGAATGTAGTAAGTAACATATGCAGTTTTTATTTAACTCACCCTAAGGAATACAGGGGATGGATAATATTATCTGATTTTAAAGAAGGGAAAGCTAAGGATCTATGATATTGATGAACTTAGCAGAGAGGGCACAACTTGAAAATTGCAGTACTGATTTTAACCAGGTCTGCTTCTATCCTAAATCCACACAATTTTGCTACTAATATCTACCTCAGAAATGTTAATAGAGGTTGTATTTTTTTCTATAAAATATAAAGTTATATAAAAGTGGTAACTGTGATTGGAAATTATAATACTTTGACATTGTTTAGTCTCTCAAGGCTTATGCATGTGAATTGGACATTTATCAGCACCCAAGTTTAAAGTATAAAAATAAGATGAAATTCTCTTTCCAGCATACAGTGTCTTTGGAATATTTGAATTATAGTAATAAGGAGACTGTAAACTGTGGAAGTTATTTAGACTAGGTAAGATGATACTATGATCAGTTATGTAGTTTAAAACCTACAAAATTAAAGGATCATATGTATGTATTTGCTATGGCTTATCAAAGTATTAAGAGAACAGTTGCATGAACTGTATATCCAGTATGTATGTATATATATGTGTATATATATATGTATATTTAAAAAAATACAAATTATGTATTATCTGAGTTATGGAATTTGTGAGTTATAGGTGGTTCTGTACATTTATATGTATTATGTATTTTAGATAATTTATATATATTACAGAAAAAATTTAGAACAACCCACTCCAAAGAGATTATTCTTGGATATTGGTATTTTAGGCCATTTTTGTTTCTATCATTGAAATTTTCTGTTTTCTTTGCATTCTGAATCAAGTAGAATTAATTAAATAGCAAAATACTCTAAATATTATTAATAAAAAGCTCTACTAACCACTATGCAGAAATTTTCTTATGCTAACATAAACAAGTAAACAGCAATCTATGAAAATGAGGCTTTTAATCTAACATAAGAAAGTAATTTATAGCAGCTTAAAAGACAAGAATGTACATTTCTGTGTTCATTTGCTATTTTGTTTTTATATTGGTCCTATGCTGAACTTTTGCAAATATAGGATTATATGTTTTACTTGTGAAGAGAGGTAAAGAGGTTGTTTAGTTAGTTAGTAACCACAGCATTAATTCAGTTAAATACAAGGTGGCCTTTAGAAATATTTTCTAAAATGGTATACTTTGTTAGCACTTCGTATATCAGAATATCAAAATCAGACTTAGAATGCAGAGAAATAACCTCCCTGTGTGTCTACAGTAAGAATTCTTACATTTGGTATTGTGGGTGTATAAGTTTAGCAGATCCAGAAAACACTCTAAAAAGTATTTTATAATGTTCACTGAAACAGGAGTTTGGGTACTACAGGGAATTGCTCTAATGTCTCCAGTGGAATTTTGGTAAAAAATCCTTTTTATACAAATTATTTTCATGCTAAATTTAACAAATAGCACTCTGCCAATGATTTGAAATTGATTTTTTTGTGTGCTTTAATTTTATTTGTCTTTATGCTTTTGTTTGCATATGGTGAGATTATTGGTCTCACACCAAATTATTTAACTGAAATTAACTACAAACACCAGGAGACAGGACTCAGCATTCTATATATATATTTTTTTCAATTAAAAGAAGGGCTTGAGCATGCTGTTTACATTCTTAGTCACCCTGTGCACTCAATTAATTATTTCAGATATAACACTTGGAGCCTGACTAAATCTTCATGACTCTGACAGTTTAAAACAAATGTATTTAATAAAATGCACATCACCCAGGATATGTGTTAATTATTAGGTTCGATATTCAGATAGGGAGAGATAAACAAGATACGTGGGATTAATTGACTAAAAAGGAGAAAAGTTCCCTTAGGGAATCCTACCTATGAGGTCATATTGCCTCAAAATCATTAGAAGTTGGTAATGCTCTCACATATTTTTAAAGCAAAGTAAATACATCTTTTTGAAGGTTGTCACCTTCTATGGGAGCTTCCAGGAATTTCTAGAGCTAAAGCTTGAGGATAATAAGATAATAATGGCAAAAGGGAAGGAACAAAAACAGCAATCAAACAAAACACAGGCTATCATGAATGAAGGAAGAAAAAAGCCAAGGCTGAGATACACAGAGATTTCAGATATTGAAATTATTAAACATAATGTTAAAATAGGTTTAAAACAAGAAGAAATTGAAATTATGAGTAAGAGGCAAGGAGTTAAAAATTGGCAGGCATATATGAATAAAACAAATATATATAAAATCCTGGAAATTAATAATATACTTATATAAAAATCTAATTGTTTTTAGCAATGGACTAAGAGAAGCTATACGAAATTTGTATTCTGAAAAATTGATGTAAAGAAATTATCAAAAAAGTAATGCAGAGAAACAGAGTTTAAAAATATGAAAACATTGAGTAGAGACCTTAAGAGAAGAGAGAGAATATCTAAAGTACATCCAACTGAGCCTTCTTAAAGAGATGAGGAAGAAAATGAATACAATATTCAACAAGAAAATGGATGAGAATTTTTCATAATTAATTAAATACAACATTCTACAGATTTGAGAAGTCTGCTGCTAAAAAATAGAAAGAGAAATATATACCCAGACACAAAAAATAAAAATATAGAACATCTAAGACTAAAAGAAAATGCTAAAAGCACTCAGAAAGAAAGACCATTAACTTCAGTGAAATTAATATTAGAGTGACTCCTGAACTTCCCATTAGAAATAATGGAAGCCAGAATATAGTTGATGCTTAAACAATGCAGGAGTTAAGGGTGCTGATCCATGTATAAGTTTTGACTTCCCCAGAACTTAACTACTAGGAGCCTAATGTTGACTGGAAGACTTACCAATAACATAAACTATTAACACATATTTTGTATGTAATATATATTATATACTGTATTTTTATAATAAGATAAGCCAGAGAAAAGAAAATATTAAGAGTATAAGGTAGAAGATAAAACATATTTATGGTACTGTGCTATATTCATTAAAAAATTCAGGCATAAGTGGACCTAGTAGTTCAAACTTGCATTGTTCAAGGGTCAACTGCATAGTAAATTAACATCAATGCACTAAGAGAAAATGGTTAACCTTAAATATTACATGAAGCAAAAATACTTTTCAAAAGTTATGACAAAAGAATGTTTTAAGCAAACTAAACATTTTAAAACTAGCAAAAACTGAGAAAAGAAAATTCTGGAGGATATACATAAAGATATATAGGAAATTACCCTAAACAAAAAGTATGAAATGTATTAAAGAATACTTTGTAGTGAAACAGAGATGTGAGGATTAACCCAAGGTCCTAGTTTTGTTTTTTGTTTTGTTTGTTTTTTACAAATACTGTTGCCATTTGGTTAGACTTGAAACAATGAAACTGTGGTAAAGATCATAGACTGGTTTGTTTTGAGACCTGTTGAGTTTGGGGTGCCTTTGAATGACCCATGTTCATGCCAAATACACAGCTGTATCCATGGATCCAAAACTCATGAGAGATGCCGATGCCTGAACTGGAGATAAAATATATGGTTAGTGTACATATAAGTAGTTATTGGAATAATGGGCATGTAAGAGATTACTCCAGAAGATGCAAAATGAAAAGGAAAGAGGCTAGGACTTAACACTGAGGAACTCTGACATTTTCTTGCCTGTGAGTTAAAAAAAAAAAAAAAAAAAAGGAATTTAGTTTTCTAATGTAATTTTTACTTCAATGAGATTCAGGTCATATTAATATATTTCTTTACCCAAATGTTAATTCTAGTTTATTCCCTTCAACATGATATGGAGCCAAACAATGCTCTGGATTAGACACAAATGCTCCTTAAATTAGACACAAATATAAAGTATTACATTATTGGAAATCATTAGTCAAATCAATGAGCCCTAATTGTATTAATAAAACACATTAAAAAACTGATCCCTGGTTCATTTATCACTTCTCCAAGGAAAATTACCAAGCCTACATTTCAGGATCCTATCAAAAGTTACTGATAAACATGGGCACCTCTGGAATTCCCAGCTTCCCATTCTAGGGAGAGAAAAGGTGTTCTTTGGCATTTTGAGAGCATTTTGTAGGCTTGACCACCCAAGCTCAGTGGATGTTAGCTACAGGATGGTCTATCTGGAAAGTATACAACAGGATATCAGATTTATAAACTATACAGATGTTGTAAAATGTATTTTTTTCTTTATAAGTACTGGCATGTTCTTGTCATTATTTTGAAAGTCTTTAGTATCTCTTTCAAGTGTATGTCATCAGTTTCTTATTACCCTCCCTCATCTATTACACTTATCTTTCATTACTGTCTGTGCAGAATTTCTATTCCAGAACAGCTGATTGTTTTGCTATTGATGTATTTTGAATATTTGTTCCTGAACTTTGTGTAAATCTTTCTCTAGACTGGAATCAACTCCACTACTACCTCAAACATCTAAACTTGAAAATATCTATTTAAAAATCTCTGGTTAATGCACTCATTTTAACAATTACTGGCCTTTGGGACAAATAGTTATCTCAATGAACTTAACTTCTCCTTTAAAGCTAAAGTATATAATTTCTTCTGCAGGCATTTGGCAAATTTTATGTTCTACACTTTAACATCTATTTGCCCTGTATTTCCTACTTATGTATGTATTTCAATTACTATTAATAGTCTTCTTAATAGAATCTAATGCAATGCCATCCACAAATCAGGAAACAGGATATCATCAATTATTAACTTTTCTGGTCAATTGTATAGTAGCTTGTTTTTGTAACTAATCAATTCATTTTTGGTAACCAGCAGATATCTAAAATTTGATAGCATTATATAGATTTTCTAGCAGTCATATGGGAAAGAGCTACATTTATACAATCCATATATTTTATCTGTGATAATGCCAGACAGGAACACTAAATATTTGCTATACTAAAGTCTTAAAATGTATAACAAGACAGAAACTAATTTGGTTGAAAACACTTCAGCATCTTACTTCAGGGTGGCAGCCCTGAATACATGCAAACTATTTAGGAAGGTAAGTCCTTATAAATAAAGGTATGTGTCTTTGATCTGTCAATGACAATTTCTACTTCTTTTGAGTAATAAATCATGTTGAAAAAACACATGTAAGTTGTGTCAAGACATAGTCTGGGAAGACGAAAGTTGTCAGCACATTTATAGATGACATTATGTCAGTAAGTGGATAGTTGATAGAAATAAGCACTGACCTAAAACTTTTAAAAAACTTTTAAAAGAAGTTGTGCTACATAATCTCTTCTTCATAAGGCCATTACTTTCAGGAGCAGGAGACATTACTGGATTTTATAACACACAGAAGGCAGAGACATAGACAAAATGCCAAGTCAGAGGAATTTATCCCAAATGAAGAACAAGATAAGGCCATGGCCAGAGATCTAAGTGAAACAGATATAAGTAACATGACTGATAGAAAATTCAAAGCAACAATCCTAACCAGGCCTTAGAAAAGAATAGAAAACATCAGTGAGACTCTTACAACAGAAATAAAAGAGTTAAAAAATAATCAGAGATGAAAAATGCAATAAATGAGATTGGAAACAGGTCGATGTAATGAACACAAGACTGGGAGAAGCAGAGGAATGAATTAATAACCCAAAGACAAAATAATGGAAAATAATGAAGCTGAAGAAAGGAGAGAAAGAAGAATTGCAACATGAGAATAAACTTCGGGAACTCCATGACTCCATTAAACTAATAACATTTGTATTTTAGAAGTCCCAGAAGAAGAGAGAGAAAAGGGAGCAGAAAATATATTTCAAGAAATAATAGCAAAAAACTACCTAATCTGGGAAAGAAACAGACATCCAGATCCAGGAGGCACAGAGAACTTCCATCAAAATCAAAGAAAGCAGGCCAACACCAAGACAAACAGTAGTTAAATTTGCAAAATATAGTGATTAAAAAAAATCTTAAAAACAGCAAGACAAAAGAAGTCCTTAACTTACAACCCATAAGGCTAGCTGGAGATTTATCAGGAGAAACTTGGCAAGCCAGAAAGAATGGCATAATATATTCAAAGTGCTGAATGGGAAAAATCTGCAGCCAAGAACACTCTATCCATCAAGGCTATCATTCAGAATAGGAGAGACAGTTTCCCAGACAAACAAAAACTAAAAGTTTGTGACCACTAAACTAGCCCTGCAAGAAATATTAAAGGAGACTCTGAGTGCAAAGGAGAGACCAAAAGTGACAAAGACAAAAGGATCAGAAAAAATCTCCAGAAACAATGATAAAACAAGTAATAAAATACCTATCAATAATTACTTTGAATGTAAATGGACTAAATACCCCAATCAAAAGACATAAGGTGTCAGAGTGGATAAAAAAACAAGACCCATCTATATGCTGCTTTACAAGAGACCTATTTTAGAACTAAAGACACCTGCAGATTGAAAATGAGGGGATAGAGAAATATTATGCAAATGGATGTCAAAAGAGAGAGTAGCAATACTTACATCAGATGAACTAGACTTTTTTGTTCTTGTATGGTTTTTATCTTGCTTTGGTATCAGGGTAATGCTGGCCTCACAGAATGATTTTGAATATGTTTCTGCTATCCCATTATTGGTAAGATTTTGATAAAGAATTTCATTAATCATTTAAAAAAAATGTTTGGTAGAATTCACCAATGAACCCATGTAGTCTTGGACTTTTCTGTGCTGGGAGATTTTGATTCCTAATTCAACCTTCATTATTGTTATTTGTCTAAGAAGATTTCCTATTTCTTGGATTCAAGATTCATGATTCAATCTTGGTAACTTGTGCATTTTTAGGAATTATCTGTTTGTGGTTTTTCTAAGTTAACTGATTTGTTAGTATATAACTGTTTATAGTAATCTGTTATCACACTAGGTGTTTCTGTTGTTATCCGTTGCATTGTTTCCATTTCTCATTTTGGTTTTTAAATCTTCTTTTTTTTTTTTTCGTAGTTAATGTAGTTAAAGCATTGCTAATTTTGTTTACTTTTTTGGAAAAACTGGTCATTTTTTCAATATTATGTTTATTCTGGTCTCTATTTTATTTCTGATTTTTCCTTGTTATTTCCTTCCTCTACTAAATTTCAGCTAAGTTTCTTCTCTTTCTAGTTCCTTGTGGTGTAATGTTGTTTATTTCCATTTTTTTTTTTAATTCAAGCATTTATAGCATAAATTTCACTCTAGCATCTGCTTTTGCTGCATCCCATAGGTTTTGGAATATTGTGTTTTCTTTTCCTTTTATTTTGAGACATATTTTGATTTGCCATTTGATTTCTTATTTGGCCCTTTGCTTGTGCAGTAGTGTGTTGTTTAATATTTACATATCACATTTTTAATATTTAAAAAAAATTAAAAAAAATAAATTGTGCCAACTCCAGGCAACTACATTCAGTATTCATAGGATCACTATGGTTAGGTGCTGTTTCTATTTGCACAATATAATGGCATTTGATAGATGTCATAATATTATTAGCATAGTAGCAAAGCTGATAGGGGAACTTATAATTAATAGCTTTAAAAAAGTTATTAACAGCTAAATTTAAACTCTCACTAATTCCAACTATTTAGTGGTATTGAAGTGGCACATGGTCTTCTGGAAAGTACTTTATGCTATTCCAAAAGCAGATATTATACATTTCCAAATATCTCATATTAGGGGCATCTGGGTGGCTCAGTCAAATACCTGACTTGTTTTTGGCTCAGGTCATGATCAAACCCTGCATTGGGCCCCATGCTCAGCATGGAATCTGCTTAGGATTCTCTCCCACTCCCTCCCCGCCAACTTGCGTGCACACATATCTCTTTCTCTCTATAAAACAATAAATAAATAAAATAAAAATAAAATAAAAATCCCATATCAAAGACATTATTTTACCTAATAATAGAATCCTATTATTCTAGGATAATGTCCTATCCTAGAAAGGTAAAAACAACAAGCTGTATAGAATACAAACAAAATAAAACTGTAAAACAAATATATTAACCATGTCCACTTATTATGATGAGTTAAATTAGAAAGAATAACTTGGTGTTAAATGGATACTTACTTTAACTCATGTTCGGAACTCTTCAGGAATACAATATATAAATATTCTCAACACACATACAGTGAAATCTACAAACGTATACTACTGGAATAGACCAAAGAGACTTTGTGGTAGACTATTAGTTCTTTGCAACTAAGAGAGAAAATAAGGAATTGTAATTCCACTAGGGCTAATAGCTGCTGACATTGCTTATTTTCATATTTAATTCTCTTTGCTCCTGAATGGCATTGAGCTTTTCACATTGTGCTAAAAATAGATTTTCCCCTTGACAGGAAAAATCTTCCCTCCAAAATAGAATGTTATTTAAAAAGAAGAAACCCTAATGGCTAGTGATGTTGAGCATTTTTTCATGTGTCTGTTAGCCATTTGTATGTCTTCTTTGGAGAAGTGTCTGTTCATGTCTTCTGCCCATTTTTTGACTGGGTTATTTGTTTTTTGTTTTTTTTGTTTTTGTTTTTTTTAAAGATTTTATTTATTTATTTGAGACAGAGAGAATGAGAGACAGAGAGCATGAGAGGGAGGAGGGTCAGAGGGAGAAGCAGACTCCCCGCCGAGCAGGGAGCCCGATGCGGGACTCGATCCCGGGACTCCAGGATCATGACCTGAGCCGAAGGCAGTCGCTTAACCAACTGAGCCACCCAGGCGCCCTGGGTTATTTGTTTTTTGAGTGTTGAGTTTGTGGTATAGCCACTCTGGAAAACAGTATGGAAAACAAAATGCTAAAAATAGAGATACCCTATGACCCAGCAATTGCACTACTAGGTATTTACCCCAAAGATACAGATGTAGTGAAAAGAAGGGGCACCTGCACCCCAATGTTCGTAGCAGCAATGTCCACAATAGCCATACTGTGGAAGGAGCCAAGATGCCTTTCAACAGATAAATGGATAAAGAAAATGTGGTACATATACAATGGAATATTATTCAGCTGTCAAAAATGGTGAATACCAACCATTTGCATTGACATGGGTGGAACTGGAGGGGATTAGGGGATTATGCTAAGTGAAGTAAATCAAGCAGAGAAAGACAATTATCATATGATTTCACTCATATGTGGAATATAAGCAATAGCACGGAAGACCATAGGGGAAGGGAGGGAAATCTGAAGGGGGAGAAATCAGAGAGGGAGATGAACCATGAGAGACTATGGATCCCAGGAAACAAACTGAAGGTTTCAAAAGGGAGGGGTTGGGGGATTGGGGTAACCAGGGGATGGGTATTAAGTAGGGCACATGTTGTGATGAGCACTGGTGTTATACACAACTAATGAATCACTGAACACTACATCAAAAACTAATGATGTACTATACAGTGGCTAACTGAATATACTAAAGATTTTTTTTAAATGAACACAAAAAAATAAAAATAAATAAAAAGAAGCATTCCTAAATTTTGGGTTATATTTGTGTCTTTTTTTTTAAGATTTTATTTATTTATTTGAGACAGAGAGAATGAGAGAGAGAGAACACATGAGAGGGGGGAGGGCCAGAGGCAGAAGCAGGCTCCCTGCCGAGCAGGGAGCCCAATGCGGGACTCGATCCAGGGACTCCAGGATCATGACCTGAGCCGAAGGCAATCGCCCAACCAACTGAGCCACCCAGGCGCCCCGGGTTATATTTGTGTCTTAATAGGGACTAATCTAGGCCTAATCTTATTTCTTTCATATTTTGCTTTTTTTTATTGTTTTATTAGTTTTATGTTTGAGAGTACACATATGCATGTACATGCATTAGTAAGAGGAAGGATGGATTCTGAGTGGTAGAAAAGTATCTTTTATTTTCTACCTCATTGTTCTTTATCTCAGCAGTGAAAACTATTGTTTCTTATGTATCTCTCAATCTTTTACTGTAAAATATTTGTAGTATTCATTCTGTGCTCCCAATAATTGAATGTGTAGAAACTTAGTCATTGCCCAGTAAGATCATTGTAATTGCATTTAAAGGCCGCTGATGTTAAATGAATGTTTTAAAGCCGTTATCACAGCCATCTTGATCTGTATCTTAATTCATCCCATGTTGCCTTAATGATTTGATTTTTCTTGTGAAATAATGTCTGGAAGGTTTTTTAGAGGGCTTGCAAATGATTCACTTCCTTCTCTTTTGTCTATTAAATGTATATTGCATTCTGAAGGCTACCTAACAACATGACTGACACATAATTAAACGTCATGATGAACTCATTTTATGCAAGAAAAAATAAGCTACATAATAACATACTTAAAACATTATATGAAATAGAAGAGAAAAAAAACAGGCTAAAAGAAGGATTTAAAAGATTATTGTACTTTGGGATTTATATTAGCATATAGCAAAATACCAACTGAAAACCAAAAACTAAAGTTTTATACCTAAAGATCTAGTAGAGTGTTATATACATGCCAGATATTTAATAAATGTTTGTTAATGATGATGCCTATGTATTCTTCCAAATGTTTTTAATATTAAAAGATGTTTTCCATACCACCTACAAAGTTGTTTTACTTCCAGGATACTGTAGATAAAAAAAATAATAATTCTTTAGTGTTGGTATCCTGAAATTTATCTTCAGAAAGCCTTCCCATACAGAGGCAAATCTTTATTGATTTTGTGATTTAAGCAAAGGCCAATGTACTCAATACAATTTCCCACTGGCTTTGTTGAATTGTATAATATATTATGTCTTTTTACATTGTTAGTACATATTACTTTTCCTAGAGGAATACATCAGCTCCTACACTTTCAATTACTTTCTATTATCTATAAAATATCTCTACAAGATTTTTTTATTCCTCTTAAGAAAAACTACCTAAAGTAAAGCTCAATAATTTTCCTCCAACTTTCTCAAACTTGTTTGTGGCCCATTTCTATGTCTCCATAGGTTGCCTCCCTATGTTCCCAATCTCAAGAATTCATAATTTTTAAATCCTTCCTACACTTTTCCTTTTAATGAAACAGCAAATTCCATTGATATGAACACAAATCTATAGGAACAAATGCCCTTGAAAGGGGAGTATCAATGTGTTTGAAAGTCCTACACAATATACAGTAATTTATCAGAATCTTCTTTTCACTATTTTAAATAACTTTATTAAAAATCAAGAAAGAAGAGTATTTTATTGATTTTTTTCCTAAATGAAGTCAAGAATATTTCAAAAAATGCACTAGATGCCTATATCATTTTAGTAATAAGTACATAAGTCTTAAAACTGTAAGAGCAATTAGTAGAAGAGAATAATAATGAAGCATGTAGAGGCTGATGTATTTTTAAAAATGTTAATTGGTAATCTTTTCCATGCGGATAAAAAACTAAAAAATTTGCAAAAGCAGTAAGACAATATTTTTGTTGTTGTTGACATCTAATTGACATACATCACTTTTTAAGTTTATTGTGTAGAGCATATGACTTAACTTACATATATTGTGAAAGGATCACCACAATAACTTTAGTTAACATCCATCATCTCATATAGATATCAAGAAAAGAACAAGAAAAAAAATGTTTCTTCCTTGTGATGACAATTCTTTGGATTTAGTCTCATAACAACTTTCAAATATACCATATAGCTGTGTTAACTATAGTCATCATGTTGTAGATAACACCCCTAGTACTTATTTAATTTATAACTGGAAGTTCGTACATTTTGACCATCTTCATCCAATTAACATCCCCCCCGCCCCCCTCACTCTCTACCTCTGATAAACACAAATCTGGTCTCTTTTTCTATGAGTTTTTGTTTCTGTTTTTCAGATTGCACATATAAGTGAAATCACTCCATACTTGTCTCTGTGTCTGATTTATTTCACTTAGAATAATGCCCTCAAAAGCCCATCTGTGTTGTTGAAATGGCAGGTTTTTATTTTTTCCTTTTTTTTATGCTGGGGTAATATTCCTTTGTGTGTGTGTGTGTGTGTGTGCGTGCATGTGTATACCAATTTTTCTTTATCCATTTATCTGTTGATGGACACTTAGATTGTTTCCATGTCTTGGCTATTATAAATTATGCTGTATGAGGGCACAGGTATCTCTTTGGCATAGTATTTTTTTTCCTTTAGATATATCCTCAAAAGTGGAATTTCTGGAACATATGGTAGTTCTATTTTTAATTTTTTTGAGGAACCTCCATACTCTTTTCCATACTGGCTGCACCCATTTACATTCCCACCAAATGTGTACAGGGTTCTTTTTCTCCACATTCTTGCCAACATTTGCTATCTCTTGTCCTTTTTATGGTAGCCATTCTGACAGGCATGAGGTGGTATCTCATGGTTTTGATTTTCATTTCCCTAATGATTAGTGACACTGAACACCTTTTCATATACCTGTTGGCCATTTGTATATCTTCTTGGAAAAATATTCAAGTCCTTTGCCCATGTTTTCATTGAATTATTTGAGTTTTTTATATGTTTGCTAGTGAGTTGTATGTGTTCTTTATATGTTTTGGATATTAACCCCTTATCAGATATATAATTTCTGATTATTTTTTCCCATTCCATAGGTTATCTTTTCATCTTCTTGGTCATTTCTATTTCTGTGGAGGAGTTATTTACTTCAGTATAGTCCCACTTGTTTATTTTTTATTTTGTTGCTTGTGATTTGTGTATTATGTTCATAATATCATTGCCAAGATCCATGTCAAGGAGCTTTTTCCTAAAAAGAATGTTTAGAAAATATCATATTCAAGAAAAAAGCCCACAATTTTGAAATATACAAAATATGTAAAGAGAATACATAAGAGTGTGCATTTTCTTTTTTTTTTTTTTAACTTTTTTTTTTTTAAGATTTTATTTATTTATTTGACAGAGAGAGACATAGTGAGAGCAGGAACACAAGCAGGGGGAGTGGGAGAGGGAGAAGCAGGCTTCCCGCAGAGCAGGGAGCCCGACGTGGGGCTCGATCCCAGGACGCTGGGATCATGACCTGAGCCGAAGGCAGACGCTTAACGACTGAGCCACCCAGGCGCCCCAAGAGTGTGCATTTTCAAAGTAACTAGTGGCTGATATTCCAGGGAGTGCTAGGAACTAAAATTATAATGGACTACAATTGCTAATATTTTCAAATAACTGTACATTAATAATAATAATAATAATAATAATAATTCAGATAATACTATTTTGAACCAATTATCAGACTTAAAATTCTAGAGGGGAGGGGGTGGGGGGATGGGTTAGCCTGGTGATGGGTATTAAAGAGGGCACGTATTAAATGGAGCACTGGGGGGGGCGCCTGGGTGGCTCAGTTGGTTGAGCGACTGCCTTTGGCTCAGGTCATGATCCTGGAGTCCCGGGATCGAGTCCCACATCGGGCTCCCTGCTCAGCAGGGAGTCTGCTTCTCCCTCTGACCCTCCCCACTCTCATGTGTGCTCTCTCTCTCTCTCTCTCTCAAATAAATAAATAAAATCTTTAAAAAATAATAAAAAAAAATGGAGCACTGGGTGTTATACACAAACAATGAATCGTGGAACACTACATCAAAAACTAATGATGTAATGTATGGTGATTAATATGACATAGTAAAGTAAAAAAAAAAAAATCTAGCCCAAACTTCTTTCTTCAGTGAAAATGAAACAACTATCTAAATTTTCTTAGTTTCGGTGTTTCAGCATTTATGTCTCTCCACCTCCTCCCACCCAAGTTCTATGTTAAAAGCATAATCCTCAATATGGTGGTATTTAGAGTTAAGGCCTTTGGGGAGTGATTAGATCATGAGGGTAGAGCACTCATGAGTGGAATTAGTGTTCTGAAAAAGAAGGAATCCAGAAGCCTCTCTCATCCCTTCTACCACGTGAGGACACAGTGAAAAGATAACTTATGATCCAGAAGCAGGGCTCATACACGAATCTGCCACCACCTTGGCCTTGGATTTTCCAGCCTCTGGAATGGTGACAAATACGTGTTTATTGTTTAAGGCACTCAGTCCGTGGTATTTTTATTAAAACAGTTCAAACTGACAAAAATAAGGCTCAAGCCCCTTGTCTTTCAACTGAGTTGATTCATTTTCATTACTTTACCATTCTTCCATTTAGTAAATATTTACTAATATTTACTATGTGTTGAAAGGAGAGAATGCACTGATTGCATCATGCTTCACACATAACCCCAGCTCCACCACAACCACCAAGTCCTCTATCTTTGTTCTTCTTTTCTATTTCTACAGAGATTGCACCATTTTACATTCTCACCAGTAGTGCACAAGAGTTCTCTATAATCCTCACCAACACTTGTTTTATCTATCATCTATCTATCTGTATCTATCTATCATCTATCATCTATCTATTTTTATTTTTTTAGTAATGTCCATATTAACAGGTGTGAGGTGATCTCTTGTGGTTTTTATTTGCATTTCCTTCACAATTAGAGATTTTGAGCTTTCTTTACCTGTTGCCCATATGTGTCATTTTTGGAGAAACGTTTATTCAAGTCTTTTGCCTATTTTTCAATTGGGTTAGTGTGTGTGTGTGTGTGTGTGTTGCTACTGAGTTGTAGGAGTTTCTTATATATTTTGATTATTAACCGTTCATCAGATATATGGCTTGCAAATATTTTCTCCCACTCTGTAGATTGTCTTTTCATTGTTAACTGCTTCCATTATTACGCAGGCTTTTGAGTTTTGATGTAGTCTCAATTGCCTATTTTTGCTTTTGTTGTCTGTGCTTTTGGTGTCAAGAAATCACCACCAGGCCTAATGTTGTGAAGATCTTCTATGTTTTCCACTAGGAGTTTTATAGTCTCAGGTCTTACATTTAAGTCTTTAGTACGTTATGAGTTAATCGATTATTTTATGTGTGTTGTAAGATAAAGATCCAATTTCATTCTTTTGCATCTGGATATCCAGCTTTGCCAAAACCATTGGCTGATGAGACTATCCATTACACTTTGTTGTATTCTTGACAACATTGTCTAAGATCAGTTGAGCATATGTACATGGTTTTATTTCTGGGATGTCTATTCTGTTCCATTAGTCTGATATCATCCCTTATGCCAGTACTATGCTGTTTTAATTACTGTAGCTTTATAATCTATTTTGAAATCAGGAAGGGTGATGCCTCCAGCTTTGTTCTTTCTCAGTATTGTTTTGGCTTTTCAGGGTCATTTGTGACTCCCTATGCCTTTTAGGATTGTTTGTCTATTTCTGTAACAAAAAATGCCATTGGGATTTTGATAAAGGTTACATGGAATCTGTAGATAACTTTGGGTAATATGAGCATTTTAATGATACTAAGTCTTCCAATCTGTGAAAATGGGATATCTTTCTATTTATTTGTGTTTTCTTTAATTTCTTCCATAAATGTCTTATAGTTTACAGTGTATAAGTCTTTCATCTCCTTAGTTTGAAGTTTATTTTTTTTTTAAAGATTTTATTTATTTATTTGACAGCGAGAGACACAGCGAGAGAGGGAACACAAGCAGGGGGAGTGGGAGAGGGAGAAGCAGGCTTCCTGCAGAGCAAGGAGCCCGATGCGGGGCTCGATCCCAGGATCCTGGGATCATGACCTGAGCCGAAGGCAGATGCTTAACAACTGAGCCACCCAGGCGCCCCTGAAGTTTATTCTTAAGTATTTTGTTCTCTTATTATAAATGGGATTATTTTCATAATTTTTCAGGTGTTCTTTGTTAGTGTACAGAAATGTAACTGATTTTGCATTTGTATGATTGTGTATCCTGCAACTTTACTGAATTTGTTTATTCTAATCAGTATTTTGTTGAATCTTTAGAATTTTCTACATATAAGATTATGTCTTCTGCAAAAAGAGAGAATTTTCCTTTCTATTTAGATGCTTTTTTTTTTTTCCTGGACTAATTGCTCTCAGTAGGGCTTCCAGTATTTTGAATACAAATGGGGAAGGTGGGCATCCTTGCCTATTTTCTGATCATAGAGGTTTTGATTTCATAGTATCTGATGATAAATTGCCATGATGGAGATACCACTTCACCATCCTTGGCTTCTTTATCCCTCCAACATACTTTGATTTTGAGATTATTTGTCATGTGACAAAAGCTGACCAATATATTCCTTAGAGATTATCAATCAACAGCCAGAGTGATTCTTTTTAATGACAGATCATATCACCTCTTACTTAAAATATCCAATGAATTTTAATTATATTTCCAATAAAATACAAAATACAACACATGCACAATGAAACCTACACAATCTGTTCCTTAGTTTCCTCTTGTTTATATCATCTATGGCTCTCCTTCCTAGCTTTCCTACTCATCTTTGAAAATATTATACTAGCTCTTCCTTTAGGGCTTTGGCCATGCTATTCTCTCTTCTTAGACCACCCTGTTCCAGGTTTTTGCCTGGCTCATTTCTTCTGTGATTTAGATTACTGCTCAAATGTAACCTTTTTAAGAAAGCCTTCTCTAAATGCTCTATTTAAAATTGCACCTGCCTTTTATTCTATTTTCTTTCTCTGTGTCTGTGTATGTTTTCATGGTACTTATCACTTCTTAGCATTCTACTGCATAACAATATATTCAATGCATTTTTTTTCTAATCTGCCAGAATATAGGCTTTAAGTAGGCCTGGATTATAATTTTGTATCCACTACTGGATTACTGGTGACCAAAAGAATGTCTGGCATTTAACAGGTATTCATTACTATTTTCTGAATGAATAGCATAGGAACAATATGGCTAAGAAATGATTCAAGGGAAAAATAGGGGTTTAAAAAGTTCTAGGCACTTTGAATAACATGATTGAAGTCAGAAGCATATTGGGATTTTGAGTAACCAAAGAATACCATGTAGACAGGATGTGGATGAACAATACTAAAGTATGCATGGAAAAGAATTCTTAGGGATTCCATACTAGTTTAGATCTGGATTATGCTTATTGTTAAAGTCCATCCTATGGACCATTCTATGAATTTTATCTTAAATGCATCAGGAAGCCATTGGAGGATTTTAAACAAGAAAGTGACACAAATCCATTGTGTTTTAAAAATATTTATGAAGGAATGAATAAAGTTGTTTGTATGGAAACATATGCCATTTTACAAATAGAGTTCAGAATAGAAATGGAAAATCTCTGCTGTGATACTTAGCTGTGCTAAAAACATTCTAAGAGACTGTACAAATATATCAAGGCTTTCATTTGAAGATTATAAACCAGGTTCGTAATATAGATAACACTATGAATAATCAAATTCACATCATTTAAAATGTGGGACATTAAGTTTACTGTCCTCGGGTTTATATTCTAAACATGTGTTCCCAGAGTAACATGCCTTCATGGAATAATGATAGATTATATGTGAGTTTATTTCATGATTAAGATGGCATCTTTCATATCTCTTCTGAATGAAAAGGTCAATAATCTTGAAAACAGCAAATATTTCCAAATAAAAAATTAATATATTAGAAAATTTCTTTCATCTCTGTGTTTGTACGTGACTATAGTCCGTTATTATATATTATTTTTTTTTTGTAGAGCCTGAGCACTAATTAAAAATAATTCAGTCTTGTGAGTTTGTCTGAAACAACTGAAATGTATGTCCTCAGTGTATCACAAAAATAATGTAACACATGGCACTAAGATCGGCATGCACAACTTGCCGCAGCAGTGCCAGAGCTTGAAGTTTGATTCTCTCAAGAAAACATCTGCATCCTCGCTGAAAGAATTAAGTGCTGCTCTCCTTCTCTTGTCCCTCCCCACTTTGGGGCGCTTCAGTGTTTATCAACTATGAGTAAATATGCCATTTAGACTTAGAGATATAAACATATATCGATAGGTCATAGGCATACAGATAATGATACATTTGGATTATGTCAACTCCTAAATGAATAATTCATTCCCTTAACAACTCCAGCATGCTAATCCTTTACCACACCCGTGAAAGAATATATCCCTAAAGCACATTTATTCTACTAGAGGGGGAGAAACAGGCTTGAAAGAGGAATAAGATAGCTCCTGAAAGTCACAGGAACCACTTGACCTGAGGCTTTGCCGTTGAAATGAATTAAGTAACTTCTTCCTTGCACCACTTGTCTAGTTACCCTCTGAAGAGAATAAGCCTATTTCATGAGCACTTTTTGGCAATGAGAACATGAATCTAGTGGGGACATTGCCAAGTATTTTTTGATTTTTGTAGTGAGAGAGTGAAAACTTTGTTCGACAATTCCACCAAGGCATGACTTGCAAGTGTTCATTTCCCAAAAGAATTTCAGTTTGAGGGATGCCTGGGTAGCTCCTCTGGTTAAGCGTCTGCCTTCAGCTCAGGTCATGATCCCAGAGTCCTGGGATCGAGTTCTGCATCAGGCTCCCTGCTCAGAGGGGAGCCTGCTTCTCCCTCTGCCCCTCCCCTGGCTTGTGCTTGCTCTCTCTCTCTGATAAATAAATCAATAAATCTTTATTTAAAAAAAAAAGTTAGCTTGCTGCTAAGAAAGGGAAATAAGCATTGGGTATCCAAAGTAATATATGTCTAAAAAACTCTAAATTCTACTTTTATTTCATCTTTAGATAGGTATAAAATTTTATATTTAGCATGTGTATATTTATATTTCATAGTTAAAATCTATTGTGTATTTTAATATGTTCCTGTGAAATATCCTTGGGCAATGTATTTAGTAAGAGTTGAATACTAGCCCTAATTTTAGCAATGTGAATAAGAATATTTTTCAGAAGATTGTTGTAAAAATTAAAAGGAATCATACTGGGAGCAAATCATATTAGAGTTGGAATAATCAAGTGATAATGATTTTTTCATACTCCTCAGCTTCTGTGTAGGGATTTAAATTCTGCCATCTGGCTATTTGGGGATGGTTCACCATGCATTAGAAATCAATCAATAACATGTAGCCCTGTGTTCCTGATCATCAACATAAAATATAACTTCAAATTTCCCACAATTCACATTAATCATCAATAACTAGTTACGGAAAGTAATATTTATGGAATATTTTAGAAAATCTTATTCATTTTTTCTTTAACATTGGCATTCTTAAGCTTTTCCATCCATAATTACAACATGAGACAAGTCTAAATATATACATTAACAGGCACAAATCTAAGAGATTTTGATTCAGTAGGTCTGAGACTGGATCTGGGAATCATCCTTTTTATCAAATGTCCTCGCTGATACTGAGGTAGGCCATTTACATACTATCTTTAAGAAACACTATTTTGGTTTACTACTCCTTATCAAGTAACTGGTTACTATTTTTATATTTTTATTGGTTATTTTTGTATTTTTATGAGAATAATTGACACTTACTAGTTTAAGTATACAGACAAATGATTCAGTTAACAACTATCAGATAGAATTAAACACTTTTTCTTGTAATGAAAACTTAAGATCTACTCTTGTAGCAGCTTTCAAATATACAATGCAGTATTATTACCTCTAGTCAACATGATATATGTTACATTCTTATGACATTTATTTTATAACTGAAAGTTTGTATCTTTAACCACTTTCACCCATTTTGATCACCTCTTGCCTCTGGCAACACCACCAATCTGTTCTCTGTATCTATGAGTTTGTGGCTTTTATTTTTTTTTAATCCACATATAAGTAAGATCATACAGTATTTGTCTCACTGTCTGACTCATTTCTAATAGCATAATACCCTCAAGGGTCATCCATATTGTAAACAAAAGGCAAGATTTTCTTATATTTTTATGCCTGAATAATATACTATTCCATATGTGTATATATAATGGAATATTATTCACTTTTCATAAGTTAATTTGCAACTTTTATATCCATTTATCTTTTGATTGACACATAGGTTATTAACATGTCTTGGCTATTGTAAATATTTCAGTGAACATGGAGGTACAGATATCTTTTTCGATTTAGTGTTTCCATTTTCTTTGAATAAATTCTAGATGTGGAATGGCTGTATTATATGGTAGTTCTATTTTTAATATTTGAGGAACCTCCATACTGTTTTCTATGGTGACTGTATCCATATGCACTTCCACCAAAAATGTACAAGGATTCCCTATTCTCCACATCCTTACCAGCACTTGTTATTTCTTGTCTTTTGATAATGGTCATCCTAAGAGAAGTGAAGTGATACTTCATTGTAGTCTTGAGTAGCATTTCTCTGATGATTAATGATTTGGGGCACCTTTTCACATACCTGTTGGTAATTGGTATGTCTTCTTTGGAAACGTGTCTATTCAGATCCTCTACTATCCTTTACTTTTCAATCAGATGGTTTTCTTTTGCTTTTGAATTGTATGAGTTCTTTACATATTTTGGATATTAACCCCTTATCAGATATATGGTTTGTAAATATTTTCTCCATTCAGTAGGTTGCCTTTTCCTTTGAATGATGGTTTCCTTTGCTAGGATGGTTTCCTTTGCAGAAGGTTTCTGGTTTGATATGATCTCACTTATTGATTTTTGCCATTTTTTTTCCTTTGCTTTTGGTGTCAAATCCAAAAAAATCATTGCCAAGACCAATGTCAAGGAGTTGAATGCTTATGTTTTTTCCTAGGAGTTTTATGGTGTCAGATCTTACATTTGAGTATTTAATCCATTTTTAGTTAATTTATTTTATATGGTATAAGATAATGCTCCAGTTTCATTGTTTTACATATGGTGTTCAGTTTTATCAACACCATTTATTGCTGAGATTGTTTTTTCCTCACTGTATAGTCCTGGCTCCTTTATCATAAATTAGTTGATAGTATATGATTTGGTTTATTTCTATGCTTTGCATTGTTTCTTCAATCTATGTTTCAGTTTTTATGCCAATACTATACTGTTTGGATTACTATAGCTTTGTAATATAGTTTCAAATCAGAAAGTATGCTGCCTCCAGCTGTGTTCTCCTTTCTCAATATTGTTTTGGCTATTCGTGGTCTTTCATGGTTCAATACAGATTTTAAGATTGTTCCATTTCTATGAAAAATATCTGCAATTTTGACAGGAATTACATTTAATCTGTAGATAATTTTGGGTAGGATGAACATTTTAACAATATTAATTGTTCCAAATCATGAGCATAGGGTATATTTCAATTTATTTCTGTCATCTTCAGTTTCTTTCACCAATGTCTTATAGTTTTCAGTGTATAATCTTTTACCTCTTTGGTTAAATTTATTTCTAGGTATTATTTTTGATGCAATTATAAATGGAATTGCTTTCTTAATTTCTCTTTCTGATAGTTTGTTATTAGTGTATAGAAATGCAATAGGATTTTGTGTATTGATTTTTGTGTCTTGAAACTTTACTGAATCTATTCTGTTTTTCTGGTGAAGTCTTCAGGGTTTTCTATATATAATACAACATCATCTGCAAATAGTGACAGTTTTACTTATTCCTTTCTCTTTTGGATGACTTTTTTTTTCCTTGACTAATTTCTCTGACTAGGACTTCCATTACTATAATGAATAAAAGTGGTGAGACTGGGCATCCTTTTCTTGTTCCTGAACTTACAGGGAAATCTTTAAGTTTTTCACTGTTGAGAATGATATTAGCAGTGGGCTTGTCATATATGACTTTTATTATGTTGAGGAACATTTTCTCTCTACCCATTTTGTTGAGAATTTTTATCATAAATAGATGCTGAATTTTGTCAAATGCTTTTTCTTCATATATTGAAATTATTGTATGCTTTTCATCCTCATGTTTGTTAATGTGGTTTATCACATTGATTAATTTGGGATGTTGAACCAATCTTGAATCCCTGGAATAAATCCCACTTGATCATGATGTACGATCCTTTTAATATATTGTTGAATTTGATTTGCTAATATTTAGTTGAGGATTTTACCCTATGTTTATCAGGAATATTGGCCTATATATTTTTTTTTTCTTGTGGTATCTTCATCAGGTTTTGGTATCAGGGTAATCCTGGCCTCATAAAACATGTTTGGAAGTGTTCCCTCCTCTTCTATTTTTTTTTTTTTGGAAGAGTTTGAGAAAGACTGGTATTAATTCTTTTTTAAATGTTTCACAGAATTCACCAGTGAAGCTGTCTGAGCCTGGGTTTTTGTTTGTTGGGAGGTTTTTGATTATTAATATAATGTCCTTACTAGGAATTTGTCTATTCAGATTTTCTGTTTTCATAATTCAGTCTTGGTAGGTTTTATGTTCCTAGGAATTTTCCTGTTTCTTCTAGGTTGTCCAGTTTGTTAGCATATAATTATTCATAGAGATCTCTTATGATCTTATGTATTTCTGTGGTATCAGTTATAATAGCTCCTGTTTTATTTTTTATTTTATTTACTTTAGCCCTCCCTCTTCTTTTCTTGGTGAGTCTACCTAAAGGTTTGTCAATTTTGTTTATCTTTTCAGAGGACCAGCTCTAGTTTTATTGATCTGTTCTATTGCCTTTATTGCCTTTTTTGCCTTTTCAGTCTTTATTTATTTCCATTCTGATCTGTTATTTCCTTTCTTCTACTGACTTTGGGCTATTTCTTCTTTTTCAAGTTCCTTGAGGTGTAAACTTAGATGCTTTATTTGAGAATTGTCTTGTTTTTGATACAAGCATTTATTGTTATGCACTTCCCTCTTAGAACTGTTTTTCCTGCTTCGTATAAGTTTGTTATGTTGTATTTCCCTTTTCATTTGTCTCAATGTACTTTTTGATTTCTCTTTTGGTTTCTTTTTTGGCCCATTGGTTATTTAGTAGTATGTTGTTAAGTAATTGACTATTGGAACATATCAGAAGAACTTATCAGTATTATTCATAAAAGACTTTAATGTGAATGTGACTCTAGCTTTGAGAGAAATCAGAGTCAAGAAAGTCAGGAAGGGAAGATTGACCTGTGAAGTTTTTAAAAAGCAACACAGTTGATTCTAATATACATATTCTTCACACTTCAAGAATTTCTGTTCTAAATAATTTATATTTTTCTGAATATAGAACTGTCTATGTAGTTGATTGAAGTTCTTATGGAAGTAATGCCCTGTGGCTTCAGCAGCTACTACAGTAGCATCCTAATGTTTCTCTCCACTTCCAATTTGTGTGTATGTCTTCTGTTCCATCCACTAAACCCAGAGCAATACTTTTTTTTTTTTAACATTTTATTTTTAATTTGGTGGGGGGAGTGTTCATGTGTGGCTCAGGGGGGAGCAGAGGGAGGAGGAGACAGAATCCCAAGCAGGCTCCATGCCCAACATGGATCCTGATGTGGGGCTCGATCCCATGACCCTGAGATCATGACCTCAGCCAAAATCAAGAGTCAGATGCTTCATCAACTGAGCCACCTAGGACACCCAGAGCAATGGTTTCAAAATGCATATTTGGTAATGCCTTTGCCCCTGTTTAAAAGCATATTTTCTTTTCATTATATTTAGAATAATGACCAAATTCATTACCATGGTTAGTTAATGAAATAGCATGGGCTTCCATTCCTGGACCTCCTACCACATACCTCAGTTTCCTTGTCCTTTATGTTCTCTGGCACTCTCTTCCATTCTTTAACCTCCTCATCTTCCTCAGACCTTTACCCAGACTGTTTTACCTGTCCTCCTCCCCCTCGCACACATACTCTTCCCTTTGTCTGTTTAACATTTCCTTCTGATTTGAACTCAAACTCACCTCTTCATGGAATTTTTATCTCATCTTACTAAACAGGTCAAGTCTTCTGATTCTGTGGTCTCATATACCTTGCACCTCTCAGTTATAGCACTTACCACATGTTAATTTCAATTTATTATTATATATGGGATTGTTTAAGTGTTTATCTCATTGAGATGGTGATAACATCCATGAGCCAGATGCCATATTTTTTTTGGTCCAGTGTGTATTCCTGTTGCCACCTCATTAACCAGCACACAGTAGATCCTTAGTAGGTATAATTGAATGGATGGCAAAAAAAAAACAAAAAAAAAAAAACAGCATTTTCACCATTAGTGGTTGGTCAATTACATTAATATTTTTATGAGTTGTCATTAACAAGTTTATGGCTACTCTAGTTTATGGTAATGAAAATTTCTACTCTCTAGAGCTACAATACATATATGACATTCTAAAACTCAGTTGAGGTCCAGAGATAAAGTTCCAGGATATCTTGGAGCTTCTTAGAATTGTCTTTAAGTCCCTCTGGTGCTAATTTTTAAATATTTCATTACTTTCTTTAGGCAAATAAGATAGTTCCTACGTGTATTACCAAATAAAGTTTTATTTAATATAAGAATGATAATGATGGTATTTTGTTTTTATTACCAAATTTGGTTTATATAATTATAAATTGACAGTAGCTTTCAACAAGGTTACCACTTACCTTCCAAGTCCTCATTTACCTGTGAAATTCTATCTTAATACTTCTCTTTCTTATTATTTTTCTGAAGTTATTGGCATAACGGTTCTTCAAATGCTATCTTCCTTTGATTTTCAGGAAATACTTTCTGGCTACAACACTTGATCAAACTTTCCTATATCCTACCCTTGGCACATTAGGGTTTCCTAATTCTTAGTTTGGTGTAGTCTCATTTGTTTATTATTGATTTTGTGGTTCGGATCCCCTTACTCTAATTACTGCTACACCAAGTGTGATTTTTGCCCCACACAGAAATATGTTTGTGTTTCTTTCCCCTTATATACAAGTTATTATAAAAAGTCTTACTACTACTTCTTCTGAAATGTCTAATTCTATAACTACTGTCACTGTTTTTTTCAATCCTTATGTGTTAACGGAACTATAACAACTGAGAGACTAAATGCATAAATTGGCAATGGCCATGCCATGTATAAAAACAACTCTGTCTCACAACCTGTAGCAATCTCCCTAGGAAACCAACCCTCTTATGTACAAAAAATAGCCCAGGAATCTAGCCTACTATAGGTCACATTTTTAGGAAGTCAGAACAGAGTCTCTAGTAACAATAAAGGGGCTAAACAATAGCTTCTATAACAATTGGCCCCAAATAGGCAGGACTTGGTTAATTGACAGCTCTCCTAACTGTTGTCTCTGCTCTGACTTAGGACCAACTGGAGAAAGCTAAATATGTACTCTAAACCAATTACACAGGATTCCTTGCTTCCATTTAGAACACCTTCTACTCACCCATGCCAATAGCCTCCACTAAGGTCATAGCTGAAGCTTGCCTCCCATCTGCCTGCCTTTGAGGCTCTGCCTAAGTTCAAGTGACAGTGGCTGATTCCCTGACTGTGGACAAGGCCTGAATAAATAGCCATTGCTTGTTCTCATTTGGTTGGTCTTCACTTATTTCTACACAACAAAATCCTGACTAGTCTGCCCACAGTCTGAATACTTCCAATTTTATGCAACAAGTAGAGTGATATTCTAAAACTCAGAACCTGTATTGTCATTGTCTGAATATTTTTCAGTGGCTCCTCGTTGCCTTGGGGATCTAACTAAAATTCTTTTTTTTTTTTTTTAAGATTTTATTTATTTATTTGACAGAGAGAGAGAGACAGCAAGAGAGGGAACACAAGCAGTGGGAGTAGGAGAGGGAGAAGCAGGCTTCCCGCTGAGCCGGAAGCCCGATGTGGGACTCAATCCCAGGACCCTGGGATCATGACCTGAGCCAAAGGCAGATGCTTAATGACTGAGCCACCCAGGCACCCTCAAACTAAAATTCTTAAGCTGAGCTCACAAGGCCCCAGTCTCAACTCTTACCATTCTCTCAAATAGAACATCTTGCTGATCTCATGAAATGCCAAACACTATCATTCCTCCAATTGTTTTTAACAATCTGGTGTAATTTCTTTTAATGAGTTTTCTACTTTATCCACCTGTTTAACTCCATTTTTATCCTTCTTGACTGGGCTACCTATCTTCTCCTTAAAGAATCTTGTGCTACCTCCAAGACTTATTAGATTTTTTTTTCTCTTCTATATTCTGACAGTACCCTACCACTTGCATTGCTCTCCATACTTTCCTGTTTTACCTTCCATTTTCCCTCATTCTTGTTGCCTTGGGATTGTACGTCCTCAATCAAATACTAGTAATATTCCTTGCCTCAGGTTTTGTTTCCTAGAGATCAAGGTCTAAAATAGGGAGGATATAACATTAGCCTGCAGGAAGAGCTGATAATTTAAAGGAATCAAAAATGTGTAACCAATAGTAACAGAAATCTTGTCTTTGTCAACATGGAGATTTTAACTGCTTTATATTGTTACATATAAATCCAGTAGGATGCTAAAGTTAAAATCCTAAGAATTTGTGCATGTACTCATTATCCTATGGATAGCCTATGCCAAGAGAGTAAAAAAATCTCAATAGATGTCTGCTAAGAAAAGTAAAGCTACCAATGTGTTTATATTAACCAATTTAGAGGGCTATTTTATTCCAAGTATATTTGGATTGGGTTCAAAGAATAGAAAACCGAGTGATTCCCTGATCTGGTGAGCCATGTTAGTAGCTAGACCAGATCTGAGAATATAAGACATGTGCACATCTCGCTTTCCATTTGCCCTTTCCTGTGTTAGTCCTTGAGAACCCCTGACTTAAAAGCTTTGAGGAAAAGCATGAGCAAAAGGTATAATCAAATACGGAAAAGCAGACATTTGCTGCAATTGATGCCTGACAAAGCCGTAAACTGTACGTGAACATTGGAGACATATGCTTGCCACAGTAGGAGTAAATAGGCCTGCTACTGCAGAGCTCATGAAGGCAGGCATCCTGTGGAGTCTTTTGAAAATTCTCTATAGAAAGGGAGGTGTTTGTTGCATCCAAATATGAGCACTGCTTGATTTTTACTTTTTTTAATAGAAAACCATCATCTCTACAAGAGTAGGCTATTTATCAATATAGACACTCTGGAGGAACCTTAATCTACTTGAAAATAACATTAAATTTGATGTCATAATATGCTTCAAAGAGTATCTCTGTACATGGAGAAATTTCCAGTTCAGCAATCCTAGCTTATGTGACAGGTAGAAAGAATTTAACTGGTGTGGGTATAGGGCTGTGCATGGCTGGCAGGGTCCTCCCTGTTATCAATATGAAGTATAACAAGAGGAAAGAAGAAACAAGTTTCATTGCTAGATGCTAATAAAACTTCAAAATGGGTGGTAAATTTGTGACTTTTTAAGGTACTGATCCATGGGATTCTAAGCCATTTTCAAAGTGAAAAAAAATCTAAGAGACTCTTCTATACAAAATTTAGAATGATATTCTAATATAATGTTTCTGTTTATAGAACTAGTATGTTTTTAAATATATTTGAAAGAACAATGGAACATTTTTTATTATTTATGTATTTTTACAATTCCTGATAACATGAAATTGAAAGCCCTTATAGGTAGGTGAGAGAAAGTAAGTAGCTGTACAATAGGTATTAAAATGACCAATGAATATCTATATGCTCATTTTGAAAATGACCATTTGCTTAGTCTGTCATAGGTCACAGAAATTGATAGTAAGTTCACAGTTCCTTCTCTAACCCAGGTTCTCATGAAGACCTTAATGGGAGGATTTTTAGAATTTGCTCCTGTAAGTCATTTTGTAAGGAACCTAGTATAAGGACTCTATCTGAACACAAAATCTCCAGAAATTAACTGTAAGTCTATGGTTTAAAAAAAAAAAAAAAACTATGTACATTTTTTAAGGCAAAGGGCTTTCTAGTTTTCTCAACTATTCTTATTTAATCCTCCAATTAAAAGTGATTTTATAAAAATAAAAATGTTAATTATAAAAATATTGCTTTCTTCTAGTTAAAGTCATGTTTAGGGCTAATCACCATGCCAAATTCTTAATTTACATAGTCATATTAAATTCTTACAACAATCTTATGACAAAGGTACATTCTATTTTACAGATAAGAAAAATGAGACTAATATCCTCGTTATAACAGCTACTGATTAGCAACTGCAAAATCAAGAGGTGCTTGATTCCAGAAACTTGTTTTTTGTATCACCATTATAAAAACCATTTTCCCAGTTCAGGATTTATATACTTTACCTGTTCAAGATGCCAGCAAGGCAGTTACTAAGGATGGGAAAAGTTCCTTCTCAGGCTAGCAGAGCTCTAATAAATGAAATCTTTTCAAACCTAGAAATCAGACAAGATTTTTGATTGACACATCAAGTCACTCAATTTAAAAAAGAATTATTGGTGATATACTGTGCTTCTGCATCAATTCAACAATATACAATTTTTCAGCATAACCAAGTATGCTTTATTAAATTCATGATATTAAAAATTAGAAAAAAATTGCATATATTACTATTTTTTATATAAAACTGAAAATAGAAAAGGTGAGTGATTGGCAGACCAATTGTTTAGTCATTTGTTGAGTTACAGAATTTTTTGGTAGGACAGTTATATGCAAAACACTGAACTGAGCATTCTGCTACCCATAAAGAAAACTTACACAATTGACCCTCCAAAATCATATTATTCCTACAGGGCATTTTGTTCCAAGTAGAGATACATGGTAAAGAATAATTTGTAATTTGTTTATAGAAGACTATGGTTGAGGACTGTGACTGGAATGATTTAATGAGAAAATCACAGAAATGATCAATGGACAGAGAGGGGCATCAAGACAAACTGTGGCAAGTGAATGACAAGAATAAAATATTTAGCCTGAAAAGTGACAATAATTTAAAAAATAAAAGGATATTGACTGAAAGTGGCTAGAGAAATTTTTGGCCTACAGTTTCTTCTATTTATCAGAAGAAGGTATTGTTATATCCAAATTTTGAAGGCAAAAAAATATATATCCCTAGAATTATATGTTCAATTACATTGTCATTTATACGATGAGAACTAAAAATCTCAGAACTAAAAATCTTGCACAGACAGAATCATTTACAAGTACGAGAAACTATTTTGAAAATAAGAAGTTACTGAACTTTTAGAAAATTTATATGAAAGAGATGTAATAAAAGCTTATCTTTATCACTTCAATAATATTTAATTTCACTGTAATCATGGTAAACCCTACAGTAGAAGATGGTATATAAAGATTCCATTTTTTTTTTCCCATAAAGAGCTCAGGAAAAATAATGCAGTAGCAAGAAATACTTTTAATTGGCGGATTAAATAAGAATAGTTACAGAAAACTAGAAAGTCCTTCTCTTTGCTTTAAAAAAAGACACTATATTTTTAAGCATTTTTGGAAGAGATTTCTTAGAAAACAAGTAGTTGTTTTTTTTTTTTTTTCTCTACTTGGTGGCAGCCCTTTAGTGTAGACAAGATGTGTTATAGGAAGTAATCTAAGTTCTTTGAGGAAAGTTTCTCCCTCCCCAAAAAAAGGCTGAATAACTTTGTAAATTTCACAGAAATTTAATTGTATTTCTCTGTTTTACTAAATAAACTATTTGCCTCCCCCATCTTTTGCCATCCTCCTCCATACTGAGGGGCGTTTCCAGTGATTTGGCAATTTGTTCGTAATAGGGAGAATAATATATAATCAAAACTTGATTTCATGCCTGATTTGATTACAGGGTACTGATTAAACTAATGCTAGTGAATTCTCTTTAATTCAGTAATTAGGAGAGGGGTGTTTTCCTATACATCTTTGAGAGACCAATCATCGTAAGACAGACTCCCTGTCCTTAATGATGGGGAGACCTGAATCAGGCATTAACTAATGTATTCATTCTTTTAAATATAAATTTATTAACAGGCTTTTAGGTTTTCCTCAGAAACTGGGACTTCAGGACCCTGGGCAAATGAAAGCAAAGTGATCTCTTTGTCTCTTGAGTTTAATGACATTTATTACTTCAGAGTCTTGACAAGTCCCATTATTACATTTCACTTTTGAAAAGTGGCAGTATGCAAAGCTTAATACCTGACATAGCATTATATATCTTGTCCAGTAGGTTTACAAGTTAATTCATTAAACCAAATCATTTTCATTAGAACACTGGCTTCATGTGTTACTACCAGCACTAAAATAAATCATTTTATTCTGTCCATTACAGTAAGTGATACCTCTGATACATTTATTAAGTTAAAGTGTTCTCTCAAATTCTTATGTTCAATTATTCTTGTCACCACTCACTATGCTGATGCTTCTCTCAGGAATCATTACCTATAAGGATAAATTCCAACGGTGTTTCCTGATATTTATATTCCTTCACAGTTTGGTCACAGCCTACTGTTCCAGCCTCATCACCTACTATTCTGTACCCAAATCTTCCACAGTAACCAGACTGCCCTATTCTCAGTCTGAAGGTTTGCTAGGGACCCTGAAGTCTGCATAATACTTCTTCCCCCCAACCTCCTCTTTGTTTAGGCAAACTCTACCCTTCCTTTGGGATCAGATCCAACCCCGCCTCTTTCTACTTCTTATCTGTACCTCTCTTTTGCACATTACAGTATGTTCTGATGAAAGCCCCTTTGCTGCTATCCTAACTGTGCTGTTGACAGATATTATATGCTCATATCTCAGGTGACTACTCTTTGAACTTACAGTTTGGCTTTTATATTGTATAAGGATATAAACTACTCTGTTACAGTTTTCCCTCATCACCCAACATTTAGCACCAAATGCATTAAGGACAGTGTTCACATTAAAAATGTCTCAGGACTTGTATATCAGATTTTGCCTGGAGTCAGAGGAGGGGTAAGGAACTCTTAGTAAATTAGCTCTAAGTTTCTGCTTGGCACTTGCTTGGCACTTGGTCACTCTGCTCATTTCTTTGAATCTACTGAGGAAATGACATGCCTTAGACCATAGATGTTCCCAGCTACATTTTCTATAATTAGTAATGTTCCTGGGAGAAGTGATATTTATTGAATGTCTAGCATGTATGGGGAATTCAGTAAATCCCCAATCTCCAATTCAACTTTAGCTCTGTGTATGCTATATATTCCTTGAATCTTTTGAACTTCATTTTTTGGATTCACTAAATAGTGCTATTATACTATCACTAGTACAATTTTTTTTTCAGACACTGTGGTACAAAAGTGTTAAATTAGAAAATATTAACAGGAAGCCACAGTAAATAGCAGAGACTCCACATCTTACTGAATTTAAGACAGCTGAATCTGGTATTCATTGCCTAAGTGTTGGTGGTATGGTGCAAGAAAATTTTAGACCAAAAATAGGTATAACAGTTTTGTTTACTAGCTCTCATTGGCTGATAACATAAGACAGGAATAAAATGTATATTAATAGCTTAAACTAACAGATTGGTACACATATATGTATGAATATATTTACACATACATATATATTAAACGTTTCAGAGAAAAATAGCATTATAATAAAATAGTTCCCCCAGGATGCTAAAAAATAAGTTATGCTTATATTAAAAATTAAAACCACTAAATATATGAGTAAATATGTTTGGATAATTAGTTCAGTTATATAAAACAGATGATTCACAACTTCAGTGATTTTCATGAATATTTAGTATAATCGTAATAATATTTATTAATTCATTGTAATATTTTAGTATCCAAGGATCCAAACACTTAGTCCTGGACTTTAAGTGCCAACAATATTGAGGAAAAGAGATGTGGCATTAAGTAACTATAAAATAATATTGACTCCTAATTTTTTAATGTGTGAATTGTGCTAAGCTACAGTCCCTCTTCAGTCAATCAAACACTAATATAGGTGTTGCTGTGAAGATGTTTAATCACAGATGTGATTAAAATCTACAATTAGTTGACTTTAAGGAAAAGAGATTTTCCCAGATAATCTGAATTGGCCTGATTCAATCATTTGAAATGTCTCAAGAGCAGAGCTGAGTCTTCCCTGATGAGGAAGAAATTGCATCTATGGACAGTAGTTTCAGCCATGGCCAGCAGGGTTCCAGCCTGCCTTTCCTGACCCTGCCTGGTGTATTTGGGACTTTCCTAACCAGCCCCCGTAATCCTTCAAGCTAATTTCCCTGCAATAGACCTCTTAATTTATGACTCCTGCTGGTCTGTTTTTATAGCCGAAGCTTGACTGATTGAATTATGCACATTCAGTTTGTGTGCACAAACATGTACGTGTGTAGGTTTATACATACGCAGGTATTCAGATGTATTAATAGAGTGGACATATAATCTATCCCCCGTGCAATAGGTTGACACTATTTTTTTTTTTTTTAATGCTGAGGACAAAAGAGTGGCCAGCAATCAACTAGGGGAAGGGGTGGGGACTGGACAGAGTGTCAGAAGCATACGAAACACCCTGTGTAATGGCGTAGAGATCAGTATGGGTAGGCTGCTATCTAAGAATATGAGATAGATATGGAGCCAAGTGTGCAAGTTGCAGAGGAGCAAAGAGTAGACTGGTACTGCTCAGGTCCCACTGAATTTAGCCTTCCTGAAAAATTTGTATTTTAACTCAGGGTAATGTAATTAAATCCTGATTCTACCCTTCTGGGGTCTGTGAGCTTGGTCAAGTCCCTTGGCTTTGGTAGTATTGGAAGTTTATTAGTTTTGCCTTCAGTATTAACTCTCCCTCCAATACTTAAAAAAAAAAAAATACCTAAGGAAGTGAGCTGTTTTTCTAAAGGCCTGCACATAATAGGTATACCCAGGAAAGCTGGTGGGTTGGTGAGTGCCCAGGGCTCTGTAGTAAAGAAGGACAGCATCTCAGGCTTATTATTCAGCCATGACCACAAAAGCCAGCTTAGACCTGTGCCCATCACCTTGTACTGGCAGCTGAGAACACTGTAAAGTCAATAACCAGGATGGAAAATTCCATTTTCCAAGTTCTTGAAAAGCCTATTCCCTGGAGCTCCAGTGAAATGGGAGAATTTTGTTTGTGTGATTCTAGGCAAGAGAAGTATGTTTTTTTCTGGAGGAAGAGGAATAGTTTATGATTAGAAGGGTATTTCTTTAGTTTTTTGGGTTTTTTTTTTTTAGATATAATTGACATATAACAGTTTCAAGTGTACAGATTATTATTTGATATTTATATATATTATAAAATGAACACCACAGTAAGTCTAGTCAATATCTATCACAGTTTTTTTTTCCTTGTGATGAGAACTTTTAAGATCCACTCTCTTAACTTTCAAATATTTGATACAGTATTAACTATAATCACCATACTGTACATCACATCCCTTTGACTTATTTATTTTATAATTGGAAATTTGTACCTTTTGATCCCTTTCACCCATTTTGCCCACCACCTACTTCCCACCTCCCACATTTGGCGGCCACCATTCTGTTCTCTCTCTATGATCTGGGTTTTGTTTTGTTTCATTTTTCAGATTCCACATATAGGTGAGATCAAAAGGTATGGGTCTTTATCTATCAGACTCACTTCATTTGGCATAATGCCCTCAAGGTCCATCCATGTTGTCACAAATGGCAAAATTTCCTTCTTTTTATATCTGAGTAATATTCTATTTTCTTTATCCATTAATCTATTGATGGACATTTCAGTATTTCTATATCTTGGCTACCATACATAATGCTTCAGTGAACATGGGGGTGAAGATAACTTTTCAAGTTAGTGTTTTTATTTTTTCCCAATAAATACCCAGAAGTGGAATTTCTGGTTCATATGGTAGTTCTATTTCTCATAATTCTCTGCATAATTATTATCAGATTAATAAAACTACTGAAAATAGAACATTAGTCTCAGTTTGGATTCTCAAAATAGACAGCACTTTTGGTTACAAGGTCTTAACCTTTTTTTTTTTTTTTTTAATCTCAATAGTCATTTTTCTTTCTGATCTTTGTGTACTACCCAGTTGTTGCACATAGGTCACTCTGTGTCCTGTCTTAAACTATAATTTTCCATATGGAAGGGTGCCCACATTCAGTTACGACATCTTCCCATAGATCTGTTCTGCTATTGATCTGCTCTCTCAGCATATTCAGCAGTTTATGGGGTGTGGTATGTATGTATGTATGTATGTATGTGTGTAGTATTTAATTTTAATTCCATTGTAGTTAACATACAGTGTAATATTCATTTCAGGTGTATAATATAGTGATTCTACAATTCTATATATTAATAAGTGATCATCATGATAAGTATACTCTTAATCTCCTGCATTTGCAAATATCTTCTCCCATTCAGTAGGTTGTCTTTTTGTTGTGTTGATTGCTTCCTTTGCTGTGCAGAAACTTTTTATTTTGATGTAGTCTCGATAGTTTATTATTGCTTTTGTATCCCTTCCCTCAGGAGACTTATCTAGAAAAATGTTGCTATAGATAATGTCAGAGAATTTACTGCCTGTGCTATCTTCTAGGAATTTTATGGTTTCAGATCTCACATTTAGGTCCTTAATCCATTTTAAGTTATTTTTCCATATGGTGAAAGAAAGTGGTCCAGTTTCATTTGTTTGCATGTAGATATCCAATTTTATCAACACCATTTGTTGGAGAAACTGTCTTTTTCCCACAGCATATTCTTGTCTTCTTTGTCAAAGATTGATTGACCATAGATTTGTGGGTTTATTTCTGAGCTCTCTATTCTGCTCCATTGATCTATGTGTCTATTTTTGTGCCAGTACCATACTGTTTCAATTACCACAGATTTGTAGTATATCTGCAAATCTGGGAGTATAATACCTCCAGTTTTATTCTTCTTTTCAAGATTGCTTTGACTATTCTAGGCTTTTGTAGGTATATACAAATTTTAGCATTGTTTCTTCTAGCTCTGTGAAAAATGATGTTGGTATTTTGATAGGGATTGCATTAAATATGTAGATTGTTTTAGGTAGTATGGACATTTTAACAATATTTGTTCTTCAATCCATGAGCATGGAATATCATTCCATTTGTTTGTACTATCTTCAATTTCTTTCATTAATTAATGTTTTATAGTTTTCAGAGTATGAATTTGTTTGTGCTATCTTCAATTTCTTTCATTAATTAATGTTTTATAGTTTTCAGAGTATGAAAAGTCTTTGAGTCTTTCACCTCCTTGGTTATGTTTATTCCCAGGTATTTTATTCTTTTTGTGCAATTGTAAATGGGATTGTTTTCTTAATTTCTCTTCTACTTCATTATTGTATAGAAATGCAACCCATTTTTGTATATTAACTTCTTACTTTGCAATTTTACTGAATTCATATATAAGTTCTGATAGGTTTTTTTGTGGAACCTTTAAGGTTTTCCATGTATAGTATCACATTATTTTGCAAATAGTGCAAGTTTTATTTCTTCCTTAACAATTTGAATGCCTTTTATTTATTTTTCTTGTCTGAATGCTGTGTTTAGGACTTCCAGTACTATGTTGGATAGAGGTCATAAAAGTGGACATCCTTGTCCTACTCCTGATCTTAGGGAAAAAGTTCTCAGTGTTTCACCATTGATGTATTAGCTATGGGTTTTTCATTTTGGCCTTTATTATGTTGAGATATGTTCCCTCTAAGCGCACTTTGTTGAGGGTTATTATCATGTATGGATGTTGTACTTTGTTAAATGCATTTTCTGCATCTATAGAAATGATCATAGTGTTTTTATCTTTTTTCCTATTGATGTTATGTATCAGACTGATTGATTTGTGAATATTGAACCACTCTTGCAACCCAGGAATAAATCCCACTTGATTGTGGTAAATTATTTTTTAATGTATTGTTGGATCCAGTTTGCTAATATTTTGTTGAGGATTTTTGCATCTGTGTTCATCAGAGATATTGGCCTGCAGTTCTCTTTTTTTGGTAGTGTCTTTACCTGGTTTGGGTACCCAGATAATGCTGGCCTTATAAAATGAACGTGGAAGTTTTCCTTCCTCTTCTATTTTTGGAGTACTTTGATAAGAATTGGTATTAATTCCTCTTTAAATGTGTGGTAGACTTCACCTGTGAAGATTCCTCTTGGATTTTGTTTCTTGGGAGATTTTTTTTATTACTGATCCAAATACTGATTACTGGTAATTGGTCTGTTCAAATTTTCTATTTCTTTCTGATTCAGTTTTGAAAGTTTATAGGTTCCTAGGAATTTACCCGTTTGTTCTGTGTTGTCCAATTAGTTGTAATATAATTTTTATAATATTCTTTGGGGGGGGTTGATCCCTATCTAGCTGAATTCCTGGGACCAGACAACATTTAGGTCTCCCACTCCTCTGCCATCTTGCTCCTCCTCCCCCTATAATATTCTTTTATAATCCCTTGTACTTCTGTGGTATTGGTTGTTATTTCTCCTCTCTAATTTCTGATTTTGTATATTTGGGTCTTTTGTATATTTTGTATATTTGGGTCTTTTCTCTCTCTGTTTCTCTCTCTCTCTCTCTCTCTCTTCAGGAGTCTGGCTAAAGATTTATCAACTCTTGATCCTTTCAAAGAACTACATCTTAGCTTCATTGATCTGTTCTATTGTTTCCTTAGTTTCTAGTTTACTTCTTCTCTAATCTTTATTATTTCCTTCTATTGGTTTTGGGGTCTGTTTGTTCTACCTTGCAAGTCTTTTAGGTGTGAGGTTAGATTGTTTATTTGAGATTTTTCTTGCTTCTTGAGGTAGGCCTGCATTGCTATAATTTTCCCTCTTAGATCAACTTTTGCTGCAGCTGAAAGATGTTGAGCATTGTGTTTTCATTTTCATTGGTCTTCATGTATTTTTTATTTTCTCTTTGATTTCTTGGTTGACCCATTCACTGTTTAGTATTATTTAACCTCCACGTATTTGTGTTCTTTCCACATTTTTTCTTGTGGTTGATTTCTAGTTTCATAGCATTGTGTCATCCCTATGCAGGGGCCATGCTAAATCTCTGTATCATTCCAATTTTAGTGTATGTGCTACCAAAGCAAGCAGTCTCATTTCTAACATCATGATTGGTAGAGATGCATGGAATGACTTCAGAATTTTTTAAATTTGTTGAGGCCTTTTTTGTATCCTAATATGTGATCTACTCTAGAAAATGTTCTATGTGCCCTTTAAAAGATTGTGTATTCTGCTGGAATGTTCTAAATATTCTGTTAGATCCATCTGGCCCAATGTGTCTTTCAAAGCCACTATTTCCTTGTTTGTTTGTTTTTTTTTTTTTTAGTTTTTATTTAAATTCCAGTTAGTTAACATACTGTGCAATAATAGTTTCAGGTGTAACTATAGTGAACCCACACTTCCATACAACACTTAATGCTCATCACAACAAATACACTCCTTAATCCCCATCACCTATTTGACCCATCCCTCCACCCACCTCCTCTCTTGTAACCATCAGTTTGTTCTCTATAGTTAAGAGTCTATTTCTTGGTTTGTGCCTCTCTCTTCTATCCCCTTTGCTCATTTGTTCCATTTCTTAAATTCCACATATAAGTGAAATCATATGGCATTTGCCTTTCTCTGACTGACTTATTTTGCTTAGCATAATATAGCATAATATTTTCTAGTCCAGCCATGTTGTTGCAAATGCCAAGATTGCATTTATTTTTATGGCTGAGTAATATTCTATTATATATTGATATATTATATATCGATATATATATGTATGTATATTATATAAAAGGATGTAAAGAATATATATCTCACATCTTTTTTATTCTTTACATCCTTTTATTTTGTGAATCCTTTGACTGGATATTTATTTTACTGCTTTGGTTCTTCCTACTTTTCTTACTCCTATTTATGGTGTTTTATTTCCACTCAAAGAATACCCTTTAACATTTCTTGTAGGGCTGGTTTAGTGGTCATGAATTCCTTTAATTTTGTCTGGGAAACTATCTTTCCTATTCTGAATGACAGTTTGCTGGTAAGACTATTCTTGGCTACCATCTTTGTTTTGTTTTGTTTTGTTTTTTTCTTTCAGCACTGTGAATATATCATGCCACTCCCTTCTGGCCTGTAGAGTATCTGCTGAAAATTCAATTGATAGCCTTATGGGGTTTCCTTATACAGAAGTTTTCCTTTCTCTTGCTTTCTTTCTCTTTTCCTTTCTCTTGCTGCTTTTAAAATTCTCTCTTTATCACTACTTTTTGTGATTTTACTTACTAGGTGTCTTGGTGTGGACCTCCTTGAGTTGGTTTTGTTAGGGGCTCTCTGTGCATCTTGGATCTGGATTTCTGTTTCCTTCCCCAGATTTGGGGAGTAGCTATTATTTCTTATATTTTTTATATATTTTTCTGCTTCCTTTTCTCTCTTCTTCTTCTTTTCAGATCCCTACAATAGGAATGTTATTACCCTTGATGCTGTTGCTGAGTTCCCTAAGTCTCTTTTCACTTTTTAAGTTTTTTCTTTCTCTCCTGTTCAGCTTTATTTTTTTCCATTACTCTGTCTTTCAGGTCGCTGATATGTTCTTTTGCTTCCTCTAGCCTTCTATTTATTTCATCTAATGTATTTTTAATTTCAGCTGTTGAGTTTTTTATCTCTGGTTCTTTTTTTTATTTTTTTTAATACTTTTTAAGGGTTTCAATGATGTTCTGCACTCTTTTCTCAAGTCTAGTGAGTATCTTTATGGCCATTACTCTCTCTATCAGGCATAGTTTTTATCTGTATTTTGTTTAGCTCTCTTGCTTTGATTTTGTCCTGTTCTTTCATTTGGGGCATATTCTTCTGTCTCCTCATTTTGTCTAATTCTGTGTCTGTTTTTATGTGTTAAGAAAGTCAGCTACATCTCCTGCTCTTGAAAGTAGTGGCCTTATGAAGAAAAGGTCCTTTAGTGCCCTAAAGTGTGATGTCCCCCGTTCACCAGAACCTGGCACTTCAGGGGTGTCTCCTGTGTGCCGCATGTGCCCTTCTGTTATACCTGAGCTGTGTTTGCCTTTAGTCCAGTCAGCTGCAATGGCTCTCTTTGCCTGTTGTGGGCAGGGTTTATTCCTTGTGTTGTTAGTGGCCAGTGTGGGGCTTCTTTAGACTTGTGTTGAGACAGACTAGGCATTTGCCAGAGCTATAGTAGTACCAAGCTGCAGGGTGCTTTCCCTTTGTTGTGTCCTGAGAAGCTTTCACTGGTAGGCAGGGCCTGCCATGAGACCAGATATCTTCCTCCAGCCCACTTCTGGGGCTGACGTGGGACTGGTGTATGTGGATATCTTCCCCTATCTCTGGGGCAGGAGTCAGTTTGTGGTGGTGCTAACCCCTGTCTCAGCTGCTTGCACACAGCCAGTCTTATGGCACTGCTTTGGATGTACTCTTGCCAAGGGTGTATTGGAAGGGTCAGGTCTCAGGAAATGCAGGGGTGGGGTGTGCAATGTTAGAAAGATTTGAGCAGGTCTGCTGTGGGAGAGGACCTGGAACCACTTTAGAAAACTCCCGTGGCAGGGTTGGAGGGAGTGGGTCTACAGGAGAACAGTAGTCATGCAGTGACAGCCAAGTTCTACACTGGTCCACTGCAGGAAGGAACTTGCAGCCACCCCAAATTCCAACCAAAGTCAGGTGGATTGGATGGGGCAGAGCCACAGAAGCATGGGCATGGGGTGCTATTATCAAGCTAGGTGGAAAGTGTTGTGCTATCTTGGTTCCTGCAGGTGTCTGTGTATCTAGGCTGTCAGGCAGAGAAAGGAAATGAGGTCTACCAGCTCCTTGGTTCCTGGAGAAGTCTCCCAATGATCCCTACCCCTACAGTATATGCTTTAAGATTAATAAACAAATCTCCTTCCCAAATACCCCAGACATTTTTCAGATTTCTGCTCCTATGTTGTATCTCTTTGGGACTATTTGTTGTGCTATCTTTTTAAGGGCAGGGACTCAGTTTCTTCTTACTCTCCCAGTTCTTTTAGAGCCAAGCCTGATGATTTTTAAAGTTCCAGATGTTAAGCCCACTGATCATAAGAACTTGTGAAATTATGCCCTTCTGGTTTTCAAAGCCAAATGTTACGGGAATTCATCTTCCCCTTATGGTTCCCTGTACCTGGGGTGCCTGGTGTGAGGGACTCTTTCTTTTCTCTTGGGACAGTCACATCAGTCCATTTAGCTTGCCACCATGTCTCTATCTTTCCTACCCTTTTTGATGTGGCCTCTGCTCTACATTTGGCTGTGGACAATCTTTCTGCCAGGCTTTGGGTCATTTTCTGTGTTATTTACACTGATGTAGGTGTTGTCTAGTTGTATACATGAGATGAGGTGAGCTTAGGATCCTTCTATTCCACCATCATCCCCAGACAGCCCTTGGTATTTTCTTTTTTTGTCCCTAGATTTTTCTAGAGAAATCATCAGTTGCACTACAAACATCTATCCACCCATTGCCATTTCCAGAATTACAAAAACATTTCTCTGTGCTCACTACAGTTTCCCAATTTTAATCACTCATGAATTTGTATAAGTTGGTTATCCAAAGTAACCTATCAGTATGTTTTAAGTCCTCAAGTTTATTCCACCTTTAGCAATACTTTTACCAAATATAGTCCATATGTCTAGGCTATTATTTGCAAATACTTTTATGATTTAAACATGGATGCTAGTCTCCTGCCCTTGATATTTAATTGCATATTTAATTCACACTATAATCATATGACTTAAGAAGGAGATGTGGTTCTACTAAGTATGATGTAGGGTTCTACTAAAAACTTCCTATGTTTTATGTATTATAAAAAGTTATTACATGCAGATGTCTTAATTTTAAGCCAATAACATACCAATTTTGGACTACCTAGTGACTCAGCATCTCCCATGTTTCTGCAACACCATTACTGTGGTATCTGAATAGTAGAGATATATCTTTGGTTTGTTTGTTTTTAAACTGTTCTGAAAGGAGGTAGTGGGGATAAACACAGAGGATAAACTGTCACTGTATGTAATATGAAATTTAAATTCCATATATATATGGAATATATATATATATATATATATCCCAGAATTATCAAATTTCTCTGGGCAGTAACTATCAATGGAATGGGACTCTTCTATGAGTTATGCTGCAAAGCTTAAGGCAGCATTCTTGACAATTTTTTCAGGGAATTGGAGTCAAATACAATTAAAGTATGTAAAGCAATATGAAATGTGCATACCAATTTTCAAGAAGACAATATGGCCTTAGAAATGTTTTAATGGACTTCACACAATTCAATTTTACATCTGCCATGCTATTAAAATCAATTCATATTTTAGAACCATCATCTATAAATTCCTTAAAGGACGGTATGTCCCAAATCAATTTTGTGATTATAACCTACTTCTTTGTAAACTTGGATATATTCCTAGTATAATGTAAGTCATGTACATGAAAAATTGTAGCAACTCAAAACAATAAGACTTGTTTTAGGCAATAGTGCGTTGAATGTTTTAAAAAAGTTGGTTCTGCTATCTAACATAGATTACCATAATTAATAAGAGCTGTGCAATTAATCCATGGTAAAATTTTTTATTGTGTCATTCCTGAGAGATTAAAATTTGCATGCATTTTTTGAATTTCCTTGTATAAATAAAAAGTAGATCACATTTTCATAACAGTTTTAGAAAATGTAATTTTTTTGTAAAAATTCTTTTCCTTTGCTGTTTCAATATTTTTCTTTCTTAAACAGCCAAGTATTATTTTTTTGTTTGTTTTGTAAGAACTCTTGCAAGAAATCTTAAACAGGAATCTAAACTTTCTTTTGAAGGCTATAGTTTATAGAGAGAAAATATGTGCTTGAGAAGCAAACAAAAACCACAACAAAATCTCTATAAGCCAAAGGACAAAATAAAAAATATATTATAAAAATATATATGTCTTTCATTTTCCAAAATACTTAAAATGAATCTTTAGTGTTGTATTTTCCATAATTTATAAACTGTCTTTCCTCTATGAAAATTCAACATTCTTGGTTTTGCTTTACTCATTGGTCTTTATCTCCCTCACTGGCACCTCTTTCTTCCCTCAAAAGAATATATTCTGCGACCTGAAAAGCATTGCCATCACTTCTTTAAATTCTATGCTCCTTAACAAGACCATTTTCAAATTTTCAAATATTGACCTCTATCTCCATATTTCAGACAAACTGTCAAATTAAATGATTCCTAATGCTTTTTTATAGCATAACATCAAACTCATCCCTGTCTAAAATGTGCTTTTTCTCTATCTATGTGCTTTTTCTCTCAATTTCTCTGACAGGACTAACCTAATAATATAATGTCTCACTCTTAGTTGGTACTTAGAAAAAGTAGAATGAATTGGATCACATTTTTTTCTACTTCTTACACTGAAAACTCTCATATTTTTTCATGCCCTATTCTCTCTCTTCAAAGACTGAGGTTTAACTTCCAATTTTTTTCTTGGGATTCTTCTTTTACATTGACTACATGAATGAAAGGTGATTATGATTTATCAGTGTAGGTTCATCAGTTGTAACAAATGTACCACTCTGGTGGGGGATGTTGGAAATATAGGAGACTATGCATGGATGGGGGCAGGATGTATCTGGAAAATTTCTGTATCTTCCTCTCAATTTTGCTGTGAACCTAAAATTTCTGTAAACATTTAAAAAATTAATAAGTTTTAAAGTTATTTTTATTAATTTTTTCCAATGGATACTTAAATTAGTCTTCTTGGTTTTCCACCTAATTATAAGTCCTGAACAATGTGCTTGCTTTTCTGTCTGCATCTGCTTTTGTTCCTAATGTGTCATCACAATTCCAACCAAACTGATACTGCACTTTAAATTTCTTATAAAGATTTCATTCCTTTAGATACATTGTGCTTGCTATTGTTCCAATTCTTAATAATCTTCTATCTCTTCATATATAAAATCTTACTAATGCTTAAAAGCCCAACATACATTTCACTCATTTCAGGAAGGTTTTTCTGAACATACTGTCCTATGGTAGTCCCACTCCCCCCTTGTTAAGAATTAAAACATGCTGGGCTTTGGTAACAGACAGAACAGGATCTAAATGTTAATTCTGTGTCTTACTATCTTGTGACCTTGGACACATTTCCTGAATTTTTTTTTTTTTTAATTTTCAGATTCCTTAAGCATTAGAATGGGACAGTGTATCTAATTCACATCATTTTGTAGACTGGTTTAACTCTATATGTACGTAAGTGTGCGTACATATGTGTGTTTGCATACAGTTTCTTGTATATAGACATAGCAACTGTTCAATATATTGTACCTACAATTGTTTCCATAGCACTTCTTTCCTTTCCACTCATTTAATTATCGGTCACGTATTTAGCAGGTATAATGCCACATTTATGGATGCTGTCCCAGTTCTCTCCACTTTTCTAACTCTATGTATGAGTTCAGTATTTTAGTTATTTTCAATATCTCACAACACCAAGCAGAGAAGTCACTTCATAAATATCTTTTGACTTTAGTGGAATATAATTTCCCCCTCAACCTCTGTCATTTAGGTCCAGACAGTCTATAAAGCCTTCAGTTTTAAGAACATCTAGAAGGATTTATAGGTGACCAGAGAATTTTAGGGAAAAAATCTTCCAGATATACAGCTATGCAAATACGGTAACAACTTTTTCAAGGCTAGGAACATGAAAACTTAATATATCAACAATGGAAATAATGTAGCATTTTCTATTTTAGCCATATAAGCTGAATATGTTATTTGGGTAGAGTTCTTACATATTAAGATTCACCTAAGTATGAAAGAATTCCTTAAAGTAACATTTATAAAATAAGAGGAAATATTAACAAGTTCTAATCATGCAGCCACTGGACCCAAAACATAGTATGGAGATCAAGAGCAGGTCCTCAAATCTGAAACACTGGCTATTCAACATTTATTTTAAGAAAGCACTAATGAAAATTTGATAGAAAATAAAGCATGAAACCAAGAAGTATTTTATCGTGGGTGGGTTTTAATACCCATCAACTAATAGATGTCAAATATTACTACTTTTTTACCTACAAAGAAAGTAGAAATAGTAAAAAATGAACAAAAAAAAAAAACTGTATTATTTTTTTATATATTTATTCACCATTGCTCTATTTTTAGATGTATAGAAAACTATTTTATAATTAGCTAAAAATAATTTCTAACAGCTCCACTAGTGATTTTTGTCTTTTTCCCTATGGCATGGGTCTTGCATTAAGGTAGATTGGATGGCTTGACTTTCATTATTATGACTCTGAGTGAAATACTCCAAACAGGCTAACCAAAGGCTGACCAAAGTAAGAAGCTATTGTGAAATGTATATATGCAATGCACACTGTGATTCATCAAAGTTTTCTGGTTTGGGCTAATAAATTTCCATGATTGGATAAGAAGTCTGGAAAAGCTGTTTCAACAATAAAGCAAGAAACCAGCTGACCAGATGATAAATAGCCTATAATATAACAAGGAGGAATGACACTAAATCAACATTTGACAAAGAGAAAGGTGAACCTGTAGATAGGGCTCTGGCAAATACTCATGTAGATGATTTTAAGTGAAAATTTGAACTGAGGTTGATGGAAAAGCTATTTTGGGAAATGTATTGATATTTATTAGGCATTAAATATCTTATATGGAAATCACCTAAAAATCAACTAAAGGACATCAAAATGGGAAGGGAGGGATGTGTTGCAATTTATCCTAGAAATAATAACAGAAAATGGTAGACATTAAAATGTTGAGATCACATTTTATCAGTAATACCAAGTACCCAAAGAGTAGTTTCCATACATTTAATGTAAATGCTAATATTGGTAGATTATTTGATTACCAAAACACATAACTATTTCCACCTAAACTATGTGTCAAGTATTTAAAAATAGTGTATAGAGGCACCTGGTTTGCTCAGTCAGTTGAATGTCCAACTCTTGATTTTGGCTCAGGTCATGATCTCACGGTTATGAGATGGAGCCCGAGTCAGGCTCCAAGCTCAGTGCAGAGTCTGCTTGGGATTCTCTCTCTCCCTCTCCCTCTCCCTCTGCTCCTCCCCCAGCACTCGCTCACTTGCTCTCTTTCTCTTTCTCTCTCTCAAATAAATAAATAAAATATTTTTTAAAATAGCGTATAACTCTTTTTTACATAGAGAAAAGCTGAAAATAATATCGCCCAGTGATGATGCTCCACATTGCTATAAACCTCCCATTTTCCTGGACAGTGTATCCAAATTATATTAGCAGTAGTATAAAATAACTAATTTTTCTTGTCAGATCATAATCTAATTATCTTCCATAATATATCGATAATAGTCTTTATAGAAATTAAGGTAATGATTTGCCCTTTGCATCAATAAGGAACAGAAATATGATGACCAGTGTCAGAACAGTGTATACACATTTAGATATTTCAGTTCCAAATAGTCTTAGTTAGAACTGTCAAATTCACACCTCAAAATCAAAGGACCATTTAAAAATAACTCAATTAGCATACTATAAGCAAAATTACAACTAGATTTATCAATCAGTTAAATTAAAAACATGAACTGATTACAGATACTTACAAGTAAATGTTAAAAACATAAACTGAATTTCCATTGCCTCCTTGCAAAAGAACTCCAATTGTTTGCTAGTCTGGGTTACTAGCTCTATACCTCAATCCATTTATATTTCTCCATCTTAACTGATTATTCTTTCAGTTAATGTTATAGGGTACATTGTAGGATCAAACATATTTCTACTGCAAGAGTCACCATTTCCCATTTTTAATACCATAAATAGATCTGGCTTTTGTAGATTCAGCAACTCTGGCTTGTTCTCTGCTTTCACCTACTCCTTTCTTCCCCTCATCTTTTCTGCCATGTTTTCCCCCCTCCTACTTGATTTTCTTCAAACTCATCTGTTAACACACCTTTATCTCTAGTTCTCTCTGATGCTACTTCCTTTCCTTCCCACATTTCCTTTCCCCACATCCCTTTCATATTTCAAGAATTCTCAACTTCTTTCAGATGTTGCCCTTCTTTACAGCTTGATGGGAGGGCTATTTGCCCTTTAGGAAACCTCCATTACAACACTTTAAGAAGAAAGATTGGCATTGCCACCAGGAGGACAATTTTTGCTAAGAATCAAACAAATCTTCTATACTGTTTTCTGTTTCTTCAGTTTAAGGTAACTCCCAGTAGAGTAAAAGCCACATATCAAACAAAGCAGGCCCAACGAACTGCAGAAATCGAGGTCAGTGTATCTGAGGAATGGCAATTGCTGTTTTACATTTCTCTTCTTTAATCTATTCTTACCTTCAGTTTCCCTTACATTCCTTTTGACTAGCCTTAGGAATTCATTGACACAGGACCATGTACTCTGTTCTCTGTGGGAGGAGGTGGGAATGGAGAAGACGGTAATGAGAAGAAACCTCTGGACAGGGTACAGATGTACAGATGTAGTTGGTGTTCACTGATCTCTTCACTCCTCAGGAGCACCTTCTTGGCTACAACAGGAGACTCTTGTGTAAGCTAAATAGATCACTATTTAGGAAGTTAGAATCACCATTAGGAAGATTCCATATAGAGAACTGAGAATTAATGGAGGAATGAACAGAGTAAGGAGAGAGAAAAGGTAAACAAAACAATCAAAGAGGTAAAAATGGCCAAGTAACCCAATTGTTTCTTTCAAGACTGGACTGTTTCCTGATACTGACACTGTATCCTGTGATGATCACTCAGGGAGAGTTAATTCTGCTTATCTATTTGTAAATACAATTCTTTTTTAAGTCTCAAAGAAAAAGAGTAGGTAAAGATAATAAGTCAGGACTTGAAACAATGTTTCAAGAATGGACAGAAAAAAATGGGGAATGGTCTTAGCTCTGGTTCAGTAATTTATTAGTGTATGAGCTTAAACAAAGTTAGCTCCAGCCATTTCAAATCCTCAAGTATGAAATAAAAATTCTTCATGATCTCTAAATCTCCATATATAGAAGAAACTCATTGAGCATATTTAATAATAATGATAATTCATAATGTATGCAAATGTGCTAACATTTGCGTACATTATGTCATCTAATCACAACAACCTAACTGTGTTTTGAGTGTTATAAATTCTTCTCATTTTATACATAAAGAAACAGAGGAGGGCACCTGGGTGGCTCAGTTGGTTAAGTGACTGCCTTCGGCTCAGGTCATGATCCTGGAGTCCCGGGATCGAGTCCCGCATCGGGCTCCCTGCTCGGCAGGGAGTCTGCTTCTCCCTCTGACCCTCCTCCCTCTCATGCTCTCTGTATCTCATTCTCTCTGTCTCAAAAAATAAATAAAATCTTTAAAAAAAATAAAAAAAAAAGAAACAGAGGAACCAAAGAACTTGATCAATATCATATATCTGATAGGTGATATTGCTGCTATTTACAATCTTAGTCCAAAGTCCAGCATCTAAACCACTAGATTATATATCTTGTCTCTGTCTTCCCAAATTTTTCTTCAAAAAGCAGTACTCCTTTGGCAACCAAATAACCTACCACATTATGCCCATGAAATCTAGATGGTTTTACCTACATTTTGGAGATAGATCTGGCTTTCATAAAAGCTATTCTATAATTATCTCTTATAGAATTATATTTATATTATATATCCTCTCAGGGAGTTAGTTATGTTTATAAAGATGTGAGACTCTCGTGGTTGCAGCTGTTTTGCCACCATGATGCTAGACCTTAAATGGAATAGGAAGAAGAGCTAAGATGGACAAAGAGAAGTTAGATATTAAGGGCACTGTATGAACACTTACGTCAAGTAGCATCTGAAGCCATATTTTCCCTAGATAGTTCAATCACATAAGCCAGGCCATATGGAGTATTCTGCAACTTGCAGTAGAAATGGTCAAATCTGACATTTCCCTTCCAGGTTATAAATAGTATTTGTATAATGGTCCCAAACCAGAAACAACAGAATATCCATCAATAAGAAAGTAGATAAACAAATTATAGTCTATCCATATCATGGAATTGACATACAATAACATGCACAAACATCAACTATTTTGTTACATGAAAAAAGCCAGATAGAAAAGAAAAATACTGTAAGAATCTGTTTATATAAAAAATTAGAGAGTGTGGCTGCTCTCAGAAGTGGGAGGTGAATTGACTTGAAAAGGACAGAAAGAATGTTTTGAACTGATGGAAAATTTTATATCTTGTTTTGGGTGGTAGTTTTATGGGATATTCAACTTTCAAATTTATCAAATAAGGGGCGCCTGGGTGGCTCAGTTGGTTAAGCGACTGCCTTCGGCTCAGGTCATGATCCTGGAGTCCCAGGATCGAGTCCCTCATCGGGCTCCTTGCTCAGCAGGGAGTCTGCTTCTCCCTCTGACCCTCCCCACTCTCATGCTCTCTCTCTCTCTCTATCTCATTCTCTCTCAAATAAATAAATAAAATCTTTTAAAAAAATTTATCAAATAAGATTGATGCATTTTATTTTATATTAATTATTCTTCAATTTCAAAAGGTGATATCCTATTCTGCTATTTATATCAGCAATATTTGTATCTTCTATCCAATATGTTAGCTCTTAGTCATGTGTGAGTGTATAATTTAAAAATAAAATTAAATAAAATTAGAAATTAGTTTCCTTGGGGCATCTGGGTGGCTCAGATGGTTAAACGTCTGCCTTTGGCCCAGGGTCCTGGGATTGAGCCCCGCATAGGGCTCCCTGCTCAGTGGGAAGCCTGCTTCTGCCTCTCCCACTCCCCCTGCTTGTGTTCCCTCTCTCGCTGTGTCTCTCTCTGTCAAATAAATAAATAAAATCTTAAAATAAATAAAAATAAAAATTAGTTTCCTTAGTTGCACTAGACATATTTCAAGTGCTCAGTAAGTACATATAGCTAGTGGCTACTATATTGATCAGTGCAGATAGAGAACCTTCCTGTAATTGCAGAATGTTCTGTTGGGCAGTGTCAGTCTAACAGAACGCATTTATTCAGTGTTTGAGCAATAACCATTTTCTGTTGGTGATAATGATTTAATTGATTCCACTGATCCTTCTGACTCTCCTTTTATTTTTCCTCTTTTTTAAAAAAATTTTTCCTCTTTTTTTGACAAAATTTGTCATTTCCTCCATTTTATTCTTTGCTTACTTCAATTTGACTTCTGTTCTTATTCTCTTCAGAAAAGGTAATCACAGAGGTTATTAGTGAGCAACTAATCACAAAATTCAGTCAGCCCTTCTTGAACTCACGCCACTGGCAATTTCAGCAGCCTTTAGGAGTCACCACTCTCCTTTTCAAAACTCTCTTTTGTTTAGTTATCTGTAAGTCCCACCTGCATTTTCTTCTATCTGATTTTTCCTTCTGTTTTGTTAATGCTTCTTCCTGCTTTAGCCTTATCTGGACTTGGTTAGAATTCTCCAACACTCATTCAAGTAATTTCTCTGAGCAGGACATGCTTTCTTCAATGAGAACCTTAATGAACTAGAATAATAAATAAAATAGACCCTTCACAAATGCTCTGGTTGATTAAAAGATGAAGTATCCAGAGGACCACACATTATATCCCCATACCAACCATTGCCTTGACTTTAAACCAAGATAACTCTTCTACCCTCAAATCACTAGCCTTGAGTTTTAACTCCACCTCCTCAACTGGACATTCCTTATATCTTTATTAACAAATGCCCTCTAAAATAGGCCTTGTGCTTGAGCAACTTTATAATCCTGCTAAATGAATCCCCATCTGGCTTCCCTTATTTATTCCTTCTTAATAATTTATTCCCACCTATGTCAGTAATAAGCATATGTACCCTCTTTTTTTTTAGGTTCTTTTTTAAATTTTTTTTTTATTTTATTATGTTAATCACCATACATTACATCATTAGTTTTTGATGTAGTGTTCCATGATTCATTGTTTGCGTATAACACCCAGTGCTCCATTTAATACGTGCCCTCTTTAATACCCATCACCAGGCTAACCCATCCCCCCACCCCCTCCCCTCTAGAACTCTCAGTTTGTTTCTCAGAGTCCATAGTCTCTCATGTACCCTCTTCTTTGATGTCTTCCTTCATCACATTGATCAACATTATACTTTCCATTCTCTCAACAATAGTAGAACCTGTTTTGGAACCATAGATGGTCATTGAATCATACCATATCTTTTTTGCATTTAAATGTTACTGTGTAATTACCAAAAAAATATATCTAAATGAGCAGCTACCTGTTATTATAATGCATAACAAAAATGGTAGTTGTCATAATTATTATGTATATATTTTGTCTTGAAACCTGGACAGTAAGGCCTTTAATAATAGAAAATTTTTTCCAATAAATTTAGTATACACCAACAGTGCTTGCCAGGGTTTTATATACATATTATTTATCTGTACAGCACATATTGATTAAAGATGATACTTTGTTCTACACATTTTGGTAATCAGTAAACTTCAAAGATTTTAATTACAACATATGCAAATGATTTGAATGCAAATAGAACAATAGAGTATAATCCTCTGCTAGATGAAAGAAAAATATAAAGGAAATCAGCTCTGAATTTTTTAACATCAATGTCTGTTGTTTATTTGATGTTTAACTCCCATGTAAACAATATTTAAAAGAAAACATAAGAGCTCATTGTCAAATCAAACATACTTTCTTGAAACAAAGAGCTAGGACACAATGATACAAGTTGCAGTTCATCCTATAAGCCAACTGCTGCAAGCAGCCTTTTCTCTCCCCTTTGGCAGATGGTACTCATTATGATTGCTCTCAAATGAGAGTGGTTTGAAGCAGGCTTGTATTTACAATTATGGCTCTCACATAAGGAGGTTTACTAGGGTTCTAAAGCTAATTAGCTCTGTCCACATCTCAATATTTTTTGTTCCTCCAGCCCACAGTCATTTTGGCAATCATTGAGAGAGGACAGCCTTGGGAAAGGGCAGAGAAAAACTGAGAATATAGATAAGACTCTTATGTGTTATTCTTTTTAAAAATATTAGGTTAAAAGAATAATCTTAAAAGCATTGCTATAGTTACAAACCTCACCGAGCATATGACAATTCAAGATACAATGAGACACGAATATTTCTACATAAGAAATATATGTAAAATCTAGGTTTCAGACCTATGCTTGTCTATGTTTTTCTGACACAGCCGTAGTAGAAAGGTTTGAGGTGATATATATCCATTGATGGGTCCTTAAGCACAGAAAGATGGAGCTCAGTTGAATATCTGATGACATATCTTACTGAGGAATTCATTTTTTTCTCCTAATTTTGAAAAAGGAACATGAATATACTAATACCAAGATATATTGTTATTATAAAATCCTGAGAGCGTGAGTATAGGAAAAAGAAGTGAAGACTGACTTAAGTTTTATAAATGGGAGTGGCATTCCTGAACAAAGGTAAGTTAGTAAACCAATCATCATCCATCTCCATACAGAGCAAACATCAATCAAAAGCAAAAGTATATTAAAAAGTAAGTTGCTACATGTCATTGATTTTTAATAGTTGCCATAAGTAAAATCTTCATAATCAAGATACAGTAGACATATTCTCTGGCAGGCTCACGAAAAGAAGAGTCTCAAACAAGCCATTTATATCCATAAAATTATGGACCTCGGCCTTCTAAAGCATGGAATTCCTCTGTCTCTGCCTGTGTTTACTAGACTGCATTACTAAACCTTCATTGCTAACCCTCAGAAAAGAGTGTCTTTATATGTAATTATTAGTGTTTTAATTCCTATTCACTAGTTAGATGAGGAAATTTCAAAACAAATCCATTCTAATAAATATATTCTATCCTACAACAGCTTTATGTTTACTTTATCTTAGAATTCATTGAACGAAAGTGGTTTTCCGTATAGCCAACCAATAGGTCATCTTTCTTCCTCCCTCCTGCTCTATTTTGATATTACTGAGGAATATTTTATTTCTGGATACATAAATAATTCTTGATACTCTACCCTAAACTTTTAGATATTGTTTTGTTTCTTAATGTTATGCTAAGTATCTTTTCATTAAGAAGGGAGGATGGGTTAGCCTGGTGGTGGGTATTGAGGAGGGCACATTCTGCATGGAGCACTGGGTATTGTGCACAAACAATGAATCATGGAACACTTCATCTAAAACTAATGATGTAATGTATGGGGATTAACATAAGAATAAAATTTAAAAAAAAAAAGAAAAAAAAATCTTAAAAAAAAAAAGAGGGCATGTTCTGCATGGAGCACTGGGTGTTATATGCAAACAAAGAATCATGGAACACTACATCAAAAACTAATAATGTAATGTATGGTGATTAACATAACATAATAAAAATAAATAAATAAAAGTTAAAAAAAGGTGAAATGAGAGAATGCAAAAATTGGGTATTTCGCAATCATTTGTTCACTGTTGTTCACTCTATTATTTAAATACAAAGAATGCAAGTAACAACTTCCACTAGTCAAGCAAAATTTTGAAATGTATGAACCAAAGCAACTTTCTTTACAGAAAGAAAATGACAGTAAATAGCAGAAAGTGTATTTTATCCTAACATTCATCAATATGCTAACTTGAGCTTAAAGGATTTTAGCAGTATATGGAATTGAAAATCTTATATTTTGTAGAACAAAGATTTATCTTGTGAGAATGCCATAACTCTTAGTAATCTTAAGACTATTACCACTAGTCTTTACCTTAGTTTACAGATACTCTGGTATTACAATATTCTTTAGTTGTAAAATATATTTTTTCAAAATAATATATATATATATTTCAAATAAGAAGTTACAAAAGAAGTACAAACATTTCAACAAGGTGCGTATTTGGAAAAACACATTTCCAAAAATTTACAGTTTTGGTCAAGAGAATGCCATATTTGGCTCATTGATGAAACAGCAAATTTAAGCATTGGGAATTAACATAAAATATTATCCAAAAATTATTTGTAAAACTTATACAACAGTGAACTAAATGCCAACATGAGTTGAAAAGCTCTAACATTAATAATAGATAAAATCTAGACTAGTGAGAAAGTCATCAAACCAGGGTCGTATGACAGTTTATCTACATTCCTAACCAAGAAATTTCTAACCTATATTCTGTTTAACTTGGGTAATTGTCATACAACACTAATTTTTAAAGTTAATTTTTCACATTGTAGAGGGTTGTTATTTTTTTAAGCTTTAAAGATACGATAAATTAACATTTGGATTCAGCAATTCTTTATTAACTTGGCCTCAGAATTTGACATATCATATTTTCAATCTCATTCTATAATTTTAAATGCTATGTGCAGTAGTCTAAAAGACTCTATAATTATAGATTAACTGAATACATTAAACTGTTATTATATAATTTAATTCAGTTCCAAAATATGTAAACTTACCTAGTACTTTATTTAAAGAATTTAGAAGCAAGGACAATGCTTTTTGTTTACTAAATATAAATAAATGCAATAGGAAATTGTTGAATTACAAGAATGATAATTTTGTAAGAAACTCTCAACAAATATCATACTGTATAATTATGAGATTTATTGAGAAATAGCAAATATTTTTGGTTAAATATTTTTTTATATTTCAACAAATGTGCATAGACCAGAATAATTTATTAAATAATCTGTTTACATAAGACATTGGAAGAGACTTTTCTAAAGTAATTGCTGAAGATTTTTTTTTTTTCTGTAAATAAGAGTGATCATCTAGAGGTTTTCCTAAGGTTTCTAACTATTTGGAAATCTTTGATTCTATGACTTTTGCTTAATGTGTTTACACTTCAGTTGGATATCAAACTATGGGAAACATAGGCCAATTTTGTGCATGTATATGAAGGCTTCAGGGTAGCCAGGTGGAGGTTTGGATCTACCAATGGTCAGAGCAGAATATATACTTACATGTTTAGAGCCCAAGAATTTCAATCTCACTCTGATTCTGGTTTGAAAAACGTCTAAAATACTAGACTGGTTTCAGGGTAATTATGGCATATTTAATTCAGTTGAGAAAACGAGGACAAAAATAAAGCCCTGTGCTTCTGGGAGGATAATTTATTTAGGTTTCAGAGAATAGAGGCTAAGGATTTTACGGTAAAGAGAAATGTTCCCATAGTACGGGTAAAGCTGAACACTTCCCAATTAAGAAGGAAGTTAGACTCTTTGGGTTTAAATCCTGACTATGCTGTTAAAGTGGTATGACCTCTGGCAATGTGCTGATTCTTTCTATGCCTTTTATTTCCTCATTATTAAAATGGTACTTACCACATAGGTCGTTTAAATAGTTTGATCAATTTATATTAAATAAATTAACACACATAACATGCCTTGTTCATAGTAATTTTTCAATAAATATCAGCTAGAATTTATTGTAATAACCACAAAATATAGAGCATATTGTGTATTTAAAAAACTTTAATATATTATTATACATACGGATTTTTTGTTATTCTATAATTTTCATTAAACAAGTTAAAGATTAGATAAAATTTTAAAAATACATTCTTAAAACTCTCAAATTTTATTATTGGTCAGAAAAATGTGTTCGTTATTTTAATTCACCTTTAAAAGTTTATTTGGAGGTAACAATATTTGTGGAGGTAAGAATCAGATACTATCTGTGCAAGGAGGGAATAGGGTTTCTTTGATGAGAACTAAATAGAAGGTCAAAGAAGATAAGATAGATGACCCACTGCTAAACAGGCACTGTGTAAACATTATTAGAAGGGCAGAAAATAAATTGCTACAGATATATAAAGTAAAACAAAACAAACAAAACAAAAACAAACAACTGCCTTGTAAAATGAAATGCCTTTAGTTTTAAAATAAAGAGCATACAGGGTTGAGAACCATCCTGGCAGATTTACTTTTCTAGATATGGTAAGAAAAACATGTACACGGGAACCTGGGTGGCTCAGTCGTTAAGCGTCTGCCTTCGGCTCAGGTCATGATCCCAGGGTCCTGGGATCGAGCCCTGCATCGGGTTCCCTGCTCGTTGGGAAGCCTGCTTCTCCCTCTCCCACTCCCCCTGCTTGCGTTCCTGCTCTCGCTATCTCTCACTCTGTCAAATAAATAAATAAAGTCTTCAAAAAAAGAAAAAAAAAGAAAAAGAAAAACATGTACACATTTTCCTGTTAACTTCTTACATTAAAATTTTTCTTTTTTGAAGTATAGCTGACAATGTTACGTTAGTTTCCGATGTACAACGTAGTGTTTCTATAGCTCTATAGGTTATGCAGTGCTCAAAACAAGCATAGCTACCATCTGCCAGCATACAACACTATTACAAAACCATTGCCTATATCCCCTATGCTGTCCCTTTCATCCTGTCACTTATTCAGTCCAGAGCTGCAAGCCTGTATGGGGAAGCCAACTCCTCTTCATCCACTTTGTCCAGCCCCTCACCCCCATCCCACATGGCAACCACTAGTTCTCTGTATTTTTGTTTCCATTTCTGCTTTTTTTTATTTGTCTTGTTTTATTTTCTATAGTCCACATATAAATGAGATCATATGGGGGTATTTGTCTTTCATTTACTTCACTTAATATAATACGCTCTGTGTCATCAATGTTGTCACATATGGCAAGATCTGATTTTTCTTTTATGGTTGAGTAATATTCCATTGTATATATGTGTATATATATTGATGGTTGATGGACACTTAGGTTGCTTCCATGTCTTGACTATTGTAAACAATGCTGTGATAAACATAGGGGGGCACATATCTTTTTGAATTAGTGTTTTTGTTTTCTTTGGGTAAATACCCAGTAGTGAAACTACTGAATCACATGGTATTTCTATTTTTAATTTTTTGAGGAATCTTCATATTGTTTTCCACAGTGGCTGCACCAATCTACATTCCCTCCAACAATGTACAGGGTTCCCATTTCTCTTCATTCTTGCCAATGCTTATCTCTTGTGTTTTTGATAGTCGCCATTCTAACTGGTTTCAGGTGAGAACTCATTGTGGTTTTGATTTATGTTTTCCTGATAATTAGTGTGGAGTATCTTTTCATGTGTCTGTTGGACATCTGTATGTCTTCTCTAGAGAAATGTCTATTCAGGTCCTCTATTCATTTTTCAATCAGATTATTTAGTGTTGAGTTGTTTAACTCCTTATTGAATATATAATATGAAAATATCTTTTCTCAGTTAATAAGTTGCATTTTTTGGTGTAGTTCTCAATAATTTATGTTTGCTTTTGTTTCCCTTACCTGAGGAGAGCTATCTAGAAAAATGTTCCTAAGGCAATGTCCAAGAGATTACTGCCTCTGTTTTCTTCCAGGAGTTTTTTGGTTTCAGGTCTCACATTTACATTTTTAATCCATTTTGAGTTTATTTTTCTGTATGGTGTAAGAGAGTGGTCCAGTTTCATTTTTTTGCATATAGCTGTCCAGTTTTCCCAGCACCACTTATTTAAGAGACTGTCTTTCCCCATTGTATATTCTTACCTCCTTTGTTGTGGATTAATTTACCATATAATTGTGGGTTTATTTCTGGTGTCTCTATTCTACTCTATTGATCTATGTGTCTATTTCTGTACAAGTACCATGCTGTTTTTATTACTATAGTTTTGAAGAATATCTGCAAATTCGGGACTGTGATACCTTCATCTTTGTTCTTTCTCAAGATTGCTTTGGCTACTCAGGATTTTTTGTGGTTCCATACAAATTTTAGTGTTTGTTCTAGTCCTATGAAAAATTCTGTTGGTATTTTGATAGAGATTGCATCAAATCTGTATATTGATTTGGGTAGTATGGACATTTTAACAATATTAATTCTTCCAATCCATGAGCATGGAATATCTCTTCATTTGTTTGTATCATCTTCAATTTCTTTCATCAGTGTTTTATACTTTTCAAAGTAAAGGTCTTTTATTTCCTTGATTAAATTTATTTCTAAGTATTTTATTTTTTTTTTTGGTGCAATAGTAAATGGGATTTTTTTTAAATTTCTTTTCTGCTACTTCATTATTAATGTGTATAAATGCAACTGATTTCTGTGTACTAATTTCTTAGCCTGCAACTTTATTGAATTTATTTATCAGTTCTGATAGTTTTTTGGTGAAATCTTTATGTCTTTCAATGTATAGTATCATGTCATCTGCAAATTGTGAAAGTTTTCCTTCTTTCTTACCAATATGGATGCTTTTATTTATTATTTATTTTTGTTGTCTAGTTGCTGTGGCTACGACTTCCAGTACTATATTGAATAAAAGTATGGAGACTGGGCATACTTGCTTTGTGGCTGGCTGATCTAGGGGTAAAAACTCCCAGTTTTTCACCATTCAGTCTGATGTTAGCTCTGGGTTTTTCATATATGGCCTTTCTTATGTTGAGGCATGTTCCCTCTATAAACCCACTTTGTGAACGGTTTTTATTTTGAATAAATATTGAGTTTTGTCAAATGCCTTTTCTGCATCTTATTGAAATGATTGGATGATTTTTATCCTTTCATTAAAATTTTTACCTCAGCATAAATGTTAGTCTAAATATTTATTATAATATTTTAAAGAAACACTCAAGAGTTCAGTTATTTCCATCTTTTGCATATAATTATTACCATTGGTTACTATAAGATTTTAGCATCTAACTTGCTCCTCATATTCAAATCTCTGAATTCCTTAAAAACTTTAAGTCACACCTATATGAAAAGTTTTAAGCTCCCTCCAGAACAGGTTTTCTCAACCTCAACACTAATGACATTTTGTGCTTTTTGGGGGGGTGGGGGGAGCATCTAGTGCATTATAGGATATTTATCAGCATCTTTGATTTTTACTCACTGGATATATAGCACCCTTTAGTTGTGACAAACAAATATCTCCGGACATTGTCAAGTGTCCCTGGTTGAGAATCACTGCTCTAGAATCACTCTTGTTCTTAATCAGGGACCGAGTATAGAATCCTGGTTAATTATGGTGGATTCAACATCCATGTTTTCTCCATTCCTTCATAAAACCTCATTAAAATTATATAAAAGATTAATAAATCATGAAATAACAAGGGAAAAGACAAGTAGGATTGTTTGAAAGCATTGATATGAAGCAGTTTTCCAGATAAATTTTTATAAAGCTCTAGAAGAATAGAATTTATCATGAAGAGAGGGAGCCATGGAAATCCTAGACTATGGAATATCAAGAAGAGCTGAAGGCAGGAGTCCAAGACTCTTATAGGAAATCAACAGATAATATCTAAAACTAAACTTGCAAACTCACAGAAAATCATATAAGCATTCTATTTAGAAATATAGAAGTGATTATTGGGAGAAATATTTAAAACAGTTGCCCCTATGAAGCATGGATCAGAGGTGGAGAGAAATAAGGCAGGTGTTGCTGTTACAAACCTGTAAAATTTCTTGAATTTAAAAACCTTGTATGTTGGACAACTTGTCAAAAAATAATAATTTGAAAAAGAGTCAGCCAGGTGACTTTGAGTAAAATCAAGTGTACTGATAATCCTGATTTGAGCTCATTCTGTTTTCTGAGCATTTCTGCTTGTTGCCATGGAAAGCCCAGCCTTCTGACCCAGTTGTCCGTGACTTAGGCCTCGCCAGTAGAAATGGGTTTCCAGTAGTCTTTTGCCCTTATATCCTTGGATCCTCTTTTCAGATGAAATGGTTCTTGAAATTCTTCTTGTATTAGAAATTGGACCAGTTTCTTTGTTTCCTGTTTCCAGATGGAAACCCAGGAACAAGACAGAAAATTTATTTATTTCAACTGGTGTCCCGAATCAGAACAGAAAACCTGTCTCTTTATCCCTCTTCTGAATAGGAGTCTTAAAATGCCCCTGGCTAGAAACAAATGAATAGTCTGAGGAACTAGGTCCCTGTCTTATTGCTGCTTGTCTGTGCTCCAGTTACGTAAACTCTCAGCAATGGCTTGTTCTTGGCACTTGAAATGAGTATTTGCTATTGAACTCAGTTGCTAGTTGGAGTTCACCTACATTCCTCCTTCCTTCCTGCCTTAATTCCTTCCTTCCATTCCATCAGTCATGAATCATACAACACACAGTGCTAGTTTATGTGTTGTCAGGCCTCACTAATGACAGCCTTTAAAGAAGATTTGCAAAATCTCTGCCTCTATAATCTGCATTTGGACACTCAATAGCTAGTGCTTTGCTGATATGACTGCCTGGAATGAATACTCTCACTTTCTCGTGTCACTATTTTGAACTTCTCTCCCATAAGCCACTGATGAAAGTCATGCTGGATTTAGGATAACTTCCTTAAAATAAGTATAGTGTAAACTTGCCTGCCTGAAGACAGGAAAGCATGAAAAAAAATGTCTTGAAGTTTGTTCTAGCTTCAAAAGTCTTTGTTCTTAAACTTTATTATTCTTTTTAGACATAGCTCACTATAAAAATATTCCATACTAAGAAGTAACACAGAAGTTAAAAAAAAAAAAAAAGGCCTAAAGCCTCTGACAATAACAATTGGACAGGATAAATATTTTAAGAAAATGTTTCCAACTGTTATTCTTTGATTACTACTGAGGACCTAACATTCAGGAATAGACAGAAAAGGTTTCTGCCAATTGAGCTCTTGAACAAAGAAAGCTGATGGATTTCTCAGTGGGGAAATAAGAGACACATCGTTGGCTCCTTTTAGATCTTGTAAGTACATTAATGAATCTTGTTCTCTGGTTCTTATGAATATAAAACCCTCATTGGCTTGCATGTACTTCAGTGTTCCTAGACTGCAGTTGGAGCTTTGCCTGGGAGAGGACACGGAATGGCAGTCCTACACCATAGGTCGCTAGAGATCAGTGGCCCCAGGTTTTACCTAAATCCTCTACTTGTGTTCCACTGTAAACAAACACTTCTGACATTATAGGATCACTCCTTTTGTTTTGTCCCATGTTTTATTTTTTATAAATTACAAATATATGTCAAATTATGAAATTATATATATATATGTTATTTTTCAGTATTCTTTTTTTTTTCAACTTTCACCAGGGACATTTCTACTTAATACAAATGTTTGCTTTCTAGATGAGTGGTGCCTTTCAAACAGGAAAGAGAACAAAAGCATGTTGACCTGTGGAAGACAGAGGTTTGCTCACATGTACTATTAGAGGTTATAAAGGCTAAAGCTCAATCTCATTACTTCCCTGATGGTCATGTATCCAACTTTTGGCCAATGAAACAGAGTTCTACTGCTTCTTCCACTTCCACTATGCCTACACTTTGTGTACAATGCTCGGGGTGCAACAGCCATACTAAAGATAGTGGAACAGGAGGGAGGAGACTGGTTCTTGATGACATCATTGAGCAGGTAGTGATAGTCTAAATTTTGGCCAAAAATGTATCTTTTATTAAATCTTACAGGCTGAATTTTATGTCTCCCTAAATTGTACATGTTGAAACCTTATCTCCAATGTGATGATATTTGGAGGTGAGGCCTTTGGGAGGTGATTAGGTCATGATGGCAGGGCCCTCATGACTGGTATTACTGTCCTTATAAGAGACTCCAGGGACCTCTCTCACCCCTTTTGCCATGTGAGGATATAATGAAAAGATAGCTGTAAACCAGGAAGCAGAACCTTACCACATACCAAATCTCCCAGCTTGTAGATCTTGGACTTACCAACTTCCAGAACTGTGAGAAATAAATTACTGTTGTTTAAAATCCACCCAATCAATGGTATTCTGTTAAGAGCAGCCCAAATGGCCTAAGGCAATAATAGCTGCAGAACATAGTCCATATGTGTAAATGTGGCCAAGTATGGAAATTAATGTATAATCATGGTTTGCAACAAGGCCAAAACCTTCCATTTGAGTGCTCTGTTGTCAAAGTACATGTCAGGCTCTTGGGAAAGCAATGTAATCTGTACAGACCTGTAAGATGAGTTTACCAGACTGTTCAACGAACCCTTGACAGTATATATTTGAGGAAAAAATTATCTCATACTGGACAAAAGCCTTAGCTTGCTCCCCTGTCTATTCTGCTTTCTAACACAATATGCAAATTTAACATTTCAGAATAATTTTAGGAAGAAGGAATTTTTTTTTATACTTTGTAGAACTATGCTAGAAAAAATCAAGGGTGCGTGTGTGTATTCTCAACATTAAATCATATTAAATATGTGAACACATATACCTGGGGTATAACTGCTACACAGATAAAGATTTTCTCCATAGGTGTTTGAGCTATGGAGTCTGCTCATCACTTTGGTTGATGCTCATTTTGCTACTGACGAGGCAGCAGAGATTCCCTGAGCTAAGTTGTTTAAGCAGATCTCAATTGGAGAGGATCACATAGAGCAGGGTTTCTCCTCCCCACCTCTGGCCTGTATTATTTCCTGCTGAGAGATCACCTCTCATTAGTAGCTGCTTAAGGAACAGATTTACAGTAAAATAAATTGGTAAGTGGAAACTAAGGAGCTGGGCAGAAAAATCTCACCTGCTAATACACCACAAGCGTGTATTTTGCATCCAAAAATGTCAACTGAAATACTAAATGATTACTTCTGAGTATACACATTCATGTACACGCATACAAAAACACACACATGGAGATAACAAGTGAAATGAGCATTACTGGGGAAAGAATTCTTCTGCCCTTTTCGTGAGTCAAGGCATGAATATTTGAATTAGTATTGACACAGAGAACAGGCACTTGTACTCCCATGGGTTCAAGTTCCAGTGGGCACTAATGAGCATGACTTCTAGCATTTCCTCATTAGACTCCAATTCTTTTCTTCCAGTTTCTGAACTCTTTCCATTACAAGCTCCAGGTTCAATCAATATTAAAATATTCAAGAATCACTGTTTTCAGAAAAAGTCAGCAAACTGCATCATCTTCAGTGTTTTCAATAATACCTTGCACAGTGACCTTCCTTCACAAGTAATTCATTTACCAACTAAAATGCCAGTCTGAAAGTAGCTATGTAATCTTAAGAAGTCTTCCACAAAGACATTGCAAACAAGAGGAAGCTTTGCGGAAAGCTGTCCCAGTTCATGTCCATGAGACATACTTTCTGAGCCAATGCAAAAGGAAGCCCCAAAACAGTAAGTCATGACAACTTCAGTTATGGGTAATGGAAACAACTAACACGAATAGAGCACTAGAGTTTTCAAAAGGCTTGCACATACATCACCCCTGATGAAATATCATTTTTCTAATAATTATTTTGCCAGATAGCTACAAAACAGGATTCCTCAAGGCATCTTATTACTTGTCAGGCTAACTAGACAATGATTTGTAACAGTTGGTCAGATGCCAAGGTGCAGGAGATGGCAGCAGGTTTTGCAAAATTTTCTGTTTCATTGTTAAAAGGAGATGGGGCCCCCTACTTGATGTCCAGGTAGCCTTTAGAACCTTTCCAGCAATGTTCACTGAAGTCACCTTTAAAGGGATCTAAACATCAAGCTCCCAAACTTTTGCTCCCCAATTACTGACATTCTAAGTCATCCTAGCTAAATTGGGAACTATTTAAAAATTTTCCAAGAATTTTTAGACTTGTCAAAGTGGAGGAATTTCAGGCATTTAGACAGGTTTAAATTTTAAGGACAATTATACAGATTACAAATTAAAAGGTAGTTCTCAAGGAGTTCAGGATTAAGTGAAGTCTAGATCCATTTTGGTAGATGTAAGGGGGATAGGGAGTGGTTTACAAGGTGGAAAAAATGCAAAGGGGCAAGAGGACACGTAGAAGAATGATTGACCAAAGGGGTATTTTTGATTTGCTTTTAGATTGGAATTAAAAAAAAAAAAATTGGAATTCCAACCTCTGCCCTCAGAGTCATTCCAGAAGAGAACTTGAATGTTGACTCCAATTTTTAGTCTACCTCATTATTTTGCTTCTTGGTTAAGAAAAAAATGAGACAGAAAAACAATAATCTTAATCATAAAATAGAGCAGAATCAACCTACTTTATCTTGTAAAAGTGTTCATATTCTCATTGTTTTGTCCCCAGAAAAACAATCCTCTTCAATTATCTCTTTATTCATTCTTTCCCATGAATTAAAATGTAGTAATCTCTATCTCCTTTGGTGACTATATAGTTAATAAAGAGCAAAAGAGATCATGTTGAATTATGGTGTTGATAGTCCAAACTTTTATGTCTATTGACCTAAAAGTCAAGAAATGATTATTTATTCTTTCAACAAACATTTTGTGTTTACTGTGTGTCAAGCACTATTGTTAGACCTTTTAAATTACAACAGTGAATAAAGCAGACAAAAGTCCTAGCCCTTGTGGAAATTACATTTTAGGGCTACAGTATTATTCAAATGCAGAATGTCCTTGTGACACTAGGGGTTTTTCCATAAAACACAAAGAAAAAAAAGTGACTTACTTTCATATCAACTATTCAATGGGAATCAATTTATTATAGCTTTTGGATTTTTATTATATTTTTTGAAATTTTAGCAGGTACTTAATTTATATTTGTAAATCAAACATTGTGCATTTAGCTTTAATACATTCAGAATAAACTACTATTTAAAAATACAACATATATTCAGTATTCAGTAGTTATAATAGCACCAAGAGATTCAAATGCTTGAAGACAAAATATATAAATGAAGAGTTAACAACACTTAGAGGCAATATTTCTCACTAAAACCTGATTTTTTTTTATTTTTTCAAAAAAAATGTTAAGAGTGGTTTCCTTAATGTCTTCTAGATTATATATATGTATATATATATACACATATATATTGTAAATTACATTCTAACAATGACTATAAAATGGCAATTTGACTTATAGTTCAAGTACAGTATTTTAAAATATATTTTTTTATCTTATTATTAGCATAGATGTTACCATAGCAGAAACGTGTGGGTAGAAGATTTCAAAATCTGTTATCCGGGGACTACAATAGAAAGATCCAGGGAATTCCCCAGAGTGACCTCACTTGTCACATCTGAAAGAATATTTGTTAAAGTAGTGTGGAAAAGCTAAATTAAAAATGTTCTAGATAAAGAACACTGGAAATGCAATGGATTAAATGCAAGCCTTAAGTGTCAAGAGCCTATGTCCTATGTTTGTATTTGCACTAGTATATAGTGCCATGAAACAAATGCCTATCCCAAGACAGAGGGTAAAAAGAACCACCTGGAAATAACATCACTGAATTTCTTCAACATAGTAGTAAAAAAAAAAAAAAAAAGGGTCAATGAAGATTTTCTTTTTCAATTTTTTTTAAAGACTTTATTTATTTATTTAAGAGAGAGAGAATGAGAGAGAGCACATGAGAGGGGGGAGGGTCGGAGGGAGAAGCAGACTCCCTGCCGAGCAGGGAGCCCGATGCGGGACTCGATCCAGGGACTCCAGGATCATGACCTGAGCCGAAGGCAGTCGCTTAACCAACTGAGCCACCCAGGCGCCCAAGGGTCAATGAAGATTTTAATGTTAGGACCATGGGAATTTTTTTTAATTTAATTTTATTATGTTATGTTAATCACCATACAGTACATAATTAGTTTTTGATGTAGTGTTCCATGATTCATTGTTTGCGTATAACACCCAGTGCTCAATTCAATACATGCCAGGGAATTTTTTAAGTGAAATTATTCCCAGTTAAGTAGAGGCAACTAAGAAGAATAACAGAGAACTAATGAAATTATTAGATCTAGATCTTGTGTTTGTTTGTTTGTTTCTCTATAGTAATAATTGGCTTCAAGCCCAGGAGAACTACTGTAATTTCCAACTCCTGTCACATTTATAATGATCCCATGATTTCTTATACATTACATGAAATCTCTGTATTAGCTCCTCTGAAGCCAGAAGCCCAGGAGTAATGGGGTAAGAGGGTTGTCACTGTGACGGAGAGCCTAGCTTGCTTGGCTCAATGTCTGCTCTTTTCAATTCATACCAAGACAGATGGGGAAAGAATGGGGAAAATGATTATATGTACATCCAGAATTTCAATAGCTAAGAAATGTTGAGAATTTAAGCATAAACATTATCAAGCAAAAATATATAGAGAAAAATAACAGATTTGCTTAATATCACATAAACAAAAATAGGGCTAACACATTTTTCAAAGCCAGAAACCAAAACCATGGTTACTTGATTTACTTAATAAAACCTAAATGTCGGGATGCCTGGGTGGCTCAGTCGGTTAAGTGACTGCCTTTGGCTCAGGCCACGATCCCAGAGTCCTGGGATCAAGCCCCACATCAGGCTTCTTGCTCAGCAGGGAGTCTGCTTGTCCTTCTGCCTGCCGCTCCCCCTGCTTGTGCTCTCTCTGTCTCCCTGATGAATAAATAAATAAAATATTTTTAAAAATAAAAAAAATAAAATGTAAATGTCTAGGCTTCATTTTTTAAAAAGATTTATTTATTTATTTATTTAAGAGAGAGGGAGACAGAGTAAGCACACTGAGGGAGAAGGAGAAGCGGACTCCCCACTGAGCAGGGAGCCCAACCTGCAAGGGGCTGGATTCCAGGATCCTGGGATCATGATCTGAGCTGAAGGCAGACGTTTAACCAACTGAGCCACCCAGGCACCTAATGTCTAGGCTTTAAATCAAGATTACAGGGACTCCTGGGTGGCTCGGTCATTAAGCCTCTGCCTTCGGGTCAGGTCATGATCCCAGAGTCCTGGGATTGAGTCCCGCATGGGGCTTCCTGCTCCACAGGAAGCCTGCTTCTCCCTCTCCCACTCCCCCTGCTTGTGTTCCCTCTCTGGCTGTGTCTCTCTGTCAAATAAATAAATAAATCTTTTAAAAAAATAAATTAAGATTACATTCTGAATAGAACCCTATCTTTGGTGAGCTCAAAATCTAGGAAGAGAGAGAAACATACAAACACTATATTTTAAAAAAATGTGTTGATATGGGGACACACTAGAAGATACTCTATCTAGGTAGCAATTAAAGAATTGGGGAAGAGAAAAAAAAAGGACTAAAGTATGAATAAGTGTTCTAGATTGATAAAGAAGAAATGGACATTCCAGACAAAGAAATTAAAATGTACAAAGGCAAAGAAGCAAAGTTTGTTTTTGTGTTTTTTTTTTTTTTTCAGAAAAATATAAGTAGTTCAATATGATCTAATCTGAGGTTTTGAATTGGTAAATTGTTAGAAAACCATTCTAGATACATGTCATAATGTCTCTTGTATCTAAGAAAAGAAACTCAAACTTTTCTACAAGGAATGTAGAAAGGGTAATCCTAATTTACTTTTTTTTTTAATCACACAGATAAGTAGGGAAGTGGAAAAAGAACGTAGTGTTTAACCCGTGGGTTCAAAATTAGGTTTTGCCACTTTGTTACAGAACTTCTTCAGATCTCAATTTTATCATCTGTAAAATGGGGATAAATAATACTTTATAGGGTTAGTGTGAGGATTAAATGAGATGTTTATATAAAGTATCTGGCAGCTGGATATATGGAGGAAAGATCTGAGGAAAGATGTTTAAGATAAAAATAGAGATATGGACATTACTTGCATATCGGTGAGAGTTGTGGTTATTGAAACAGAAAAAAAGGAGAAGGAAAAAGATGTGATGGGAAGGAACAGAGTTTACAGACCTATTGAGCACGCAAGTAGAAAGGATGGGCAGGATAAGAGAACTCAACAAAAGAAACAGGGATAGTGTAGTTTACAAAGCAAGAAGAAAACTTGAGAAATATGTATTAGGGGACAGACAGCCAGTGAAGGTTTTTTTCTTTCAGGAATTTAGCTTACTGAAGTCTGGGACACATTTCATACCACCTTTTCTAATTGGATGACTCCCATGGTAGGAACAGTCACCTTCTGGGTGTATATAATTAATGAATTAGTTATCCCTCTAGGGATTTCTCTTCTAACTAAGGGTAGCCTGTTTCAAAGATAATCTACTGGTTTATTTTAACAGTTGAAGGTTTCTTACGGTGTCCCTACCATAAAACGTACCATGGTCTTGGGGGCAAAAATCTAATGCCTGGCTTCTACAAGAGATGCACAGTGTTAAGTGCACACATGTCTCCCTTGGAAAGAAAATATCATTACAGTTCCTAAACACTCCTCCCACATGAGACCTATGACGTTTGGGCTACCCAGGTTGAGTTGTCTTCCACACGGCCTCTCAGGTGGCCGATAAGCATTAGGGTTCCTAATTCTGTTTGGATAATTGAGGCTAGTCCTTCACTTTGGAAGGACTATGTCTTAGTCTATACAGGTTGCTGTACCAAAATACTACAGACTGGGAAATTTATAAACAATAGAAATTTATTTCTCAAAGTTCTGGAGCCTGGACATCTGAGATCACAGTGCCTGCATGGTCAGGTGAGGGCTATCTCCCAGGTTACAGATTTTTGTTGTATCCTCACATTGCAGAAGTTTTTGAGGGGCTTTGTGGAGTCTCTTCTATGATTACTAATCCCATTCATACCTCCTAGTATCATTACGTGGGGCATTAGGATTTTAATATATCAGTTGAGGGGAGAGAAGGGAATATAAACATTCAGACCATAGAAGATTGCTGGTGAGCAGTCAGTTTGACCTGTCTTATTTCCCACAGCACTAACAGGATATTGGGTTAGGTGTTCAGTTCTGATGAGAGCCGGATAGCAGACTGTTATGAACTGAATGTTTATGCCCCTCCAAAATGAGCATGTTGAATCTTTAACTCCCAATGCAATGGTATTTTAAGATGGGTCCTTTGGAGACAATTGGAATAAGATGAGGTCATGAGGGTGGGGCCCTCAAGATGGGATCAGTGGCATTTTCAGAAGAGACACCAGAGAGTCCCAACCCTATACCCTTGTCTGCCATGTGAAGATACAGTAAGAAGGCAGTCCTCTGCAACCCAGGAAAGAATTCTCACTGGAAACCGACCATGCAGGCTAATAACTACTTTCCAAAGAAAGCAAATGGATGGGACATAATCTCTGTAGGGAAAATAATAAATCCAAAACCATAAAGATTATTTGTGGCTTGAGGCTGCTTTTTTTTTTTTTTTCCCAGAGGTTCCAATGGAAAAATTGTCAAGGAGACTTTTACTGTCAAGAGGTCCTTTGAGCTGTGTGGCCCCATTGATGGAGAGTGTGCCATAGCTTGATAGAAAACCTCCCCTGCAGATGCCTGGTTTGAGCTCCACTGATCCGTAGGCAGCTTAGTCCATATAAAGGACCAAGGAGCATGCCCAAGTGGGATATGTGTTGTCTCTGATACCCAAGAGTCAAACAAGGTCCTGGGCTTGCTTTATAAGAGGGGACCTGAAGGGACAATAGTTTTTCTTTGATTGCTGGAAAGATTGTTGTGAATCTGCTCACATAGCCCCCAAGGAACTTTGCTTGGTGAGCAGGTCCCTGAATTTTATTCTGGGTAGTTCTGTTTTTACATTACCCAAATTAAGTTTAAAAATAATGTCATCTCAGTTCCAGGGAAAGTAAGTATACTTACTTCTACTTTAAAGTGTGCAATACAAAGATAACATACAATTTCCAAAAAAGGCTATTTATCTACTTGTTTAAGTAGATTTAGGACAGAAAAGGGTTATAGCTGATTATCGGCCACCAAAAACAGATTCTGAAGACAGAAAGACAGATATGGCATTTGCTATATAGAAGACCAGTGCATACTGTGTTTTGGTTTTTTTTGTTTTAATGAAAAAACAGTTAATGTAACCTTTGGATTTAAATTTTCTCTGTACAAACTGCCCCACAACATGTCAAATTAAAATGGAAGCGAGCTTGACTGTGCAGCTTCAAGGGTCTAGTTTGAAAGGAAAAATGAATCAACAAAACTACCGGCATTTACACCAGTGAATACAGTAATGCTACTGGGGCAGTAATGACGAAAATTACAAAAAGGGCTCTCTAGTGTGGAGTGCTGGTAACAAGCCTGGCTCTTTACTTTCATTATCTCTAATCTTGGCAACAATCTCAGAAGATGTCTGTTATGATCTCAGTTTCACTGGGAAGGAAACTGAGACTCAGAGAAGGCCAGTTACTTGTCGAAGCCTAAGCAGGCACCAAGGGACAAACCAGGTTTAAATTTAGCTCTCCCTGGGTCTGTCTCAGAAGGTTTCCCTTATGTGGCACTGTCCAAAGAAAAGAGAAAAATAGACGGGAGGGAGAAAATGGGAAACATCAAACATCAAGGGGCTTACAAAAAGTGGTTGAAAAAAGACAGAGGAAAAACAGGCTAGCAAGGTATAAACAAGAGATAAGAAGGCAGAAGTGGGGAGCCTGGGCAAGGAAGGAGGCAGGTGGCATGTGTCTCCAAAGAAATGCATTTTCTTGAATTAGTGGGTGAAAAGAATAGTGTTAGGTGAAACATCTAAAAGAAATGCCAAAGGGAAAGAAGGTAAAGGGCCATTAGAAATAGAAGTAAAATCTAATAGGGGGAGAGGGGGAGAAAGGGAATGAGGGAGGGAGGGAGGGAGGGAAAGAGAGATAGCACAAGCGAGAGAGCAGGTGAACACAAGCAAGCCAGCCAGTATGTACGTGCAGTTAAGCCAGGCAATTGAGAGATAAATCAGACTCAAAAGAAGTAAGTTAATGAAAACTGATTTTAAGAAATTAAAATGACTTCTGTATTCAACCCCACCCAGAAAGCAAATTAACCAAAACACACACACATGCACACAAAGGGTACACAAGGACATATCTGTGCTCTCACTCTATACTTAACCAAAATCACAATTTCAGAAATTATTGTGAAATAATTTGAAATTTTATCGTAAATTCTGAGCAATCCGAGGCCTATGCATAATGTTTAACTGACAGAGAAAAATCCTGTCTTCCAGCTAGAACCAACTCTTTTGATAGATGTAACAAATCCATTAATAATTGGATACCTATTGTTTTATATCATTAAAATGGTCAGTTTAAGTACATACAGGAGAAATCATACATACCCAGACAGAAAGGCCATTATTTCTGCACATTTTAAAAAGGTAAGGCATTGGCTGGCTGCACTGATTTCCCTTGGATCTATTAACTGCTAATTCTTGTGACTGTTGTCAGTGAGAGGTATACTGGCTTTCATGCTCTCCGCTAAACATTTTCCAACTTCCTGCAGTTTACCCCATATTTTCTGTTTGTTTTTAGATTTTATTTTTATGTAATCTCTATACCCAGTGTGGAGCCCAAATTCACAACCCTGAGATCAAGAATCACATCCTCCACCAATTGAGCCAGCCACGCACCCCTACCCTGTGTTAACCTATGCACACACAAAAAATTTGGATGGATTAAAAACATTTCTTAAATGAATATGGGACGGGGCGCCTGGGTGGCTCAGTTGGTTAAGCGACTGCCTTCGGCTCAGGTCATGATCCTGGAGTCCCGGGATCGAGTCCCGCATCGGGCTCCCTGCTCGGCGGGGAGTCTGTTTCTCCCTCTGACCCTCCCCCCTCTCATGCTCTCTCTATCTCATTCTCTCTCTCAAATAAATAAATAGAATCTTAAAAAAAAATGAATATGGGACTTACTTAAAAGCTCTATACCCATACCCATTATTTTTCATTATACACCGCATTAAAAAATATTAATCCTAGTTCTTTGTTTTAGATGCTCAGTGCCACACAAGCTATGACACCCTGCATATTGCGTGTTACAACTAGGACACATGGTATCTTTGATGTCCCATTAGGCTTTGAATATTTACTATGGACTTCCTACATTTAACACTCTACCTTTCAAAGGCTAACAATTTTTCTCTCTCTGATTTACTATTTTATCTCATCATTTAAGTTTGCCTGTTAAAACCGTGGAAAATAATCTTGGAAATAAAATTCAGAATCTTCTACTTCTTAAAAAGCATCTTTCATTCAATATCCCATAGCAAATATTTGAGCAACTTCCATTTTCTAAATTCTGTGTTAGATGCAAAGAATACAAAGTTGAGCAAGGGATACATGATTCATTCACAAAGATTACAGTGTAGTTGGACATAAAATAATTAAAAATATATTTTATGAATTCATAAAAAGAAGTACAAATTTCAAAGCAGATTTATATTGGGAGATTCTAAGCTAGGTTTATAAAGTTAGAGAAGACTCCTGGAAAGAAGTGATCTCAAAGTTGAATCATTCAAGGTGAGTAAATGTTAGCTAGATGAAGAATATGAGGTGAAGTTTGTTGGTTGGGTAAGCATATCCCAGGGATACAAGGAAGCTGACAACAATTCACTATGATTGCAACATAGATTGCAAGTGGTGAGAGAAGAATCTGGAAAGACAAGCAAATGCTAGGTGAGAAGGGTCTAGTAAAGCAAGCTTAGAACTTTGTAATTTACCAAAGAGCAACAGGAATAGTTCAGTCAACAGTTCTCACTTCATGAGTTTGTGATTTATGCAGTTTCATGAGAATGTCGGCTTAAAGGAGGCCTGTGCTTGGTTTAATGCTCTGATGTTAACACCTTGAAGGTCATAATAATTTTTTAATAAGGGGCCTTATTTTTTCATTTTTATTCTTTCCAACAAATTATGTAGGTCATCCTGCAATTAGAATTTTATTTCACTGCATCTAATGAAAAACCAAGTGTGTGGTTAAGTAAGACAAAGGTTTATTTCTCTCTCATATTAAAAAAAAAAAAAAAAAGCTTGAAACTGGGAAAGCCATGTCTGGTGTAGCTATTTCATAGAGATCAAGGACTCAGCTTCCTTCTTTGTAACCCCTGCACCAACCTAAATGTGTGGTTCCTATCCTCATAGCCTCATGCATTCTGGCAGGGAATGCCAGGAGAAGATTTGCATTTTGTAAAGATCATCCTGGCAGAAATGTGAAGAGAAGTTGAAATCAGAGGCAAAAATGTTATGCTGCTCAGGTAATCTTGGCCTGAGTTGATGATGGAATGGGAAGGAGGTTGCTAATGGGGATAGAAAGAAGTAACAAATTCACTAGCCATCTAGGACTAGAATACCTGGGATTTGGTGATTGGAAGTGCACAGAAAAGAGGAGGAAGCAATCAAGCTAAAGACCAGTTTACTTTAGAAATTTGGTGGTTCTTAGTGCCATTCAATGAAATATAGAACAAAACAGGTCAGGGAGGCAGGGCAAGTGTTTTTGTTTTGTTTTGTTTTTGTTTTTTTTAATTTAAATTCAAGTTACTTAACATATGGTGTATTATTGATGGCTTCAGGATAGAGTTTAGTGATTCATCAGTTGCATATAACACCCAGTGCTCATTACATCAAATACCCTCCTAAATGCCCATCACCCAGTTACCCTATTCCACACCTACCTCCCCTTCAGCAATCCTCAGTTTGTTCGCTATAGTTAAGAGTCTGTCTTGCCTCTCTCTGCTTTATCTTATTTTATGTTTCCTTCCCTTCCCCTCTGTTCATCTGTTTTGTTTCTTAAATTCCACATATGAGTGAAATCATAGGGTATATGTCTTTCTCTGACTGACTTATTTCGCTTAGCATAATACATTCTAGTTCCATTCACCTCATTGCAACTGGCAAGATTTCATTCTTTTTGAAGCCTGAGTAATATTCCTGTGTGTGTGTGTGTGTGTGTGTGTGTGTGTGATGACATTCTGACATCTTTATCCATTCATCCATGGATGGACATCTGGGCTCTTTCCATATTTTGGCTATTGTGAACATTGCTGCTATAAACATTGGGGTGCATGTGCCCCTTCGAATCACTATTTTTGTACCCTTTGGATAATACCTAGTAATGCAATTACTGGGTCATAGGGTAGTTTTATTTTTAACTTTTTGAGGAAACTCCATACTATTTTCCAGAGTGGTTGCACCAGTTTGCATTCCCACCAACAGTGTAAGAAGATCTACACATTTAATGCAATCCCTATCAAAATAACATGAGTATTTTTCACAGAGCTGGAACAAACAATTCTAAAATATGTATGGAACCAGAAAAGACCTCGAATAGCCAAAGTAATGTTGAAAAAGAAAACCAAAGCTGGAGGCAGCAAAATTCTGGATTTCAAGCTGTATTACAGAGCTATAGTCACCCAGACAGTATGGTACTGGCACAAAAACAGACACATTGATCAATGGAACAGAACAGAAAACCCAGTAATGTACCCTTGACTCTATGGTCAACTAATCTTCGACAAAGCAGGAAAGAATATCCAATGGAAAAAAGACAGTTTCTTCAACAAATGGTGCTGGGAAAACTGGACAGCAACATGCTGAAGAATGAAACTGGACCACTTTCTGACACCATACCCAAAAATAAAATAGATGAAAGACCTAAATGTGAGAGAGGAATCCATAAAAATCCTAGAGGAGAACACAGACAGAAACCTCTTTGACCTCAGCCACAGCAGCTTCTTGCTAGACACGTCTCCAGAGGCCAGGAAAACAAAAGCAAAAATGAACTATTGGGACTTCATCAGGATAAAAAACTTTTCCACAGCAAAGGAAACAACAAAACTAGAAGACAACCTACAGAATGGGAGAAGATATCTGTAAATGTCTTTTCAGATAAAGGGCTTGTATTCAAAATCTATAAAGAACTTACCAACTCAACACCCAAAGAACAAAAAATCCAGTTAGGAAATGGGCAGAGGGCAAGTTTTAAAAACCTGTGGGGAAGTGAAGTGACAGTATTTATGATTTGTTGTTATTTATGGGCCTGGAGCTCAGGAACAAGTGGGAGCTTGAGACAGATTTGAGGGAGGCATCAGCATAGGGATAGTATTTGAGGTAAGAACAGTTGAGCTCCCTTAGAGACTCATTAACCTAAGAAGATCTAAGAAAGCACATAGGGAACACAGCCATAATTCTGACTGAAAGTGTTTGTATACAACCTATGGAAAGAAAAATCTAAATTTATATGATTGGAAAGTGAAGACTAGATTATACCTATAGTTGAAAAAATAGTCACATTAAAGATCTTTAGTCGTGTCATCATTACAAAAAGAGGGGCAACTGAGTGCCATGCTGAGCCCACTTACATACCATTTCCTCTGTCTGGATGGTCACTGCTTCACTCTTGAATAACTCCTATTCTCCTCATTCATCAAAAACTAATTAGTATGTATCAGGCAATGTGCAAGGCACTTGGGCTATTGTGGAGAGCCAGATAGACAAGGTCCTGCCTTTATGGACTTCACAGGAGAAAGCCATTTTTTGGAAAAAGTCATTATTGTCGTGTCAAGTGATAAAAGGGGAAGTACATGGGTTTCTTCAACCTCTGTGAAGACACATGGACTTGTACCCCTTCCCTTGAGTTACCTCTCTGCCTTGTACTATTAGAGCAGTTATAACATTGTATTGTATGCCTCTTCATTTGCATGTTTTCTTGTATTTTGCATGCACATCTAGATTGATGATTTCAGAGCATAAATCATAGTGTATTCCTCCTCTGCTCAGAATAACCTCACTGAGAGTAAAAGCCAAAGACTTTAAAACAACCTACAACTTCTGTCCCTTGTTATCACTCTGACCTCACCTCCTACTTTTCTTTCCTTTGTTCACATTAATCCATTCATACTGATCTCTTGATTTAAAACATACCAAGAGTTTGGCCTGGTTCACCTTAACCTTTGTTCTAGAAGTTCCCTCTGCTTAGAACTCCCTTTCTCCAGATACTTACTTGGCTAATGCCCTCACTTCCTTTAAGTCTTTATATAAGTCTTATCTTCTCAATATGGACTTCCTGACTAGCTTATTTAATACCATACAACACTTGTCTTTCTTTCCTTTGACCCATTGTAATTTTTCTAAAGCACTTTTTACAATGTAATGTATTAAACACTTACTATTGTTGTTTCTTGCTTGTCTATCCTTCCCTACCCTCTCTAAAATATAAGTCCCACAAGGACAGGAACATTTGCCTCTCTTGTCACTATTGTACCCACGCTACCTAGAATAGTGGCTGGCACATAATAATTAGGTGTTCAATAAATCTGTATTGAATGACAGAAAGGGGATCTCCTTACTATACTATGAGCTCCTTGAGAGCAGACACTACATTTCCTTGTCATAGTATCCAGAGCATCTGCCACAGTTTCTGGTATCTATTTGGCTATCAAAACAATATATGTAGAATAAATCAATAAGAAAATACAGTAATAAATGAATGAATGATTATAGCTTTTACCCAGAGTAGTTTTACTATGTGTATAAAGATATTTGGAATAAATAAAACTTTTATTTTTCATAAAATGTCAGGAGCCAGGATGGAAAATATCAGGGTTCTAAATTTATATATCATCAAAAGCAGATGAGAAAAAAATTTTCTTTAAAGATATGTTGCCATTTCTACATTTAAGACATTTTTAGTTGAAAAGGCATTTCAACTGAATCTAAAAGAGGGTGAAAAGTAAATAAAAGACTATTGTAGTCAATATGCTGTGCGTTGGACCCCCCAGAACTTTTCATTTTATAATTGGAAGTCTGTACCCTTTGAACCAACATTTCCCCATTTCCACCTCTCAGCCCCTGTCCTTGGCAACCACTGTTCTACTCTCTGTTTCTAGGAGTTCAGCTTTTTTTTTTTTTTTTTTTTTAGATTTCACATATAATGAGATCATACAGTATTTGTCTTTTCTGTTTACTTATTTTATTTAGCATCCTCAAGGTCCATCCATGTTGTCACAAATGGCAGGATTTTCTTCCTTCTCATGGCTTAACAACATTCCATACATAACATACATTCATATGGACACTCAGATTTTTTTTCCATATCTTGGATATTGTTAATAATGCTGAAGTGAACATTGGGAATGCAGATATCACTTCAAGATCCTTATTTCATTTCCTTTAGATGTATACCCAGAGGTGGAATTGCTAGATCATATGGTCAGTCCATTTTTAATTCTTTGAGGAGCCTCCATACTGTTTTCCATAGTGGCTGCACCAATTTACATTCCTACCAACAGTGCACAAGAGATCCCTTTTCTCCAAATCCTTGCCAACACTTGTTATTTCCTGTCTTCTTAATGGTAACCATTCTAACAAGTGTGAATGATATCTCACTCTAGTTTTGAATTACATTTCCCTGATGATTTATGGTGTTAAATGTCTTTTCATGCACCTATTGGCAATTTATCTATCTTCTTTGGAAAAATGTCCTCTTCCAGTCCTCTGCCCATTTTTTAAATTAGTTTTTGTTTCTTTGTTGTTTGTTTGTTTGCCATTGAGTTGTATGAAGCTCCTTATATATTTTGGATATTAACCCCTTATCAGATACATGGTTTGCAAATATTTTCCGCATTCCATAGATTACCTTCTCCTTTTGTTGATTTTTTCTTTTGCTGTGCAAATGCTTTTTAGTTTGATATAGTCCCATTTATTTTTTGTTTTTATCTACTGTGCTTTTGGTGTCATATCAAAAAGCTTGCTTCCAAGACCAATGTCAAGGAGTTTTTTCCTATAGTTTCTTCTAAGAAGTTTTATGGTTTCAGGGCCTATGGTGACTATAGTAACAATACCGTATTATATACTTGAAATTTGCTAAGAGAGTACATCTTAAGTGTTCTCACCACACACATAAAAATGTAATAATGTGAAGTGATGGAAGTGTTAATTAAACCTATTTTGGTAATCATTTTGTAATAGATACATAGTGTGCACCTTAAACTTACACAACATTATACATCAATTATATTTCAATAAAACTGGGGGAAAAACATGTTAAGAAAATCCTATTGTAGGGGTGCCTGAGTGGCTCAGTCATTAAGCGTCAGTCTTCGGCTCAGGTCATGATCCTGGGGTCCTGGGATCGAGCCCCATGTCGGGCTCCTTGTTTTGTGGGGAGCCTGCTTCTCCCTCTCCCTCTGCTCCTGCTTGTGTTCCCTCTGTGTCTCTCTCTGTCAAATAAATAAATAAAATATTTTTTTAAAAGCCTATTGTATAAGATAATAGAGCCATTCTGTAAGAATAAAGGATTGAATTCATGTATCTGGATAAGAATTCTAACTGAATATAATATACTAACAAAAGATGCAAATGAATCAACAGAACTTTAAAAAATGCTTAGAATATCATAATGTTGGCAATTTTAAATATATCTACTTTTTTTAATACAGAGATAGTATAACCTAGACAAAGTCTAAAGTATTTGGAAAGAGAAAATAATTCCTATTTAAATGGAAAGTTTTTTTTTTTTTTAGTTGTTGGAGGAATAAACCAGGTAGGTACTTAGTCACCTATTTAATCATAAAATAATGGCCCTGAGATTTCATATAGAAGAAAGTTTTGAACAGAAGTTAGTGAGAGCAAAATTTCTAACGAAAAACAGTATTCCCCTTGTTTAATTAAGTAATGGAAGGTAGAGATATATTAAATGGGGCAAAAAAAATAAAAAAGGAAAAAAGCATAAACCATAAAATGAATTAAAGACTTTTTCAAGACAAAGGTAAAAAGATATCAGGAAGAGATAAGGCTAAACTTGTATGGAAAACCCAATAAATGATAGATCTTCCATATATAGACCTTTCCATTCATAGGATGAAGAGTAGTGGTTAATTTCTGGGGCAGAGGGTGGACTTAATGAAAAAACTTGAGAAACTATCAATAATGGAGAAGTTATTCACAGAAGAACCAGGAAAAAAAAAAATGAAGAAAAAGGTCAAGGACTTCACCTACTACCAAGATACCATTCTGGAGAAGTCAAAACTTATATGGTAGGTAGTGTTTGTAAGGGGACAAGAATTTCTAGATTCTTTAAGACTCAAAAGCTGCATAGGTTAAGTTTTATTTCTTTTAATTCTATTGATTAAAAATAAACATATGAAAAATATAAGAAAAAGGGAAAAAAGCAAATATAAATATTAATGTATGGTATTTCTTTCTCTCATCCCTCCTCTATTTTTTTTTTTTTTTAGAAAGACAAAACATTACAAGATAGAAACATTTTACAATATTTATAACAACACCACTATGTCCCAGTCATTTTCTATGTGCTTGGAATAATAGCAATCAACAAGATACATAGAGTCATCTATGTGCATCATCTACTTGTACCTTATTGCAGAATCCTTTGTCCATAGTGGCATAGCTGTTGTGTCTATTAGTATATTCACACTAAGGAATGCTGGGTATTTTGAGCTTATCACACTTTTATAAGCCATATGCTTAGTCTCTTTTGTTTTCCCTTCTTTCTTGGAAAAGTACAAAATATTAACTACCTCAGCTGTTTTCCAAGTTATCCAAAGGGATGTTATACTTTTGCATAATATGAATTACCTTTTCCTAGATCCCAATAGTAGAAGTGTATGACTTGATGACAAAACACATAAGGTAGTTTTCTGATATACAGGACCCTACTCTGGGTCTTAATTTCTTTATCAGTCAGGAGGGGATAAGCTATTCTGTAATTACCTACATCCTGATTACTTCAGTGATTTAAAACTACAAAGTTTATTTCTAGCTCACACTGCATGTTTACTGGGTAAGGAGGATCTGTTCATTTCAGCCACTTGAAATAGCAGGCTGACAGAGTCTGTATCTCAACACAGCTTTAATGTGCAGACGATGGGGGAAAGTCATCATAAAAAAAAAAATACACACTGGCTTTTAACACTTACTCACTTATGCTTGGAAGTGACACCTGTTACTTGCATTTGTATTTCTTTGGTCAATGCAAGTTGTATTTCCAGCCCAGAGTTTAAAAGCATGGGAATGTATAATCTTGCATCAGAGAGAGCATCAAATATATCTTTGAAAATTAATACAGTCTACCATGTTTGATTCTCCTACCCAGGAAGCCCAGCACATGTTGACCTTATCTCTCTACATACTTGCTATTTATATCACTTTTTTAAATAACTGATCTGTCCCCTTGATTTTAATAATCCACTAATTCTCCCCTCCCTGGATTACTAGACTAAGGTTGTTGCTGGATTCTCATGAGTACACATTGTCCTAATTTTAGTTTTGTCCTCATCTTTGTCTCCTATCAACCTCACTCCTTTAGATGCCACTTGCTGAGAAAGTTCTGACACTCTCCCTTCTTGTTTCCCAGAATATGCTTTTAAGTATCATAGCAGAGCTCATGCTATGTGTTTTATAAATTCGTATTTCATTTTCCTCCTCTTGTCACAACAGACAACTAGATTTTTCAGCCTTGGTGCTTGCAATTGGTTTGAGGCTGTGTGATGGAGTTCTGGCAAATGACATATTTGTAGGACATATACAGTACCTGGAGATTTGGGTCTAAAACCTTTTAAATACACCCTCTCCTCCTTTTCTGTGGTAATGTCATAGAACAAGTATTTAAGAAGCCATGCCACAGAATGGAAGGCACCTTGTTCCTTGAGTTACCATAGAGGATAAATTCCAGAAAGCCACTAAAGCTGCACTGAACACAACATGAACAATAGATCTATGTAGTCTTCATTCATGGATATTTCAGTTTGTTACTGTAATATAGACTATCCTATTTTTGACTAATAAAAGTGTGAAAATTAATCAGGAGATAAAACGTGGTTATGATAGGGGCACCTGGGTGGCTCAGTCGGTTAAGCACCTGCCTTTGGCTCAGGTCATGATCCCAGGCTCCCTGCATCAGGCTCCCTGCTCCTCAGAGAGCCTGCTTCTCCCTCTCCCTCTGCCGCTCTGCCTACTTGTGCTCTCTCTATCTCTCTGTCAAATAAATAAATAAAATTGTAAAAAAAAAAAAAAGTGGTTAAAATAATTCCCCTGAAAAAGGAGGGATAACATTTTATTTAGTTGAATTAAAATAAGGGGGTTGCCCGGCTAGCTCAGTCGTAGAGCATGAGACTCTTAGTTGAATTAAAATATTCTAAATTTTACAAAATTAAATTTTTAAATATGAAATTAATGATATATTGAGATAAATAGTGTAAAAAATAACAGAGTAAAGCATCAGGTGATCAGGTCTATCAAACTAATATTTGATAGAAATGCAGTAATTAACATTATTTTCTCTTATTGAAGTCAAAGGGCATCTAACATTCTGAAAAATTTCAGCTAATATTGAGATACTTTTTTTATGTATAGACTTAGCTCCTGTTTCAAATTATGAAAAAACAAAAATGAAAACAAAAACACAGTATTCCTGAGCTGATCATTGATAGCTCAGAATTATTCTCTCAGCCAATTATCCTGTAGGTTCTATCAGAAAGCTATTATGTATAGTTAATTGTATTTTTTAAAAGATTTTATTTTTTAGGTAATCTCTCCACTCAATATGGGGCGTGAACTCACAACTCTGAGATCAAGAGTCTCATGCTTCACCAACTGAGCCAGCCAAGTGCCCTATGTAGAGTTAATTTTAATGCTAAATTTGATTTCAAAGAATATGTGATGAAGAATCTCTCAAATTACAGACAGTAGCTGAGCTCAACTCAATTTAGATTGAGTTCAAAAACATTTAAGTCTCAGTGTGTACTGCATTGTTCTCAGTGACCTCACTCCCACATAACCCTACTGATTTAAATCAATAACATCAGAGTTTGGGCATTGGAATTTACCTTAGAAGTCATTGAAACCAATCTATCACCCAACCACATCCCAGAACATGAGGTTTGCCCTTTGCTTGAAATATTTCACTACTTTTTAAAGAAACCTACTCCATGATTGGCGAAGTGTGCTAATTTCTATGGAGCTGAAATGTTCCTATTTAATACTTCTACCAGATTATCCAAATTCTGTCTTGGGGAACAAAGAAAAATTACTCCCTGTTTTATAAAATACATACAAAAATGTTCTCAAGATAACTTTTCTGTTATTTTTCCCCAAATATTTTTTTTCCTACACAGTAAATAAAAATATATTCAGAAATGCATGGTTCGGTTTGTTTCTATTATTCTGTATATGGTATTAATGTCATACCCATTATCATTCAAGTTTTTCAATGTCACTTCTAAATAACAGAGTAATGATAATTTTAATATATAACAATAATAGCTGAACTTTCTTGAACATTTCTAGGTTTTAGTCATTGTGCTATATTGCGTGTGTATGTGCGCATATATATATATATATATATATATATATATATATAAAATCTCGTGGCGCCTGGGTGGCTCAGTCGTTAAGCGTCTGCCTTCGGCTCAGGTCATGATCCCAGGGTCCTGGGATCGAGCCCCACATCGGGCTCCCTGCTCCGCAGGAGGCCTGCTTCTCCCTCTGCTGCTCCCCTTGCTTGTGCTCCCTCTCTCCCTGCCTTTCTCTGTCAAATAAAAAAAAAAAATCTTTATATATATATAAAATCTCATTTTTAGTCCTCAGAATGTTGTGTTACAAAGTTGTGTCCCCTCCAAAATTTATTGGTTGAAATCTTAACTTGGATAGTAGCAAATATGAAGCAAAAAGAGACTAAAGGCTTGTGTATAGGGGCTTGCCATATTGCTATTATAACTCTACAGCTTTCCATGTAAATAAATAAGCACATGTTGGCTTACCAGAAAGAAGTCTCAGTCATCCCAGCCTTCCAACCTGAAGCTATCATAAACCAGCCAGCCCCATACAACATATCAGCTAACCAAAGATACAGGAGCAAGTTCAGGCAGTACCAGACAAACCTGGTATAGATCAGAAAAAATATCCATCTGAACTCAACTCAATCTGGAGAATAGGAACTAAACACGTAGTTGCTGTTTTAATCCTCTAGGTTTTAGAGTGGCATATTATACAGCAAAGGTGAACTTATTAAACAAGCTATGACACACACATTTCTTAATTCTTAATATGCATAATGCTCAAGTTTGCCAATACCTTCCAATAAAAAGTAGGCTCTGGGTTGGTCTATGTTTGTGTAAAACCTTCTTAAAATTCTCTGGTAAACAAAAGCCATCTATTACATGCCTTTACCCCTTAATAGCAAAAGAATTAACAGAAACATTGGAACTGAATTTAACCTTTTAATGTAGTAGGATTATCAGCCAAAGTTCACCTTTTCAGTAATCACTATGAGTAGAAATACTGTTTAGAAATTTGTTTTTGCTAGAGAAAATTTGCTGGCATATATTTATTATTTGAATTTTTCCCCATAAGTTATCCCTATATCAATGTTAATTTCTAATATTATGATTTTATTCATCATTATGTAATTACTTTAAAAATTGTTGGATAATATTGTTATCATTTCCATAGCTTCCAAAGCTTATTTGCCACCATCCTTTCATCTCTAATGCAGAAAGAAATCAACTAAGTTGTCTTCAAAATACTAAGAAAATGTAAGCTCAAGTAGTCCATTCTAAGCTATATTCTAAATGAAGAGAAAACAAATAAGACTTTGTTTTTGGATGTCATTTAAAAAAAAGACTTCATGCAATTTTATAAAGAAACATTATGAATAATAAGCTATTAGGAAATTACACATGGCCTTGGCTGGAGACACCAAAGGGTCATATGTGCATGAATTTAGCCAGCTCAATTAGAAACTATGTTCAGTTTCTTTCAGATATCACAGCTGGATGCAAAGTTCTAATAAGGAAATCTATTATTTCAAGATGTGCACTGGCAATCATAATTTTATTATTTTTGCATTCCATCTGTAGCGTAGGCAACCATCAGAATGTTTGTTGAATAAATGTGAACTGTAATAGGAAATAGGGGCACATGGCAAGTAGTTTGGGAGGAGACATAGCAGGTCCCCATTTCTGGATTTAGTTTTCTATTGTGTACATATTATTTCAAGCTGTGCCACCACCAACTCAATTCAGATCTATTGACCTATATTTGATTACTAAATTAACAAAGTAAATTAACTTTTTTTCTTATGTTAATCCCCATACATTACATCATTAGTTTTAGATGTAGTGTTCCATGATTCATTGTTTGTGCATAACACCCTGTGCTCCATGCAGAATGTGGCCTCCTCAATACCCACCACCAGGCTAACCCATCCTCCCACCCCCCTCCCCTCTAGAACCCTCAGTTTGTTTTTCAGAGTCCATCATCTCTCATGGTTCGTCTACCCCTCCGATTTCCCCCGCTTCATTCTTTCCCTCCCGCTACCTTCTTCTTCTTCTTCTTTTTTTTTCTTAACATATATTGCATTATTTGTTTCAGAGGTACAGATCTGAGATTCAACAGTCTTGCACAATTAACAGCGCTTACCAGAGCACATACCCTCCCCAGTCTCTATCACCCAGTCACCCCATCCCTCCCACCCCACCCCCCACTCCAGCAACCCTCAGTTTGTTTCCTGTGATTAAGAATTCCTCATATCAGTGAGATCATATGATACATGTCTTTCTCTGTTTGACTTACTTCGCTCAACATAATACTCTCCAGTTTCATCCATGTCGTTGCAAATGGCAAGATCTCATTCCTTTTGATGGCTGCATAATATTCCATTGTGTATATATACCACATCTTCTTTATCCATTCATCTGTCGATGGACATCTTGGCTCTTTCCACAGTTTGGCTATTGTGGACATTGCTGCTATAAACATCGGGGTGCACGTACCCCTTCGGATCCCTACTTTTGTATCTTTGGGGTAAATACCCAGTAGTGCAATTGCTGGATCATATGGTAGCTCTATTTTCAACTTTTTGAGGAACCTCCATACAGTTTTCCAGAGTGGCTGCACCAGCTTGCATTCCCACCAACAGTGTAGGAGGGTTCCACTTTCTCTGCATCCCCGCCAACATCTGTTGTTTCCTGACTTGTTAATTTTAGCCATTCTGACTGGTGTGAGGTGGTCTCTCATTGAGGTTTTGATTTGGATTTCCCTGATGCCGAGTGATATTGAACACTTTTTCATGTGTCTGTTGGCCATTTGGATGTCTTCTTTGGAAAAATGTCTGTTCATGTCGTCTGCCCATTTCTTGATTGGATTCTTTGTTCTTTGGGTGTTGAGTTTGATGAGTTCTTTATAGATTTTGGATACTAGCCCTTTATCTGATATGTCATTTGCAAATATCTTCTCCCATTCTGTCGGTTGTCTTTTGGTTTTGTTGACTGTTTCCTTTGCTTTGCAAAAGCTTTTTATCTTGATGAAGTCCCAATAGTTCATTTTTGCCCTTGCTTCCCTTGCCTTTGGTGATGTTTCTAGGAAGAAGTTGCTTCAGCTGAGGTCAAGGAGGTTGCTGCCTGTGTTCTCCTTTAGGATTTTGATGGACTCCTGTCTCACATTGAGGTCTTTCAACCATTTTGAATCCATTTTTGTGTGTGTGTAAGAAAATGGTCCAGTTTCATTTTTCTTCATGTGGCTGTCCAATTTTCCCAACACAATTTGTTGAAGAGACTGTCTGTGTTCCATTGGACATTCTTTCCTGCTTTGTCAAAGATGAGTTGACCATAGAGTTGAGGGTCCATTTCTGGGCTCTCTATTCTGTTCCATTGATCTATGTGTCTGTTTTTGTGCCAGTACCATGCTGTCTTGATGACGACAGCTTTGTAATAGAGCTGGAAGTCCGGAATTGTGATGCCGCCAGCTTTGCTTTTCTTTTTCAACATTCCTCTGGCTATGCGGGGTCTTTTCTGGTTCCATACAAATTTTAGGATTATTTGTTCCATTTCTTTGAAAAAAGTGGATGGTATTTTGATGGGGATTGCATTGAATGTGTAGATTGCTCTAGGTAGCATTGACATCTTCACAATATTCGTTCTTCCAATCCATGAGCATGGAACGTTTTTCCATTTCTTTGTGTCTTCCTCAATTTCTTTCATGAGTATTTTATAGTTTTCTGAGTACAGATCCTTTGTCTCTTTGCTTACATTTATTCCTAGGTATCTTATGGTTTTGGGTGCAATTGTAAATGGGATGGACTCCTTAATTTCTCTTTCTTCTGTCTTGTTGTTGGTGTATAGGAATGCCACTGACTTCTGTGCACTGATTTTATATCCTGCCACTTTACTGAATTCCTGTATGAGTTCTAGCAGTTTTGGGGTGGAGTCTTTTGGGTTTTCCACATAAAGTATCATATCATCTGCAAAGAGTGGGAGTTTGACTTCTTCTTTGCCAATTTGGATGCCTTTGATTTCTTTTTTGTTGTCTGATTGCTGTGGCTAGGACTTCCAATAGTATGTTGAATAGCAGTGGTGATAGTGGACATCCCTGCCGCGTTCCTGACCTTAGGGGGAAAGCTCTCAGTTTTTCCCCATTGAGAATGATATTCACTGTAGGTTTTTCATAGATGGCTTTTATGATATTGAGGTATGTACCCTCTATGCCTATACTCTGAAGAGTTTTGATCAAGAAAGGATGCTGTACTTTGTCAAAAGCTTTTTCTGCATCTTTTGAGAGGATCATATGATTCTTGTTCTTTCTTTTGTTAATGTATTGTATCACGTTGATTGATTTGCGAATGTTGAACCAACCTTGCAGCCCTGGGATAAATCCCACTTGGTCGTGGTGAATAATCCTTTTAATGTACTGTTGGATCCTATTGGCTAGTATTTTGGTGAGAATTTTTGCATCCATGTTCATCAGGGATATTGGTCTGTAATTCTCCTTTTTGATGGGGTCTTTGTCTGGGTTAGGGATCAAGGTAATGCTGGCCTCATAAAATGAGTTTGGAAGTTTTCCTTCCATTTCTATTTTTTGGAACAGTTTCAGAAGAATAAGTATTAAATCTTCTTGGAATGTTTGGTAGAATTCCCCTGGGAAGCCATCTGGCCCTGGGCTTTTGTTTTTTGGGAGATTTTTGATTACTGCTTCAATTTCCTTAGTGGTTATAGGTCTGGTTTTCTATTTCTTCCTGGTTCAGTTTTGGTAGTTGATACATCTCTAGGAATGCATCCATCTCTTCCAGGTTATCTAATTTGCTGGCATAGAGTTGCTCATAATATGTTCTTATAATTGTTTGTATTTCTTTGGTGTTGGTTGTGATCTCTCCTTTTTCATTCATGATTTTGTTGATTTGGGTCATTTCTCTTCTCTTTTTGATAAGTCTGGCCAGGGGTTTATCAATCTTGTTAATTCTTTCAAAGAACCAGCTCCTAGTTTCGTTGATCTCTTCTACTGTTCTTTTAGTTTCTATTTCATTGATTTCTGCTCTGATCTTTATGATTTCTCTTCTCCTGCTGGGTTTAGGCTTTATTTGCTGTTCTTTCTCCAGCTCCTTTAGGTGGAGGGTTAGGTTGTGTACTTGAGACCTTTCTTGTTTCTTGAGAAAGGCTTGTATTGCTATATACTTTCCTCTTAGGACTGCCTTTGCTGCATCCCAAAGATTTTGAATAGTTGTGTTTTCATTTTCATTGGTTTCCATGTATTTTTTTAATTCTTCTTTAATTTCCTTGTGATTGAGTTCTAATTTCAAAGCATTGTGGTCTGAAAATAGGCAGGGAATGATCCCAATCTTTTGGTACCGGTTGAGACCTGATTGATGACCTAGGATGTGATCGATTCTGGAGAATGTTCCATGGGCACTAGAGAAGAATGTGTATTCCGTTGCTTTGGGATGGAATGTTCTGAATATGTCTGTGAAGTCCATTTGGTCCAGTGTGTCATTTAAAGTCTTTATTTCCTTGTTGATCTTTTGCTTAGACGATCTGTCCATTTCAGTGAGGGGGGTGTTAAAGTCCCCCACTATTATTGTATTGCTGTCGATGTGTTTCTTTGCTTTTGTTATTAATTGCCTTATATAATCGGCTGCTCCCATGTTAGGGGCATAGATATTTACAATTGTTAGATCTTCTTGTTGGATAGACCCTTTAAGTAGGATATAATGTCCTTCCTCATCTTTTATTACAGTCTTGGGTTTAAAATCTAATTTGTCTGGGGCACCTGGGTGGCTCAGATGGTTAAGCGTCTGCCTTCGGCTCAGGTCATGATCCCAGGGTCCTGGGATCAAGTCCCACATCGGGCTCCCAGCTCAGCGGGGAGCCTGCTTCTCCCTCTGACCCTCTCCCCTCTCATGCTGTTTCTCTCTCACTCGCTCTCTAAAAAAAATAAATAAAATCTTAAAAAAAAATTAAAAAAAATAAAAATAAAATAAAATCTAATTTGTCTGTATAAGGATTGCCACCCCAGCTTTCTTTTGGTGTCCATTAGCATGGTAAATGGTTTTCCACCCACTTACTTCCAATCTGGAGGTGTCTTTGGGTCTAAAATGAGTCTCTTGCAGACAGCATATTGATGGGTCTTGTTTTTTAATCCAGTCTGATAGCCTGTGTCTTTTGATTGGGGCCTTTAGCCCATTTACATTCAGGGTAACTATTGAAAGATAGGAATTTAGTGCCATTGTATTGCCTGTAAGGTGACTGTTACCGTATATTGTTTGTGTTCCTTTCTGGCCTATGTTGCTTTTAGGGTCTCTCTTTGCTTAGAGGACCCCTTTCAAGATTTCTTGTAGGGCTGGTTTTGTGTTTGCAAATTCCTTTAGTTTTTGTTTGTCCTGGAAGCTTTTTATCTCTCCTTCAATTTTCAATGACAGCCTAGCTGGATAGAGTATTCTTGGCTGCATAGTTTTCTCATTTAGTGCCCTGAATATATCCTGCCAGTCCTTTCTGGCCTGCCAGGTCTCTGTGGATAGGTCTGTTGCCAGTCTAATGTTTCTACCGTTGTAGGTTACATATCTCTTCTCCCAAGCTGTTTTCAGGGTTTTCTCTTTGTCTGTGAGACTCATAAATTTTACTATTAGATGTCAGGGTGTTGACCTATTTTTATTGATTTTGAGAGGGGTTCTCTGTGCTTCCTGGATTTTGATGCCTGTTTCCTTCCCCAAATTAGGGAAGTTCTCTGCTATAATTTGCTCCATTATACCTTCTGGCCCTCTCTCTCTTTCTTCTTCTTCTGGGATCCCAATTATTCTAATGTTGTTTCGTCTTATGGTATCGCTTATCTCTCGAATTCTGCCCTCGTGATCCAGTAGTTGTTTATCTCTTTTTTCTCAGCTTCTTTATTTTCCATCATTTGGTCTTCTATATTACTGATTCTCTCTTCTGTCTCAATTACCCTAGGAGTTAGCACCTCCATTTTTTATTGCACCTCATTAATAGCCTTTTTGATTTCTACTTGGTTAGATTTTAGTTCTTTTACTTCTCCAGAAAGGGTTTATCTAATAACTTCCATATTTTTTTCAAGCCCAGCTAGTATCTTTAAAGTGATGATTCTGAACTCTAGATCTGACATCGTACTAATGTCCGTATTGAGTAGGTCCCTGGCAGTCGGTACTACCTCTTGTTCTTTTTGTTGAGGTGATTTTTTCCGTCTTGTCATTTTGTGCAGAGGAGAATAGATTAATGAGAGAACAAAATGCTAGCAGAGTAACAATGTCCCCAGAAAATATACTCTAAACAAATCAGAAAAGACCTGAAGCAGTGGAAAAAGAAACGGAAAGAGAGAAAAAAAAGAAAAAAGATAAAGATAAAAACAAACAGAACAGAACAACAACAAAAAAAAACAGAATGTGATCAAATATGATCAGGCTGGTATATAGATCAGTGCCACACACTAGATTTGGGGTGTATTTTGGTCTTTTAGAAGAAAGTGCCTCCCAAAATTTTAAAGAAAGAAAAACTTATATATGTACAAAAATAAGGGTTGATATGATGAAGGGATGGAATATGACTGTAAAGATGGAAATTATAAAAAATTTTATAAAAGGAATTGATAAGAAGTTGTTTGAAAAAACCAAGAGGATTTAAAAATAGAAAAAAGAGAAAAAAAAGGGAGAGAATGTGATCAGGCAGGGGAGTAGATAAAACCATATACTAGAGATTTAGGGTATATTTTAATCTGTTAGAAGAAACTATCTCAAAATTTTAAAGAGAGAACAACTTATATATATATATGCCAAAAATATGGGTAACTACTATGAAGGGATAGAACATGACTCTTAAAATGAAAAATAAAAATGTTTTTTAAAAAAGGTATTGATAAGATATTGGTTGAAAAAGGGAAAAAGAAAAATTCAAAAAAAAGAAAAAAAAGAAAAAAAGACAGTTAAAAAAAATAATTAACTTTGAAAGACTAAAGAATCATGGTAAAAAAGCCATGAATTCTATGTGCAGTATTCCCCTAGCACTGGAGTTCTTCCATTCTCATTGATCGGTAAACTTGGTCTTGGCTGGCTGTCCCTGCTGATCTTCTGGGGAGGGGCCTGTTGCCGTGGTTTCCAAATGTCTCTGCCGGAGGTGGAATTGCCCCGCCCTTGCCCCCTCCCGGCTAAGTAATCTGCTCGGGTTTGCTCTCCGGGGCTTTTGTTCCCTGTGAGCTTCCCGTACAGCTTTGGAGGCGGAGAGTGAAAACGGTGGCCTCCCAATCTCCGCCCGGGAGGAGCCGAGAACTCGGGGCCCCGCTCCTCCGTGAGCCCCCAGAGAAAAGCCGTCAGTCACTCCCGTCTCCCCGGTCTCCGGCCGCACTCCATGCTCACCCGGCCTGTGACCGCGCGTTTCTATCTCTGGCACCCGAGCCCGGGTGGAGTCTCCAAACCCAGCAGATCCCTGCGGTGCACTCCCGTGCGGCTCCTCTCGGGGGAGGAAGGTGAGTCTCCCCGGATCTGCCGCTTGTTGGGTCCCTGCTGGAGGAGCAGTGGCCCGACTGTGCCGCGGATCACGGTTTATGGCAACCCCGAGCTGAGAGCCCGCGCCTGGGCTCCGCCTCTGCAGCTGGCTTCCCTGCCTCATTACCTGGGAGCTCTGCCACACTCAGGCATCCCGGTCTTTCTGTGACCCCGAGGGTCCGGAGACCACACTGTCCCGGAGGGTTCCACCCCCTGCTTAGCCACCAGAGTGACGTCCCTCGGCGGAGCAGACTTTTAAAAGTTCCGATTTTGTGCTCCGCGGCTCTATCACTTGCCAGAAGCGGCCGACGGAGGCCCCTCCCCCGCCGTCTATCCTCCCAAATATCGGTTTCACTTCTCCGCACGTCCTACCTTCCAGAAAGTGGTCGCTTTTCTGATGAGAGAGTTGTTGCTATTCTTTTCTTCGATCTCCTGTTGAGTTTGTAGGTGTTCAGAATGGTTTGATCTCTATTCAGCTGAATTCCTGAGAGGAGACGAAATCCAGGTCTCCTATACCTCCCCAACGTAAATTAACGTTTAATGGGTGGCATTACTCATTGTACCTTGGAAAGAGAAAATCTTTACTAAAATACATGTCTCATTCCATATTGACTTCTTGTTAAAGGGGCATTTTGACCCAGATAATCCTTTGGTTGCCAAGGAATGTGGAAATTGCTGCATGCTATGAAACTCCATATGGCTTTTTCTTTGACTCATTTGCTATAGGACAATTCTTACACTTTTCTTAATTGAATGTCTCAAAATAAATTCCATTTATAGACTGCAAGAAAGTAACCTTGCAAATTCAATATAGGAATACATGGAAATGTGTAGTCAAGAATATTCTGTAAATAATTAATATTCATTTCTTGATAGTTTCTCTAGAAAGTCAAAATTAGAGCAGAGATAATATTTCATGTTCCAGGAAAACAAAGAAATAAGGGTTTATAATTTTTAGTATGTTTAATGGAACATAATGCAAAATTTCCATAGAGCTTTAATATCATATTTTAAAGGCACTCCAGTTAATTTACTAAAACGAGCTTTAAAATTAGATCACACTACTGTTTTAAATATAACTGAGGCCTGGGGTACCTGGGTGGCTCAGCTGGTTAAGCATCTGACTCTTAATTTCAGCTCAGGTCATGATCTCAGGGTTGTGAGATCGAACCCAGCGTCAGGCTCAGCACTGGGCAAGGAGCCTGCTTGAGATTCTCCCCTCTGCCCCTTCCTCTTCTAAAAAAAAATACATACTTTTTTATATAATTGAGGCCAGAAATCAGCAGTCTTTGATTTAATTCTTAGTTCTGCTATGCAGAACTATTGCACTACAATACAAATACAAATGCACTATTGTATTTGTACAATAGTGGTATTGATGATTTACCAGCTATAATTTCAGAATAAATTATAATAACTGATAAATGTTTATCATACTATTAATTATTCAAATCATAGATTTTCTATACAATTTTAGTTAACATTTTAAACCTTTTCAAAAGTAATGGATAGGGATAATTTCCTTCCATATATATTATTCTGATATTATGTAATAAAAATGCCTTTGGCTTATTTCTGATTGGAAAGCTTTTTATTTTACTTTTTAAGATTTTATTTATTTGACTGAGAGAGACAGCAAGAGAAGGAACACAAGCAGGGGGAGTGGGAGAAGGAGAAGCAGGCTTCCCGCTGAGCAGGGAACCTGATGTGGGGCTCAATCCCAGGACCCTGAGATCATGACCTGAGCCAAAGGCAGACACTTAACAACAGAGCCACCCAGGCACCACTGATTTGGAAAGCTTTTAATATGTAACTTAGTGTCATGACTTCAGAACTCCTTAATCATAGTCTATAAGTAAGAAATACATTTTATATTCTGAATCAGTCTACAAACACACACAGAGACACATAATCACACATGTACCAACATAGAAAAAAGTTTTGTGCCTGAAGTTTCCTTTTATTCATTCTAATCCTTTTACTTTTTTTCTTTCAGTTTTATTGAGACATAATTGACACACAGTACCATATAAGTTTAAGGCATACAGTGTAGTGACTTGGCTTATACATACTGTAAAATGATTACCACATAGGTTTAGTTAGTATGCCTAATTTGATATAGATACAAAAAAAAAAGTATTTTTCTCCTTGTGATGTGAATGTTTAAGATTTGCTCCTGGCAACTTTCAGATATACCATACCATAGTGTTAACTATAGTCATCATATTGTACATAACACCTCCAGTACTTATTTATCTTATATTGGAATTTGGTGAACTTTTCCTATGTTTTCTTCCAGGAATTCTATGGTTTCCAGCCTAATTTTTGTAAGTGGTGTTAAGATAGGGGTCTAGTTTCATTCCTTTGAATGTACTATCCAATTTTCCCAGCACCATTTACGGAAGAGACTGTCTTTTCTCCATAGAGTATTCTTGGCCCCCTTGTCAAATAATAATTGACCATATATGCAGAGATTTATCTGACCTCTCAGGTCTGTTCCATTGTCTGTGTGTCTGTTTTTAGGCCAGTACCATACTATTTTCATTACTGTAGTTTTTTATTATAGCTTGAAACCAGGAAGTATGAAACAAAGAAGTTCTTCTTTCTCAGGATTGCTTTGGCTATTTGGGGTCTTTTGTGGTTTCATATAAATTTCAGGATTGTTTTTTCTACCTCTGTAAAAAATGCCATTAGAATCTTGACAGGGGTTGTATTGAATCTATAAATAGTTTGGAAAGTATGGAAATTTTAACCATGTTAATTACCCCAATCCAGGAATATGGGATACCCTTCCATTTATTTGTCCTCTTTGATTTCTTTCATCAGTGTCTTGTAGTTTTCAGAGTAGAGATTTTTCACTCCTTGGTTAAATTTACCCCCTAAGTATTTGTTGCTTTGATGCTATTGTAAATGGAATTATTCTCTTTATTTCTTTTTCAGATAATTTATTGTTAGCATATGGAAACATCACAATTTTTGTATAATAATTTTGTATCCTGCAATTTTGTCAAATTCATTGATTAGATATAGGAATATTTTGGTAGAATCTTTAGAATTTTCTGTATATAAAATCATGTTATCTGAAAATAAAGAAAATTTTACTAATTCTAGTATCATGGGATAAAAATATAATCATGAACTAGTCTCCTTAAAAAGTGTAACATTGTAAAGAATCTACTTAAAAGGTACCCTAAGGGGTGCCTGGATGGCTCAGTGTGTTAAGTGGCAGACTTCTGATTTTCATTCAGGTCATAATGTCAGGGTGGAGGGATTAAGCCCCACTTCAGGCTCCCCACCTGGCAGAAAGTCAGCTGGAAATTCTCTCTAGTCCTCTTCCTCTGCCCCTCCCCAACCTCTCTCAAATAAATAAATAAATTAAAAAAAAAAAAAAGTACCCTGGAAGAAATAAAATTGAAAAACAATTACTTTTTAATTGAAAAACATATAGAAGTTTAAATATACCATAGAGATTTCTCTTTTAGAGAAACTTCATTATGAATAAAACAAAACATTCTGAAAATTGGTTTAATTTTTTAAAAATTTAGATTATTTGTTAAAAGGATTAAATATAGGGGGGAAAAAACTTTAAAATCTTTGAGCGAAAGGGGTTGAACTTGAACCTCTTTACTGCTCAGTTGGCGAGCTGAACTGAGAAAGGGCCACAGGTGAGAAACCAGACCTCACACAGCAGTGAGTGTTGCTTCAGTTTCCAAAGCAAAGAACTGGAGCCAAAGACGTTAGAATAATCTGGAGTAATGTTAAAAGTACAGGAAGTTATTAGAAAACAGAAGCCAAAAATACTACATAACTGAATTTTTACTGGTAGAAAGCTAAACTAAGCTGTGTCAGAGAGGTGTAAGAAAAGGGACACAACAAAGTTAAAGAGGCAGATATCACTTTCAGTCATTCACAACAACATTTGAAAGTAATTAGTTATTTTATTTATTTATTTTTAAAGATTTTATTTATTTATTTTGAGAGAGAGAGTGCGAACTGGGGGTCGGTGGGGGGAAAGGACAGAGGGAGAGAGAGAATGTCAAGCAGATTCCATACTGAGCACAGAGCCCAATGCAGGGCAGAATCCCACAACCTGAGATCATGACCTGAGCAGAAATCAAGAGTCAGCCGCTTAACTGACTGAGCCACCCAGGTGTCCCGTAATTAGTTCTTTTAAGATGTGCATACCCTAGCTGAAGGCTGTGTCTATATCAAAGGACTGTGGTCCCGTGTGTGTGTGTGTGTTGTGTGTGTATGTGTGTATGTGTGTGTGTGTGTGTGGTGGGACAGAGAAAATCAAGAACACTGTGCTCTCAGTAGTGAGCCATATACTCCATTATCTTGCTAAAATAACAATAATTTTTTGAATGTAGAAAAACATTACTGAAATGAAAAGTTACCTGTCATCATTTTCAGCTGTTATTGATGTCATATATTGAAATGATAAACTATGAGTTTATTTAATCAAAATCATAAATGACATACCATCTAATGATTAGTAAGACATTAGATTTACTTAAACTCTCCCAAAGCAGTGTTTTCTTCAACATTTTAGAGAATTGTTCCTTTGTGAGTTAATAGAATTTTGTATAATACAATCACACCCACTCTTCTGCCATTCCTTAAATGTAAACCTATCATCCTCCACATCCTGATTTACACATAAGCCCAATTCCTCTCCAGTAACTGTGGCAAAAGAAATTGGTTTCCTATCCAACATCTTTGTCCTCCCCCTTTTTTTTATAGATGTCAGTTTAGTTGAGATGAGAGACAATAAGCCCTGTTCCAGGCAGTTAATGAATTAGTCTAAGCTAACTGTAGTATTCTCATCCCTCTTTGAAATTCTAGGAGTAATCAAGTGAAAAATTTCTGGACAGTGGGCATAAGGGGCTTAGGAAAAATTTTAATTTCTGACATAAATGGAGAGAAGTAGGGCAAGTGTTTTTCCCCCATCCACTTCCTTCCTACTCTGAAACATTTTTGTCAGGTTGCAGTTCTTAGAGTGTCACTGAGGACAGAGTAAAAATACAGAAGGACCTAGCCCCCCATTGATGTGGTTGGGTTTCTGAACTAACCCTATAAAATGCTAGTCCCACATTTTACTGTTCTGTAAATACATGTCTAAATTATTTAAGTCACATTTTGGGCAGTGTTTTACATGAAACTGAAAGCATGGTAATCGGTATTCAATAATCTTTAAAACCAAAGGAATGTAAAAGAGAAAACGTTCATCAACAAATTAAAATTTTTTAAGTACATTTTTGAGAATTCTAAATGTTTCATTCAGTGCATTATTATCATGCTGGCTGAAAATACAATTGATAAGACAACATTTCACTATATTGCCCTATTATGTCACATTTCCCAACCCCCATGGAAATAAGTTTTATCCTGCAATGGTTCTAAACTTCATAAGATCAGGTAACTGATGCTATAGTGCACTGCTCAGATGACGCCTTATAGATTGAGACCTTCATTCCCCCAGCTGCTAGGAGAGCTGCAAGCTGACAGCTCACAGGTAAGAGTTTCATTAGACAAGGGAGCTGCTTCCTCCAAGGATATTCCCTGTCCTGAGGGCAGCTTGTATCTGAAGACTGAACGAAGAACATCTCAAAAGAACCATCCCAACTTCAGTGATCCCTATGGGGTTGGCTGAAGTCTCTTTTGTTTTTGTATCAAAGTTCAAAGTCTTTCTCACTTCAGTCTTGTCCCTCTCACTCTCTCAAATGTTGTTTCCAAGAGCACAGTGGAGTAATCCATCTATTGGTGGATTCTGATTCCCAAGAAATCTGATCTATATCAGTTGGTGTCAGGACTCATTCCAGGAAGTAGATTCTAAACTGGAATTTGATAGCTGGATTTCCAGTCAGCTAGCAGTGAAGACCCCCTCGTGGGTGGGAGGAGTGCCAATAGCCCTCAGCATATAATAGTGAGTAGTGGTGAAGTTGTTGAAGGTTTTATTGGTGATAAGTTGGGATGGTATACCAATGTAAAGGAATGTCCTGGCTGGTAGAATATCTCAGATGTTAGAGGGGCTTGGGGGAAAAAAGTACTTCTCAGAACTATGGAATTGAATTGGGTGGTTATTTTACAGGATTGTATATCCTTTGGTAAAGGAAAATAAAACGATGAAGGTGACAGGGTCCCCTTGGAGCTCATTAAGGAGACTATTGTCTCCTGTAGCCAGAGAAAGTTAAAGATATTGCCCAGGATTTTATTATACGGGTGGTGGAGCTAATAAATTAAAATCAGAGTCCTGATCAGGAAGGAATGAGACCCTGAGACTTGGGATAGAAGCACTGGTATTGCCTTACTCAAAAATTTTTGAAATCCCAAGTCTTTCTGAACCCTTGGGCCTTATAGAACTGACTCATTTCTCTTGGTTAAACTAGGATTCTGTCCTTCCATGAAGATGATGCAGAGGCCCCTCAACACACAATGCATCAGCATCCCCTCAGATGGTATCTTCATCTTTCATCCTGGTCACTAGACCAATAACTAGAATTAAGTGCAAATACAATTTGGTCAGAAAAATGTCAGGTCCGCCAAGGAAGGAAAGGCACTATAACCTAAAAGGGCTGCAGTACAGGTACCAGCAAGAGTAGCATGAATATAACTGGGAATGGATTCTAAAGGAGCTGGATTAAGAAGAGCAGAATATAAAGTTGGATAAATAAGAATGTATCAATATGGAGCACTCTCCAGGGATAAGTATTGAACACCCTGATAAGGCCCCAGGACACAGTGCTAATACACAGCTAGGAAGCAGTAGCGTCTGATGACCCACACTATGTGAAGTAGAAATGCCAGAACTGCCACAGTAGAGAGTAGAAGAAGAGATGATTGGCTCAGAGAAGCTGGAATAGATATACAGTATAAGCTGACTAATATCCATAAGAGAGTCCAAAGGATACCCCATTTACCAGCAACAAGGAATGCTCTAGAGAGAACACTTAATGAGACTCTCAATAGGGGCTGTCTTCTATAGGGTAGAAATAAGGGTAGGAGATACTGTTACAGAACTGAGACCCCTAATAATAGAGGCCAAGTGGAGGCATAATAACTGGGAGTAATTATTGCATGGGTAGCCAGGTCAGATGGAAGCCAAGGCAGTCTGAGATGCAGTTATGGGCATGATTAATAGAACACAGCAGGGAACACCTCTCTACTTGTTAGATGGGATGCTGTCCAATTCATGAATCACTTAATAAAGTAAATTAGATCTTCAACTTTAAAAAAATAAAACACAGCAAACTTGGAACAATATAGATGAGCAACAAAGGTGTTAATTTATACAATAAAAAGAAATCAAGGTTGAATAACCAGTTGCTTAGAGCAGCTGATCCCCAAGGGCCCTGAGTCAATTTTCAAACTTGGAAATCATTCATTGAGAGAGAAGATTCTCTAAGAACAAGGACTCAACAACATTATAGCAAGTGTATAAGGTAATAATTCTACATTCCTTCACCAATGGGACTTGCAGGTATTTATTCACATAACTGTGCATGGGGTTGGGGGGAAGGAGCAGAGAATACTCTGACATTTCAAGGACTGTTAGACACAGGGTCTGAGTTAAAATTGATTCTTTGTGACCTGAAGTGTCAGGAGAAGGTAGGGTGCTATTATACCATGGGACCAAGAAAACATGTTTGCCATCCATAGGTGCATCTATGGGTATTCCCCTGCCCAGATTTTATCGAAAATTGACAAATATAGATGATACAACATGAGAAAGGCATGTTGAGTAAGGGTGCAGGGATGAGGGCTTACCACATTAGGAATCTAGACCCTCAGAGTTTCTAAACAAAGAAGAGGAGACTAAAATGAGTAGTAGAGAGAGATGATAAGTATCAGTTGCGGTCCTAAGACCAATTGCAATGAGACAACTGTTTCTTATTTGTCCCATTAACCTTTTTCCTGTAAGTTTCCCCAGGAATTAGAGACTCATCAGAATTCCTGAGAATCTGTTCAAAGATGAGATCTAATTATTATATGAGGCAAATGGATCTTAGTGGCACAAGAAGTGAATTGCAGTAGATATTATAGTATTTTTTCCAGATTCTCCTTAGGAGTTAGGTATTCATTCTCCGAAAACTGCCCTGGACCAAACGCAAGTGTCTCATTTGAAGTTATCTCATCAAGGGCAGTCCTCATTTGTTTCAGGTCATTGCAGGGGTTTGAAATCCTGACCGCCTTGCTTAATATAAGGACATCTCTAATTCAGGGCTTCCTGCATAGCTTTATAACCTCCACTAATCTCAGTCTTTCTTCCCTCACTCAATAATAGGCATTGATCCTGAAAGTACTCCCTAATAAACTACAGGCATGCTAATCTCCATGTCAGTGTCTGTTTCCCAGAAAACACTATTTAAGACATGGGTTATTTATGTTTACTTTCAGAATTCTTAGAATATTTTTAGACATTCTATCATAACAGTTTGGCTGAGGAGACTCTAAATGCCAAAGTTTAAATGCACAAGTCCTTTTAAAATAACCCATTCAAAACATATTTAGAGAAGCACAAATAATATTTTTTTTCACACCAAATGTAAATAACATCTCCAATAACTTTCAGGGAACAAGCATTTGAGTGTAGATTATAGTTAAAGTTAGATGTCAAACATCTTTGGTTATGCTTAAAGATTGACTCCTTTGTGAAGGGAAATATCATGTACTCGGGGTTAAGTATGCCTACCCAGAATGCCTTGAGTCTTATAAAAATGATAAGGTAGAAAAAGAGAGGCGGGTGAGATGTTGTTAATTATACTAGAGTAAGAAGAACAAAGAAAGGATATACTCACAGCTTGGGTCAGTAAATGTAGCAAACAGAGGGAGTTATGAAACCTGAGTTTTACTTCCCCTGCCTCTGTCAAAAAGCAGAATCTCAGCCTAGAAAAGGTGTGATTAATGTATAATCTGAACAGAAGCTAAAGATGATTGAGGGGATAGTAAAAAAGAAATACTTATTATATTCTTCAGTGAATTCGATCTTCAGCTATAAAAACAATTGTACCAGGTCACTGAGAAAAGTTGTAGTAAGACTGCTTATTGGTAGTAATTTTTGAGTAATCATGAACCAGCTGGACAGTTGTGAAAGAAAAGATATGGAGAAATGATATTACAATTTTTGAAAGGGCAAAAATGATGAAAAAATACCAGTGAACCTGGAACCAGACAGAATCTTCAAATGAATTATTTAAAAAGGAGCTTGTAAAGTATTTAGAAAGGGGAGTAGTCATGGCTAGGCAGGAGGCATGCTAGACTGACATCAGTTCCCTTATTGATTCACACTTTAGGATGACAGATCAGGTGGACCATAGACATAGAGTATTTTAGAATTTCAGTAGGACAGTAACAAAATCTCATGGTAATCTTATATACAAGATGAAATCCATGAGCTGCATGGTGGTGAAGTTTGAATCTCTGTAAAAAAGGAATACAGACAATATACTCAGGCCAACTGGGAAGAAAGTCCAGAGCACTATGGCCCAAGTTCCATCCACTGCAAAGATGCAGTATACATTTTTAAATATATTTTGCACAATGATACATACGGCCCACATATAACTTTTAAAAAATAATAACAAATTGAAAAAAAGACAAAAATTAGAAATCCAAAAGACTTCTATATATTATCAGCATCAGATTAACCCAACAAGATGATATTATAAATAAAAACACACATGTTTAAGTGGCACCATTCCAGGATGAGAGCACTGACTTCCTGCCATTGTTCATGTGAAAGAGACTGAGATTTTGTTCGGTTGATGACTAGAAATATGCACCAAATCAGTAGGAAGAAGCATTCCAAAAGGACAATTCACAGGTCTATTACATTGATGGTAGAATTATTATATAAATTAACAGAAAAAGAAACACCAGCATTAAACATTTATTCTATGCCACATACTATGTTAATTATACCAGAACAGGAGTGCCTGGGTGACTCAGTTGGTTAAGCCTCTGCCTTTGGCTCAGGTCATGATCTCTGGGGCCTAGGATTGAGCCGCACATGGGGCTCCTTGCATAGCAGGAGAGTCTGCTTCTCCCTCTCTGTCTGCCCCTCCCCTCCATTCATGCTCTTTCTCTCTCCCTCTCATATGAATAAATAAAATATTTTTTTAAAATTATACCAGAACAGCCAATATTTACTATTTCATTTAATTTTCATCATAATTCTTTGAGGTAGATAAAATTATTCTAGTTTTATAGCTGAACAATGCAAAGCTCAAATTATTTAATAGATTTGGCTAAAAGTGGAGGTATAGCGAGGTTAACTTAGTCTGTCAAACTGTAGAATTCTTCTATCTTAAAGGTCTCTAGTACAAAACACTTACATCCTTAATGAAGAAACTGAAACCCATGGAAGGTGTGGCTTCTGCAACTTATAATAACTGATGTATTAGCACTTCTCTTATTTACTATCAGTGTGACTATTGTAATACAGTAATAATTTTCTTGGTCTAGATTATAAAGATATTTTTTTCTTCTATGCACAATTCTCTTCTCTCCACCCTCTCCTGCACAGTCTCTCTCTGTCTGCTTCCTTTCTCCACCTATGTGAATAAATACTAAAATATTGTTATAACAAATAAAGCTATAACACAAATGCTTATGTCCCCAACTGTTTCCAATTCATTGAGATTCTTATCTAGAGATGAATGATTGTCTTCATTTTATTACATGGTTCCTTAAGTAGGCTTATTCCATATATTTTTTTCCTTTTTTCTTTTTCTTTTTCTTTTTTCTTGTAAATAAGCTCTATGCCCAACGTGGAGCTTGAACTCATGACCCTGAGATCAGGAGTCACATGCAATACAGACTGAGCCAGCCAGGTGCCCAGCTATATATTTTCAATATCAAATTGAAACACCTTGATAAACTTCCATAGATTCTTTCACATTATTTAACTGCAAATATTTTTACCAAGTAACATCATTGGTTTTTTTTTTCCCCTGCATCTTTATATGTTTATATATACACACAAGTTACTCCACAATTGTTTTGAACTTCAATTTCTTGAGTTTCATCAGGATCACTATAATACAAAATCCAATTGAAAGTGACAAGAGGGGTAAAAATTCTGCAAGGTGAGATACTTAATCTCCAGGACATTTAGACCTTGAGGTTGTTAAAAAAAAAAAAAAAACCTGAGAACCATTTAAGCAGCTAGCCATATGACAGAGACAATCATGTGAGTTTTCTTTCATACTACTGGCTTGAAAGAAAATGTATCTGTAACAGAAGGCATTTATTTTTGACACGAGGTCTCTTGACTCATAAGACTACAGACTTTAAGAAGGCTACAGCATTTATATTTGACCCCAGTCCATAACACACTCCTGAAATCATTTAACATGGTTCCTTTGGACATTGGAATACAAAGGCCACTACTCCTTCAATTTTGGAATACTACCTAGCTTTAGGGTGCTTAACCTACAATTTCACTGTGTCATTTATTGTCTTGCCCTTGTGTTCAACCAGATATTCCTCCACTGAAGATCCTGAGGCATTATAACAGAGCATCTGTTGCCTGGCTGGCTTACGAGCAACAAGTTTTTTTTATTTATTTATTTATTTATTTATTTATTTATTTATTTATTTATTTATTTATTTATTTAT